>NW_024504233.1:5211181-5688681 GCF_017590055.1 Onychostruthus taczanowskii
AAATGAAGAAATACCAGCAGTTTTAACAATAAAGAATAAAACAGGGAAAGATCATGTTTTGGACAAGAAAAAGTCCATGTAAAATAGTGCAAAATATGTGGGTCCTTGGAAAATGCGTGCAGTTTTCTCATTGCTATTACCAGCTGTGGTATTAAACTCTGATATTAGCTGAGTCACTGTTTTTAGGAGAATTAAAACCTGTCCCCAAACACTCAGCAGAAATTATATATACCATGGTGTGCTACCTGCCACAGCACACATGGGAGAAGGTCTTAATGAAAGGAAGTGTAATCATCCCAAAAATCCCAAATTATTGTAACTGTAACTGTATTGTAATTGCCATTAGAAATTAGAAATGATCCATGCATCAAGGCTCAAAGAATTTTTAGCTGGAATTTGCTTATGAGAAAGAAGGGGGAATCCCAGAGTCATGGAATGGTTTCCATTGGAATGGACATTAAAGCTCATCCTGTCCCCTGTCTCCACCCCAGGAGAAGGTTCTGAGACCTCAGAGCCCCTTCCAATGCCTAAAGGGCCTCCAGGACAGCTGGAGAAGGACTTTGGACAAGGGCCTGGAGTGAGAGGACAAGAGGGAATGGCTTCAAACTAAAAGAGGAGAAATTTAGATGGGATATTAGGAAGAAACTCTTTGCTGTGAGGATGGTGACACCCTGCCCTAGAGAAGCTGTGGCTGCCACTGCATCCCTGGAAGTGTCCAAGGCCAGGTTGGACAGAAATTTGGAGCAACCTGGCCTTGGAAGAAACAGAGAATCCTAGAACTGGACACAACTGTAGTATTTAGTTTTTACAGCAGCCTTCCCAAAAGTTTAGTGGCTGCTGTAGGTACCCAGATGGGGCTCAGAAGTGAGGTGACTTCTCAAAAATCTGGCCAGTGTATGAGGTTTCCCCTCAAAACCTGATTCTCAGGCTCCTGGTTCCAATGCCTTGCCACATCAGGAGCAAGAAGGTGGCTCATAACTGTTGAAATGGTCCATAAAAAGAGCAATAGGAAAGTTTTAAAGGGTGTTGCTGGTGTATTTTCAAACCTCTCCTGTCCCACACTATGAAAAGAAGATGCTGATGCTTCCAGCACCTCAAAGAAATATCCCTAAGTGCAAAGCACAGGAATTCAAGCCTAGAGGCAAAAGGGTAGAAATAAGTATGCTAAGGATACTATCCTAAAAGCAAGGAGCATAGCTGGGGGGGGGTGGGGGGGAAGATAAAAAGTTGTAGAATTTCTTCTAATGTCTATAGATCCTTTGTTTTTTTACTGTTGCTACCAACTTTCATCTGACTGGGAAGTTTTTCAAGCCTTTGGAGAGCTCCCCAAATCAATCTCTTTGAAAAGTGTGTATTTGTGAAATGGCTGCTATTCCCCACAAGTGATCTGTCAGTGTCTCAGCTGAGCCTTCACTTAGCAGACCCTCAAATAAACTTCCTGCATGCCGAGAGTCTTTCAAGTTTCAGAGCTCAGGAAGCCCTTCATCCCTCCTCATTAGTACTGCTGGACTCCCTGCTCCTCACATCCCTCCCTTCCATTAAATTCTCCAGCTGAGCCTTGGATCACCCTCATCACCGTGGGTTTTAAGTGGACAAATTTATTCTATTGATGAATTTATCCTCAAGGCAAATCTGGTTCAATTACACCACTGATCGTGTGTGAACAGAGAATATTTTTGTACCTGTTATCCAGAAGTTAGCATTTGGAGGAGCTTTAATTTCCTTCCAAGTTTTAGTTCCAAGTTTTTCAGGAATTCTCCCCACTTTAATTCCAACAAATGTAACTCACAAGGAAGAATAAATCTCAGGGAAGAAGAGAAAGGTAATTTCTCTGGGCTTTTCCAAAGCAGTTTTCTTCTAAGGATTTACAGCTACTTGAATAAATTTCTAATTTGTGATCAAAGTCATGGTAAACAAGTCAAAATTAATTAGCCTCTGCTCTGACTTGTTTAAATCCAAGGAAAACCTTACAAGTCAAGACAATAATTTAGAGATTAGAAGCGGATAGTTGAGCTCTCAGAGAGAGGAACCCAGATCTTCAAGAAAGTTCATCTCTCATTTACGGCATCAGGACGTAATTAATTAATTCCTAAACATATCTTTTTCATGTTAAAAAGGTATTTTTGTATTCATTGGGCTCTGAACAGATCTTGTAAAAGTTTGCTTTACATGTCCTGAATCTTTCTTTGGTGTGTGGGACATTTCTTATCTCAGTGAACATAAAATAAGCCAGAAAATGTACAAACTGAAGGGCTGTAAATGTAAACCAAATTCATTTTCAGTGAAGTTTGTTCTTTCAAGGTAGAGAAGTTTTCTCTCAGAACTCTGTGGGTCAATGAGATAGAGTTGTTTCAACAAACACTGTTCACTTCTAACATATTCTTTAAAATATGATTGAATTATTATTAATATTATTGAATGTAATTTCAAGGCAGTCCAATTTGAATTTTCCATATGTTTCATATTGCTGGAATTTTTTCTATCATGGCATACTATGCAACCCTGAGCCCCTCAAATTCTTCTTAATGATCTGAAAACTTCAATTACACGGTTCAGTGTGGATGGAGTCAAATGCTGAGGACCTAGATTTGGATAATAGAATTCCAAGTTGTGTGAGGTGAAAGAAGTGGAATTGTTTGAAATCACTTCATGTTGCAGAAGGCAGAGGTGCACGAGTAGAGCAAAGAGAAGTTGGCTGTAATTGATGGAAAAAAATTCAAGTGTCAAAGCAAAAGTTCTTACTTCCCTCAGAGTACAAAAACCTGAATTTTCCAGGATCTTCCTATCAGTGCAGTACACGGCCTATGGGAAAATACTAGTTTTTGAAAAAAAATCCCAGCATTTACAAATTATTACAGTTCTAAAAATGTTGTCCTTCAAAGCTCAGCATAATCCAGGAGAACTCATCTCCACTCTGTCATTACTAAATTAAAGGGATTGAGTCACATAGAAGGCTGTGTGAAAAGATAGCTTTAGAAATTAAACTCTTGTTTTCCTAATCATTATTCAAACGTGACATTTTTTGTTAAACTCTATCAGTATTTATCAGTTCATGTCACTTTAATGGAGGACAAGATAACAGGAGCTGAATGTTTCAATGTAAAATAATGTCATGCTAATTTCTATTTTTATTTAAAGGCATTTTCTTTCTCATTTTAATAATTCTCTCCATTCTTTGTGATTTTCTTTTGTGCAAAGGATGGTTAGGGAGTTCTTTGTTGTTTTTTTGTTTGTTTGTTTGTTTGTTTTTTGGTATTTTGTTCGGTTTTTTATTTGGGGTATTTTGTTTTGTTTTGTTGGGTTTTTTCCACTGGAAATACAGGAATGCATTGAGGAACTTTTGAAGCAGTGATGATTTCCTGAGATTTAAGAAAGAGTAAAGCCATGCTTTCTGACTGTTTTACACTACACTTCAACAGGTTGCTCTTCTTTTTTAGGACCCTGGTCCTAAATGTGGACTAAAGTAGGTTTCTTACATTTCTTGTGTAGTACTTTGGAGAGATTAGGTCAGTGGTTAGTTTTTAATAATAGTCAAGATGCCCAAATGATTTTTTTAAATGGGAAATAAATTTGGGTTTACATAGTTTAGCATTAATTAAAACATAGGTTTACATTAGGTTGGGGTTTTTTTCTACTTTTTTCCTTGAAAAGTTTTCTTACAGTTGTTTTTCGTGAGGAGCTGACAGGAGATCAGTCAGTTGTCCACACTGGGGAAATGGATCCAGATCCAAGTCCCTCTCCTCTCTCCCACTACACTGGAGTCAACAGCAGGGATAAAACTGGAGCACTTCCAGAGACATTGTCTGATAACCTGTGAATTTTTGGGCATCAAAAATTCCCCAGCGAGACAAGTCCTGAAGTCCAGCCCTGAATTTCCTGCCAGTTGAAGGCTGATTCACACTCCCTGGCCCTGTTCTCCAGAGCTTTCTGTCAGCCAAGGTCAGTCTCCCTACCCTCACTCTTCTGGTGGAAAATAATGAGGCACAGAGAGATGGACCTGGCTTGTCTAAACCCCCCAGCAGGTGCAGGTGGCTTTGGAGCTTCCATTCAGAAGGTCCAGCACTGACAATTTGCTGCACCCAAGCTACAGAATTTGTGCTGCTTGAATTCCCTCTAATAATCCTTCCAACGACAAAAGGAACGCGCCTGGAATACAAAGCCAAGGATTAATTGTATCCCCCAGCCTGGGCAGCAGGGGAGGGGGATTCTGTCCCTAAGCTCAGCTGAGACCCCACCTGCAGAGCTGCCCCAGCACAGGGAGGAGCTGGAGCTGCTGCAGAGAGCCCAGGGGAGGCACCAGGATGGTCAGAGGGATGGAGCAGCTCTGCTGGGAGAGCTGGGATTGTTCAGCCTGGAGAAGCTTTGGTGTGACTTCACTATGGCCTTGCAGTGCCTGAAGGAGCTGACCAGAAACATGGAGAGAGACAATTTCCAAGGGGGGGAGTGACAGGACACAGGGAATGGCTTCCCACTGCCAGAGGGTAGGGTTAGATGGGATATTGGGAAGGAATTGTTCCCTGTGAGGTTGCTGAGGCCCTGGCACAGGGTGCCCAGAGAAGCTGTAGTTGCCCCTCGATCCCTGGCAGTGTCCAAGGCCAGGTTGGATGGGGCTTGGAGCAAACTGGGCTAGTGGAAGGTGTCCCTGCCCATGGCAAGGGTGGGACTGGATGAGTTTTAAGATCACTTCCAACCCAAACCATTCCATGATTCCTCGATTTTATGACTTGTTAGTCAAAAGTCTTAGAAGCTTAATCAGAGCATTAGTACGAGTAAAGTTACAATAATGCTAAAAGTGCATTTTAAATGCTACGTGCTTATACAGACTTCTACAAAATCTTCTGATGATATCCTATTTTTCCACTGCTCAGAGGGGACTTGCTCATCAGACTCGGGTTGGAGGACATTTTAGTGGTGGTGTCACCCTGAGGCCCTTGCCAGGGGCAGCCTGTTCTTCACAGCTTCTTGCCCTTTGCCATAATATTGTTTGGAGTCATTTTGAAGTTGTTGCTAACCTGCTGTTACACATGTCAACATTCTTTTATCTATCTTTGTCCTGTGTCTAAGTCCATCTTGCATTTGAGCTGTATCTACAGAGTTTTATCCCAAAACTGATCTCTTTTGGTGACTGTTGAGTTGCTCATTTCTGCCCTCAGCTACCATCCTTTGGCTGGAGTTTCCAGGCCCCTCACACACGTTGTCTTTTATGCTAAATATTTCTATAAATATATGAACAAAGGAGGGCCAAGAGGAGTCTCAATCCTTTCCTGGATGTGGGAAGAATATTGTCACAAAAGGTGAGGAAAAGGCTGAAGTGCTTCATGTCCTCTTTGCCTCAGTGTTTAACAGCAAGGTCAGCCTGGAGTCCCCATTCCTGAAGGGATTTAAAGTCACATGGATGTGGCACTTGGGGACATGGGTTAGTGGTGGCCTTGATCAGTGGTGAGTTAACAGCTGGAACTGATGGTCTTTAAGGGTCTGAATGGTTCCATGATTCTATTCTGGGTCACGGGTGACTCAGCCCATGCAGAATAAATTCTTGTTTTTGATAGTTGAAGTTGCACTAACACAGCAAATGTCACACCAGTCAGTAAATCCAGGTAATGGCAATGCAGGCAGTGCTCACCTGGTGGCTACAGGACTGCTGTCACAAACAAGATCAAACAAATCTGCAGGCAGCCCCAGGCTGGCTCAGGAGCCAGCTCAGGACACACTGCAAGGACCTGCAGGCTCAGGACACACTGCAAGGACCTGCAGGAGCACCTTTGCTGCTGTGCACCACTGCCTCCACTCCCTGCCCTGTGCAGCTCACCTGGGATGGGGAAAACGAGGCTTCCCTTGTCACCTGGGGCAGAGCCAGGGACACAGGCTGTGGGAGCAGAGAGGGAGGAAAGGGATCAGCAGGGACAGCAGGGAGTGCTGCTGGCAGTGCCATCACTTAATGACAGCCCTCAGAGCAGCTGGGAACACATGTGGCTCTAATAGGAGCCACAGTGGCAGCTGAAGTAGTTCAGTGTCACTGTCATTTTGGGCAGCCAGCTCCTAAATGACAAGGGTACAATTACAACACATTGCCAGTGTGGCCCCAGGTCAGTGTGGTCCCCCTTTAGACCTCTGCAACATTCACAGAACCCACTCAGTTATACTCCTTTGTCTCTAAAAAAATGAAATTTCCTCCAGATAATTTTTAAAGACCTGACTTCCATGGTGTTTATTTCAGATCTTATATCTGACTGCACGTTATGAGCAAAAAGGCTTGTTTAATCCCAATGCAGTTTTATGCAGTCTCATATCAATGTAAGATGATGTCATTCACACAGTTCATAAATACAAGGTCTCTGATATTTGCCTGAATAATTCATAGCCAAAGAAAATGTTTTTCTGATGTTTTAGATCACTAGATTATTAATTTTTAGAAAAGATGTGTCTCAATTCTGAAAAGATTTCTATTTCAGTTTGGGTTACACAGATATCAATATTTCACATATATCTATATTACATATATGTGTCATGGCATGAAGCTGTCAGGGGAGGTTTTGCTGAACATCAGGAAAAAGTTCTTCCCCCAAAGGGTGGTTGGGCACTGAACAGGCTCCCCAGGGAATAGTCATTGCTTTGAAAACCTCAAAAATATTTCCTTTGCTTCTCTCCATCAAACTGCTCTTCATGGCCAGGGGGAATCTGCTGAGGTAGCTTTGAATCAACACTTAATAATGAAAAAAGGAGGTTTGGATTGAAAATGTTGCTAAATATTCAGCCACAATGAAATTTCTGAAATTTCTGATTTCAAACCTGACAGACATGTCCTGGTTCCCCACACCACACCGTGCAAGGCAGCAGCAGTCCAGGACCTGACCCTTTAAAGTATTTTTCCATCTTTTTTTCTGTAAACCAGATTTCCTACCCCCCTTCCTGATCAGTGAATTATCAGTTTATTGGGGCAGGGAGGAAGGGCTGTGTTGAAAGACGTGTTTTTCTGAAAGGTTTTCAGATTCAGCATGAGAAAGATCTTCAAATACCAAAATGTTGCTGAGGAGAGAATGTTTTCTTTGCCAGCTCTCTCTCCTTTTTCATCTTGTTCTTCACTCTACATGCGAGTTTTATTTGCCTTCAGTTCAATTTTCTCTAAGCCTCACTCTCCATTTGGTACCCTAAATACAATTAAATTGCAATATCCTAAGTGTGAAAAGGAATAAAGTGATAGAAATGAGATAAAATACATGCCTTTAGAACTTTCCCTTCTCTGACTGACTCTACTCTACCTTCCCCAGTGATAGTAAGACACTTTCAAATTTATTTTCCAAGTTTTGAAAGCTACTGTATATCAGGCTCACTGAACTGCTGACTCCTCAGGTTTCTTTAATAGAAAAGGAAACTTTCAAAGACACCCAGCCATCCACAGAGGGTGGGGAAAGAAAGCAGAGGTTAGAAAAGCAGTTCAAATAAATCTAAAATAATAAAACAAGTAAGATCATATTAAGGAAATTGGAAAGAGTGGGAGAAGAATTACTCCAGCTCTTCTCCCCGGAGGAAGCTGGTAGCAGAGTAGAAATAATCTATGATGGAAAAGTGTAGTCACATTTTTAATGAAATGTAAAAGCAGAAAAATAAGTAATAAAAAATAATTAGATGTGTAGAAAACACAATCTGCAAGGAGAAATTAAAAGAGCCAAGGTACCTTAGAAAAGTGAAAACTAAAGGAAGATGTGGGAACAGCCAGCAAACATGCAACAAGCTGCAAAAACCAGGAAAAAAAAGTATTTTCTGAGGTGAATTAGCCAAGAGTAATGGGCTTAATCTGCAGCCAGGGATAACTAAGTCAGCAAAAGGACAAGGAAACGTTGGTGAAGACATTATGAAGACAGCATCCTTGCTGGTGTTTATTTCTCTTAAGTACTGAATTTCAGCCTAGTGAAGTCTCTGTCAGCCTTATTTTCTGTGATTCTCTCAACAAGGACATTAAATGTGTTTATAACACAAAATGTTCCATCTGAATCAGATTTGAGGGACCTTCTCTTCTTAAATATTTCTTTCCAAACTTGGTTTGCCTAAGACTACATTTTTCTTCCTAAAACCTCTGAAACAAAACTCTGTCTAGTTTTGTGGGTTTTGTTCTGGAGTGAGCTTGGATGCTGCCCAGAGCTGTGAGGTTTAAATAGCTCCAGTGGACACTCAAAGCCCTTTCAGCTCGTTTGAGTTTCTCTCTTTCCATATTGATGCACTCCAGAACAATCAGTGCTGCTGGGGTGACGTTACGCCAGGAGAGAGAAGGAAAACTTCCCCACCTTCCCCAGGTTTTAGCAAAAAGATTTGTGTTTTTTGAGCAGTTTAGTAGGCAGGTTAACAGCTGCTCAAGAAATAAAAAATGTGGTTTTATTCAACAGCCTCAACACTTCCACCTGGGGTGAGGCTGAGAGGATGGTGCTGTTCCATAGGATCACTGTTAATAATGTGATATTTCTCTGGTGTGGGTTTAGCTTTGGCTCTTGTATAATATCATGGTGTGCAGCATAAATGAAAGTTGTTGCCCAAATGCACAGTTTTGTGTCTATTTCAGAACAAGTAGAAGTGTTTTAATCACCATGCAATAACCCATTTAAAGCGTGACGGGGATGTACCCACAGCTGACACATGGAAATATGAGACCTTATTTGAGGATATCAGTTTTTAAATACTTGTTAATTCTGAAAAAATCTTGGGCTTGGCTGAGGAAGTGGAAAAAAAAAAACAAACACTTTCTGTAAATAAAGAAGTGTCAAGAAAAAAATATATATCTATAAGGAGACTTACCAAATTCTGGGCACCACCCAAATATTCTGTGTGAGATTTCACTTTGAAAGGTTCAGGGAATGGGCCCAGCCCCAAGGCTGCCAGAGCTCCAGGAGGCTTTGGAAAATGTTCCCAGGGATACACCAGGTGGGATTGGAATATGGAATATTCCATGGAATATTTTATTTCCCTTATCATCAGTATCACAGTGGAAGCTGCACTAACAGTGAATGTCAAAGAATTTTTTTCTTCCACCAATGTCTTCCTGTTGGGCATAATTCTCAGCCTTAATACAAACAAAGCAAAAAGGAAAACCTTATCATTCATAAAGAGTCTCAGAGATCCATTGGGATCACATTCATTGCACTGCCAGCTTCCCAAGTTTGCTGGTTGGGCCCTGGGGAACATCTCTAACCCAGCAGCATCTTCCTGAGCATTTGCTCACGTCCAGCTGGGAGCCAAAGGCTGGTGGCTCAGTGAACTTCCTTCATGGACTCACAGAACATTCCACAGCTGGGAGAGACCCACCAGGATCATCCAGTCCACCCCCTGGCCCTGCCCAGACACCCCAAGAATCCCTCCCTGGATTCCTGGGAGCTTTGCCCAAACTCTCCTGGAGCTCTGGCAGCCTTGGGACTGGGCCCATTCCCTGCACCTTTCAAAGTGAAATCACACAGCATATCTGGGTGGTGCCCAGAAATCAGCCTGATTTTTGTAGCTCATCCATAGCTTTATTTCCTGGGGGTTTGTTGGGTTTTGCCTTCTATTTATTTCATATTTGACTTGCTGCAAGTGCAGCATCTCCCAGGTGTGCTCTGAGGCACTGCAATATTTTGCTGCCTAATGCTTAAAGTGCCACTTGCTCAGAGCAGAAGCCTGCAGTGAATTGTAGCTTTATAGAGGGCTGGGATCCACATTATCAATACTCCATTTCTCCCCCCCAGAAGAGAGGTGTTTAATATTAAGTCAGTATTTAACCAGATGATCCTTTCCTTTTATTTATAAAGGGACATTTCCCCTGGTAACAAAGTTCATTCCTGTTGCTTCCCCAGGCTGAGCCAAGAGTGTGTTTTACACAGAGCCATTCCAAAACACTTGGGCTAAATTTAGCCTTGCAAATTAAATATGTCCATCTCCTGAATTAAAGCCAAGTGCCACAGAAACCTTTGTGTCTGTGCCAAATCTGTGTGCCACTCTCCAAATGCAGCTGAAGAGCCAGTGGGACACTGGTCCCAGTGCTGACTGCTCCATGCCTGGCAAGACTGGGGACAGTCCCTGAGGACATCAGAGAGACCCATCCCAGGGCCAGAGGGCTGAACACTGCAGACAGCCCCATTCAGTGAGGATCAGCATCTCCTATCTCCTTTTTTTGTGGATTAAATAGTAATGAATGCCACCTAATGTATTTATTAATGCTTTAAATTCTTTAAAATCCTCTCCTTTATTTCCAACTCATTTATTCTTGAGCATCTTTCATGCAGCAGGAGCAAGGCTTTCTCTGTCTGTTAGGATTAGCTCTCAGGGAAGTGCTGGAGGTGGCAGAAATTTTGGACTCACACTCATTATGTCTGAACAAATCCTTGAAAGTTAAGAGGGAAAGGTACGTGGCTTCCTCTCTACCTGTCTCTCTACTCTTATTTAAAAAAAAAAAAAATTAAAATTCCAATAGCATTTTCAATCACTCTTGGAGATAAATAAAATACTATTTTTTGTCTTCACATGATGGCTTTTTTTTGAGATACGTGTTAAGTGCAGCTACAATTCCTGGCAGAAACAGAGGGATTCAAACAAAACCCTTTTTTTCATTTATTGTGTTTTCTGCAAACACTGTCTTCTGTGGTGCTAATTAGTATTTACATCAATGAAAATCAAATTGGATTCTAAGATCATATCAGTCAATGAAGATTTATTTAACTTGAGGAGTTCTGGCTTGGTATCAGAAGGCATTAATCATTTATGATTCCTCATGGCTTGAAAGATGTGCCTCCCGCTGCTGCATTGCAGCATGGACAACCAGAATTGATTCACACTCAGAATAAATACACATAGTTGGCTTTATTTAGCAAACTGGTTCTGATTTCTGACCCTTTTTTACAACAGACCAACACAGTTTTCTCTGTTAATGGAGAGCTAAGTGACATCCTCAGGTGTTACAGAGTGACACTGACAATATTTCATAGCTTTCAATGCCCTCCTAGAACCACAATATTTTCCAGAGGGCACTAATAGGTATCTGATGGAATTTTTTACCTGTCAAAATGTTCTTTTCCTCTTCTCCTCCATGTTTTTTCTTTGACAATTCATTTATGACAAGCAGTGCTCTTTGACACAGAATTATCCAACAGCCACACCAAGGCAAGAAAAGGAATTGTCTTGGTGTCTCCACCAGACTCTGCAGCTGAGGAAATGGAAACTCATTTCCTGCTGAATGTTCAGAGCAGAGGGAAAATGATGCAGAGAGAAAACATGAAGTGAAGGCAGAGCAACACCTGAGCAATAGCTCCTCTGTGTAATTGTCCATTTTACATTCATAAGAAAGTTGTTTTTTTTTTCTCTCTCTCCTGCTGCCTTTTAAGAGCTTTCTGATGCTAATCCTAAAATCTTTCTCATCTTTTATTGATCATCTCACAGTCATAGCTTTTCTCATTAGGCACCCAAAATCCTGCTATAAACCCAACACATTCCAGTAAAAATGCACATATATTTCATGGCCTTCCCTGATCCATCACTGAATATTGTGCAAAGGTTTTGCTTTCAGAGCTTTGACCCCTTAAAGAGCTTCAATAACATCAGTAACTTCAAAATTAAACAAGATTTTATATAATTATAAAATAAATCGTAGGATGGTTAGGGTTGGAAGTGAGACCTTAAAGCTCATTCAGTGCCATGGGCAGGGGCAGGGACAACTCCCACTATCCCAGGTTGCTCCACTCTGTCCAGCCTGGCCTTGGACAATTCCAGGGATCCAGGGGCAGCCACAGCTTCTCTGGGCACCCTGTGCCAGGGCCTGCCCATCCTCCCAGGGAACAATTCCTTCCCAACAGCCCATCTGAGCCTGCCCTCTGGCACTGAGAAGCCATTCCCTGTGTCCTGGCCCTCCATCCCTTGGAAATTGTCTCTCCATGTTTCCTGTTGGCTCCTTCAAGGCCACAATTTGGTCACCCCAAAGCTTCTCCTCTCCAGGCTGAACATTCCCAGCTCTCCCATCCTTTCCTCCCAGCAGAGCTGCTCCATCCCTCTGACCATCCTGGTGCCTCCCCTGGGCTCTCTGCAGCAGCTCCAGCTCCTCCCTGTGCTGGGGCAGCTCTGCAGGTGGGGTCTCACCTGAGCTCAGGGGCACAGGGGCAGGATCCCATCCCCAATCCCATCTTTTCTCTTTCCTTACTGATGCTTGTGGTTAATGTTGGTGTTTCCAACCCAATATTCCCATCCAGACATCCTCCAAATAGCACTTGGAGCATTGTCTGAAATCAGTTAGGGGAAAATCTGCCAGGAATTGCACATGCACAGAGAAACCTCCCTCTAAACAGGAGGTTGAATTCAGCCGTCCCTGCTGGTCCTATCCATGTGAAATCCTTCCTTCTCTGACTGCCAGCCTGGATGACCCTGCAGTCATTGTGGCAAGCAAAGAATGAAAAACTCAATTTTGAGCTGCCAGCACTGAAGAGAGAGAGGCAGGAGTAAGAGAAGGCCTCTGGATGCACAGCTCTGAATAAGGCACAGCTTGGCACTACTGATCCCCAAACCTTGCACGGCAGGACACACAATCCTGCTGGGAAGTCTTATGGCAACAAGCAGAAGCTCATCTTATGCCTGCTGAAGTTACTCCTTTCCATACACTTGCCTTGTGACACTCACAGTGCTCAAAAGAATACACCTGCTTAAAATTTGGTAAAACACATGAGACTGAAATACAATCTCCTTTCTACTTCTCACTGTAAACTTCTGCTTTTTATAAGAACCATCCCGAATGCTCTGTTTCAAATCTTGTAACTCCACAGCTCTGATTTGTGCCATTCACAGCTCTTTAAACCTTCTCCCAGTTTTTCTCTACCTGTTTGGAATTTTAATAGGAAGTTCTATTAGAAGATCATAACTTAATGAACCTGGAGGTTAAAGGATATTGGTGTGCTGCCTCCAAAGCAGTATTTTAATGAAATTATGTTGCGCCATTGGGATTGGCATCCTCTGCAGATGTGCTATTCAAATTAGCAGGAGTATTTTGAGGGTTCACTGAAAATGTTTAATTCACAGGGCCTATGAATACTCAATTTGCCAAAGGCTTAAAATTCCTTAATTTCTGCTTATCAAGGCTTTAGATAAAGGAAGGTTGGTAATTTTATTTGCTGGAGTTCCTGTTAATGCTTCCACCTGAAGTAAGTGGTGTAGAGGAAATGCCATATGGATGAAATCCACTTTCTCCTTATTATTAGAGCCTTTGGCTGGTTATTAAGTAAACAGCTTAATAAATACACACAATGGGAATGGCCTGGCTGAGTCATTTGGCCAGGCAGAAGGACTGTGTTGGTTTGGAGAGCTGTCACAGCTGTTGCTAAGCAAACTGGAAAAATCCTGATATTTCCCCTCCAGCAGCCAGTCACCAAATCCCAGCAACATCCATTCACCTGGTCCGTGAAAAAAAGGATGTAGACGACCTCAAATACCTGCTGGAATTCCTGCTGACATGTCTGCCTGCAGAATACCCAGGTGAATACCTGTATTTGATGTCAAGCTTTGTAGCCCAAATTTTTTGAAACATTGGCCTGCTGGAGCAAGTCCAAATGAAGGCACTGAGTTGCTCCAAGGGCTGGAAACCCTCTGCTCTGCAGCCAGGCTGGGACAGCTGGGGGAGTTCACCTGAAGAAGAGAAGGCTCCAGAGACACCTCAGAGCCCTTTGCAGTGCCTAAAGGGGCTCCAGGAGACCTGGAGAGGGCTTGGGACAAGGGATGGAGGGACAGGACACAGGGAATGGCTTCCCACTGCCAGAGGGGAGAGTTAGATGGGCTGTTGGGAAGGAATTGTTCCCTGTGAGGGTGGGCAAGCCCTGGCACAGGGTGCCCAGAGAAGCTGTGGCTGCCCCTGGATCCCTGGAAATGTCCAAGGCCAGGCTGAACAGAGCTTGGAGCAAACTGGGCTAGTGGCAGGGGTGGAACTGGATGGGCTTTAAGGTCTCCCTTTCAACCCAAACCATTCCATGATTCTGTCTTTGCAAGGAAAAGTTCGCCCCAGAAGGAATTGTTCCTCCCTGCTCTCAGCCATAGACAGCACAGATACCAAACACTGAGGGGCTTTTTCCTCCAGACATTGTGAGAGACTTTTTGAAGCCCACTGAAGTCTGCAAGAAAAATAATTTTAAGAAGTAAGGAGAGTTCAAATAGCTCTTTTATCAACACCCTAATTAAGCCTCTCCCCTTATTATCATGTAGAAGAGTCTCTGTCCATAGCACATTATAATTGAGGAGGCTGCACTTGGTGAGTGATGGTTCTGAAGTTCAGCTGGCAAGCAGGAGGAAATGGAGGAATAACAAATACGAGTGGGACATAATACCTGTGTCCAAAAAGGCTTTGAGATTTTTAAATATTCCTATGGACTGGTGAATGGCTAATTTTTAATTTTTTTAGTTCTCATTTTTTTGGGGGGTTTTTTTGGTTTGTGGTTTTTTTTTTTTTTTCTTTTTTGAGGGGTTTTTTTTTGGGAGGGTTGTTGATTTTTTTCGGGAGGAGGGTTTGTTTTGGTTTTGTATTTTTTGTGGTTTTATTTTTCTTTTCCCTTTATACAATAATGCCACTAAAAAAATAATTTAAAAAAAGTGACAGTTAAAATAAAAGTAAACACATAAAATAACACCATGCTGACTGACCACCTGAACAAGAGAAGGGATCATTAAGGCAATGGAAAGCTTTATATCTACCTGGCTGGACTGGTAGATATCTACGCAGCTGGGCAGCTGAGAATTCCCTGTCTGGAGGAGCATCCCATACCTCAGACTGCACCTGAGGATTTATTATCCAGGTATTTCTATCCCTGCACAGTGCTGCTACTACGCATACAGAAATAAATATTCCCTTCCTTTTCTTACCAGACAGCCTCTCCTCAGCAGTACATTCTTTACTCTTGTAGGGAATCTCGGGGATTTATGTAGTCCGGGTTTCCTGCCAAAGGCTATGGTTAGGGCTAGGGTTAGGGTTTTGAAAACCACAAAGCCCAGGGCTCCAGGCGCACTGCAGCTGAAAAGGGCATCCCAGGGGGAACACAAAACTGCCACAACATGCCTTCCTTCACAGCTTTTCCCCTGCAACCAGCCCTAGCCCTAGGCTGATTTCTTGCCTAGGCATAGGGTTTCAAAAACTGTTGCCATCTTATTGCAAAGGTTTTGTACCTTCTTGGTGATTTCAGGCAGGCAGCATCTCACAGCACAGCCAACTAACTCCATCCAAGTTTCTAAACCTGCCAACCTGCTCCTTCACATCACCCCTCCTCAGTGGATCCAGCTGTGGTCTATTATGGGCAGGCCTGTTCCTAATGTTTGATAATTAGCACAGCTGTAACTCCTTAAGGGTGAGATTACCCCTATCTCTATTCTCTTACATTCTATCTTTCCACAGAAAACCACAAATCCCAGGGCTCCAGGCACACTGCAGCTGCAAAGGGCATCCCAAGGGGAACACAAAACTGCCACAACTATGCCTTTCTTCACAGCTTTTTCCGTGGAACCACTTCCAGCCCCTTTTAGGATCTGGCGACTGCTTGAAAAAATTCAAGGGATAAATTTGTTGTGTGTTGACCCCCTTGTCTGTCTCCAGGATTGCCTCAATCTCTGCCAGACCATGAGATTAAATGGGTACAACCTCGAAGGGTATTTTGTGTACTCAAGAATAATTTTCCAGTGTGGTGTTTTGGTCCTAAAATTCCCATGAGCAGCTGGCTCCCCACTCCTAATCTGGGAGCAAGGACTGAACAAAGGCAACAAAGGCTGAGGAAGCAGTGAAGAGAGATATTCCATAGAACATCCTAAAGGGTGATTGTTTTTGGAGGGGTTTTGTTCATATTTGCAGTGTCAGAGGTTACTGCAAATGGTGAGTCCAGGGCATGTGGCTTTTACACTAGAAGAATATTAAGGGTTTAAGTGAAGCAAATATCTTTGAAAGAATAAAGAATTAGTAAGTTTAAGACAAAACCTTCAGTTTTGAAGGTGTTCCTGAGAATGGTGTCAGCTCTCCTATATAATAATAATACAGCATTTTGTTAAAGAGTCCTTGTAATGTGTTTAAAATGCTTCTCGTGTTGGGCAACAAAGTATTGAACTGGAAAATCTATAAGTGTCCAAGCCAGCCATGCTTGGGTATGATCTATTGATACTGTCTCAAATCTTCAGCCTATTTGCATCATTTGTACATATAAAATATTTCTTTTTGAATATTGAGTGCCTGTTGGTGTGTACAGCCCTCAGCTCATGAACTACAGTAAAATTGCGTCTCGGTTCATCTATTTCAGATATTCCTGTCTAGACAAATGAACTCTCTGCCTAAATTTATCACTCAGGGGTAATGAACCATGAAAGTTTTCATTATAGTGGCAATGCATGGAAGCTCAAAAAAAAAAACCAAAAAAAAAAAAAGCCAAAACAACAACAACAAAAAAACTGGAAAGAGCTGAACTTCCAGATGCACTTATGGAACAAAATACTTATGAGGAGATAGCAGAAAGTTTGTACAGGAGTTTCTGACACAACATGTTCTGGGATACAAGCAGTTTATTACGGAATGTCAGGGGGCTCCTGCTTCCTGCTTGTTTTGCAGATGGCTGAGGAAAAGCACATAGATAAATGAGGAAGTCAACTGATCAAGGGTTTTTTGTCTTGTGGAAAAAAACCTGGTGCCTTCTGGTCTTTAAAATGTCAGGATTTTCATAGGGAACAGTGGCCCTTCACAAACTGTCGTAAGTGAGGCCCAGTCTTCTTTTTCCTTAATTAATTCATCTTGGTTGCAAGGAGACTTCATCCAATATTTCACCAAGCGGTCTCCTAAGCAAATGTATTCACTGACTAAAAATACAACTTTAAAAGTGTGAGTCTCCTATATTTAGAATATAAAATAATGGCAGTGGAAGCACCAGCTTTAAATATAGTGTGTAAAATTAATTCTCCTTTCAGATGATGCTGAAGTCACAGCCTCACCAGCTTGTCCTACCTGGACAACATAATGATGAAAAGGGTGCACAGAAAAGATGCAAATATAAATTATTAATGTTCAGATTAGTATGTTGACAATGTGTGGAATCTTTCTGTGATTTCTGAGGCTCAGCTCAGAAAATCACTCATTCCATGATGATGATTAGCCACTACTTCTTGTATGTAGTACAGATTTCACCTCCCAAGAGAAAGAACTCAGGTTTAATGATTTGGCATTTCTGCAATTTCAGTGCACTCTGAAAGCTCTCTTCAAGTTCACAGTTCCAATCCCTTCCCAGTCATGTCCATTGGCTTTCCCACACTGGTTCTACAAGGAAAACTCCTGCCCATTCCTTGTCTGTTTAATATTTGTTGCAAGAGCTTTTTCCAGCCTTGTGTTGATGCCTCACCCCTCTAATTTAGCATGACTTTGCACCATTTCCCAAATAAAACTGAGGTAGGGAATGAAGCCAAAGTGCCTCAGAAGTCCCAGAGGCTGATTCTTCAGGGACCTGGTTGGATTCAATTAGCTTGTACAATTGGCAATGCTTTGAGATCATCTTATGTAAGAATTTGGCTGTGTTCTTCCATGTGAACACTAAACACCAGACAATGGAATGGGTCTGGAATTCTCTCTTATCCAGCTATTAACAGGCAGAGGAAGGAAAGGGACAATTAATTTGCATTTTCTCCATTTAGGTCTTGGTTGTTCTCTCTTGTCTCCCAGGAAGGGCAATTTTCTAATCACTTCCCTACAGCTGCCTTGACATTTTTATTTTTATATTTAGAAATAAAAGGTCAAACCTTCCAACCACCAGTTGGTTTAACACCGTGGAGGGCAAGGTGAATTCCTTCCTAAATTAGCTCAGCACAAAGGAAGCTGCTGTTCAGCAGTTATTTCCCACTGGCAGATATTAGTATTCCTCAGGGAAATATGTACAGCATGAAGGAGTGTGTGTGTGGATTAAAAGCATTTAATCCACCCAAACTGAAAAAATAAGACTCAAACTTATGGAAAATACAAGCTGTAAAAAAAATTGACTAAGTGAACAAACAAAACAGTGTAAATTAAGACCTTGGAAATTTATTTTTGTCTGGGAGGAAAGCAAGTTCATTCACACAATAATTATTATTCTTGTTGCAGCCACCAGAGAATTCTCCATTAAAATCAAAATTCAAGTTCTCATCAGTGGAAGAACACTAAATATTACACTTCTCAAAGGAGTTACTCTAAAAAAGGATGAAACTGATGGAGTGGAGAAGTGGATATAAAAGTGAGAGTCTTCCAAGATTTTAAAGATGAAAAAATTATGGAAAATTATAATGATTTCCTATGGGGACTGCAGAATGCACAACGCTGTATCCATGCTGGTTTGGAGATATTAAATAAATATAGTACATCTGCTCCAGAGCATCGGGATAATCTGTCACAGTGGGAAGCTCCAGGATGATTATGTACATTTAGCTCTTCTTCTGCACATTTCAATTCCTCCCTTTCATTATATTGCACACCAGAAAATCTGCCATTAGGAAATGAGCAAAATCAATACTTTTCTCAATCCATCAATCCTGGTGGCACAATAAAGGGTCCTAGAAATGTAGGATTAATATCCCAGGAAATGTAGAGTAATATCCCAGGATCACTGAGGTTGGGAAAGCCCTTCCAGACCAACGAGTCCAACCTGTGCCAAATCCCCTCCTTGTCCCCAGCCCAGGGCACTGAGTGCCACATCCAGGTGTTCCTGGGATACCTCCAGGGATGGGGACTCCAACACCTCCTTGGGCAGCCCCTGACAACATTTAAAAACCCTTTCCATCAGGAAATTCTTCCCTGTGTCCAACCTGATCCTCCCCTGGAGAAACTTGAGGCCATTTCCTCTTGTCCTGTTGAGAGAAATGGGAAGAATTCTCATTTGACTGTTTCTCATGACCAGTTGCAAGATAATCAAATATTTGAGGTGTTTAAGATTTGAGTTTGTCCCCAAACAATTCAGCTACCTATAAGTTCATCCAAGTCTGAGGGAGGAAATTCCTTTTCCAATGTTGGCAGTGCATGAGGGAGGAGTTATACCAGGCATACTTAGCAAATATAAAATAAAAGGGAAATGATAGCCAGGTTTTATGGAAATCTGCTGTGGTTCTGTGCTGTCATATTGTTTATGATACTTTCATCTGACACAGATCCCTTTTGTCCGTATGGGAATCATTAGAAAGAATTGCTGCTCCTCCATTTTGTTCAGAGGAGTTATGGATTGCCTGAGCATGTAAGGAATCAGCTCAAGGAGCAAAAGGAGAAGAGAGGGAGAGAGAAACATCTCACAAGAAAAAAGCTCCTATGTTTTTTTTTTTTGAGGGGGCTGTGCGCTAAGTGGAATAAAAGAAGAAAAGGAAAAAGTGGGAGAAAAGGCCCATAAATATTTCCCTCATTTACATGGCACACTAAAATCAAGGATTTCAAAACTTCCATTATCACAGGCAGAAGCTTATTATTAATGTGTTTTTCTTTTTCAGACCTTCTTCCCTGAAATAGAATTCCAAGCCCATGCTGCGACTGTGCAATATTGTTCACTGCAAGCAACTATTTTGTTCTGCCTCAGAGGCAATACATTTTTACATTTAATTTTGCTGTGGGTATATACAACACTTGTTTATGTCCTTAAAATGTCTTTTAAGGAGATTTATTTCAATGCTTCCCTGGCAAATCCAGCTATGAAGGTTTAATTCTCTCCCTCACTCAGCAAGGCAGCACTGATATTTCATTTTGGTGGCTCATACGTCTACAAGGTAACACTGGACATATGTAATCATATACGTGAAGATAGATGCATGGATTTGTTTCATGTTCTCAGTGGAGCTTTAATTACAGAATTTTACTCCACGTTTTATTACCAGCTTCACGTCTCTGTTTAGCCTCAAGTGCTGCTACTGAATTTCCATCTACAGTAAATTACATTCATGTAGATAAATGCTGTTTCTCCGGGAAAAACACCAGTAAATGGCACATGAAAGATTTTCATTTGACCTGGTGCTACTCCTTTGGGAATGAGCATAACTTGAAATTTAACATGGGTGTGTGGGTGTGATTGCTGTCTGTCTGTGCTCCTGTACTCCCATTAAATAGGGATGGGATGGAAGCAAGAGCAGGGTTTATTCCAATGCTCACTATGAACAACTGAAGAAGATAAGCCTGCACTTGTTTATCAGTTTACAGCATAAATGTTGTTTATTATAACAATTTAAAAAAAAAATTCAGGGGGAAAAATGCCAATGTCACGAGTATTTCTCAGTATTCTTCTGCTTGTTGCTCCAGCCTTTCAAAACTTGGTTCATTGGCTTCATATCTTGGCATTTTATACATGTAACAGGGGAAATTTTTCTCTCACCTTCTCAGGAAATCATTGTCCTTTCCAAAAGCTCAATCACACTGTATTCCAAACACGCTGTGATTGAAACCAAGTCATCACCTTCAAGCAGAAAGTTGTGTGTTAATGGCCCTGTTTATTTAAGCATAGGAAAATATTTGCTTTAATCAGCAGTCTAATTAAGCCTGATTGTTTTAATCTATGTATAATCTGTGCTGTTGCTTAATAGTCAGGGAATGAGCATGAAAAAAATGGTATAAAATATTGTCAAGCACTAACACAAATATCTGCTGGATACTCCTTGTCTTTCAGGGTGAATGGATAGGAAAAAGACTTCCAGATATTTAATGAGACTTGAAGGTGGGACACAAAAAATAGAAAACTTTTGTGCTGATTAACAGCAAAAAATGTTCTTCCTTCACTGGGTTTCCATTTTGGACAGAGACCATCTGCTGGTGAAACTCTCAATAAAGGCAAGTTTTGCTTGGATAGTTCCATTATCAAAGATAAACCCCTGTAGCTGAAACTGCACATTTTAATTTTCCATTACTAGATTGCATCTCCAGATACTGTCAGATCCAAGCAACTGCCATTTAATAAAGCAAATAAATACAATTCCAATGAAAACTGAGATAATCCTCATTGCAGCCTTAAACCTACATTTATGTTGATATGGCCATGAACTTGTTTTCTTTGTCTTTTTCTAAGCAAGCACATTTCTCTAATTCTATAGATATTGCAACCTGCAAACTGGAATTACTTTTCTATCAAAACTGTTCCCCATCAGTGGATAAAATATATTTGTCTCAGAGAAGTGCAGCTTTCAGCCTACACCAAACCTGAAGCTGAATTGTACCATTAGAAACTGATTTGAAATGGTTCTCCATGAGTAATTGTTATTTTAGGAGCTGTCAATACAACTTGTTTTCAAATTCAATTTTTTTACACTCTCCTAAATGCTTGTTAATTCATAAAACTGCTATGAAAGATTGCTGTTCTCCTTGTCAAATGAACAAATTATTACAAAACATCTGATAATTGCATTATGTCCAAATTTTAAATAAAATTTCTCTTTTCTTGGAGAAAAATAGGAAAGCAGGAAACATTCTGTATCTATGTAGAATTGCTCTCTGAAACCTGAGTCAAACTTGTCCCTTCATATTTCACCTATTAAATTTCTGATACCTGTTTATGCAATTGGAACATTTGAGCACAACAGAATTTACATATTACATTAAATAAGTGAGAGGTAAAAACCATGGGTAAGGATTGCAGCAGGGATTGCTGAGAGGGAATGACAGCATCATTCAGCTGCAGGTGAGATTCATTTTAAGAAAAAGTAAAATAAAACACATTGAGAGGAAGAGTTTAACTTGACTAGTCCAAATGAAGGACTAAAATCTTACTGCCAGTACTCTAGAATGAGTTCTTAGGTTATACTGAGTAATTCCAAGAAAAGTATCAGTAGATACTTCCAAGAAAAGGCTCAGTGCTCAGTCACTGTTAGAAAAAAAAAGTTAAAATATTGAGAATAATTTGTAGGGGAGTGAGGATCAAAATATCATAAGGCTGCTTCAAAAAATCCAAGAGGAGCCCAGCTCCTTGGGAATGCTGTGCCTGGATTTCTGATCTCTTCTCCAAGACATTCCAGGGAGTTCTCTGAACACAGAGAGGTGTTCACAGAACCACAGGATGGTTTGGGCTGGAAGGAACCTGGAATGGGGTCCCCAAGGAGCTCCAGGAGGGGACAAGAGGAGGAGGAGCCCAAATCCCGGCCTAAGGCCTGGCCCAGGGGCCATCAGGACATCATAGGCCCATCCATGCAGAACAGCTCAGGATGCTCAGTGGAGTTGGGGCTCCAAAAAGAGGGCTACCAAGGAACAATGACCTTGTCTGGGTCCCTCCCAGGACTGTCCTGGCTGATCCTTCACTCCCAGGATCCATTTGGACCAGCCCTCCAGGTCACCTCTCACCAGATCTAGGGGACTTCAAAGGAAGCTAGAAAACAGCAGCTTTAAAATAAGGCAGAAGAAGTGGCTCTTCATACAGGACATAATGAATTTACAGACTCTGGAAGAGAAACAGGACAAAGTGACAGAATTAAAATTCAGAAAATCAGAGCTCATGCAGGAAGTCCTAAACCTACAATGAGCAAAACATTGCCTGTGGAGTAATGAAGCAATAGTAGATTACTGATAGTAATGAAGCTATCAGAGGGAAGAATCACTACCTACTTAATTTGTTCTGACATCCTAACCTACCCATCAGTGGTTATTGGCAGAAATTTAAGCCAGATCTATCTGTGGGTTTAGTTCAGCTGCACTTTCCAGGCAGAGTCTTGCAGTGTGAGGCTGCATGAGGGGTTTATTTAACACTGCCTTAATCCAGTCTGTAGGGTTGTTTTGCTTCTCTCAGCCACTGTTCCAGCAGGCTCCTCTGCAGCTGGAGTTTTATTTCCCAGCTTTTCAAGCAATCGTCTTGGAATTCAGGCTTTCTGGAAAGGCCTTGATACAAAGGGGCTTTTATTATACTGCACATAGATTATCAGCTTTTGCAGCTGAATTTTATCTTCTGATAGCCTTGGGAATTGTGATGCAAATCATGCATGAAATAGTTGAGTAAGAAAGAAAAATAAATCATAAAATGCCCATGTCCTACTCTTTACTCATTACCCTGTTGAAAGCTGGTGGAGGTGCTTCTCAGTCAACAAATTTAGAGTGATAGAAATTGGTAATAATAATCCCTGACATGCAGGTTTCAATATTTGCTGATAAACATAAGAAATTAAGCATTTTTGCCTTTCTCTCACATTAAAAATTTCTTTACATTCACTGACTTTCTATGGTAACAAGGTTGATAAAATAGAAGAAAATATTCTTTTGGGAATAGAGAGCCTTAAATTTTTCGATAGTCAGGTGTTCTATTAACTCTGGGAAGGCAATAGTATGTGAATACACATAAAATAAGATCTTGCAACATCTTGCTGTCCCAGGTTCACTGAAGTCCAGTGGAAAACACTTCAGTCTCTGCTGTCATCTTTCTGGATTTCTCCAGACTCAAACCTGGGCTTTGAAATTAACACGGGCCAAACCCCATAATCCCGACTCAGAAAGAGCTGAGTGGGGGATTTGTCCTTTCAGGGGCTTGATCCATGGAATCACAGGTCAAATCTCAAGGTCCTTCATTATCTCAGATCCACTGTTAGCCTCCCAAACTCCCCCTGACTTTAGGGAAGACTGGAATTAATATTAATATTTCAAATTGGAATTGAAATTAATGAAACTGAAAAGCCATTGGAATATCATCACTCAGCACAGCACATGTGCATCTGCTGACTGAAGCCTTTTCTCCTGGGATTTGATTTTCTACTGGCACCCAGCCCATAGAACAGCTGATGGACACATTCCTGAAATATTTCTGTTGATATAAGAAATTAGATTCTCACCTTTGAAGTGCTTAAACTGAGCTTTTCCCAAGGAGCTTGCAGTGAGTAATATCTTCATTAACCTTTTGCCTAATAAGTGACTTCATAAGCAAAAATCTGTGGATTTTAATAATTATCAACAAAAGTCCAAATCACACTTTAGATTCACAAGGCTGAGACAATTCCTCCCACAGAAAAGGACCTTCATGGCATAATATAAACTTCTTATTCAAGACTTCCACAACTGTATCTGTTTTCTTCCTGATTTAGTCAGCTTTGAGTGCAACAGGCTCAGTTTATGATGTTTAATTGGAGCTGGATGCTTGGAGATAAAAACCATATTGTTTACTTTCTAATTCCACATTACATTCAAATTCACAGTAAAGTGAAAAATTTGATGTGTGAAGATTTTAAAAATGTCTTTGAGATTTTTAATTCCTTTCAGACAGCTTTGAAGAAGAAAACTTGGCAAAACAAGGTCTTTCTGGAGCATAGGCAAAATCATCTTATATAATCATTCAAATTGTAGCTACACCTTTTTGTAGATGAGAAGTACATGTCATACATAAAAATACATACTTGGGGAGGACTTGAACAGCACTCTGGCAAATAAACTCAGAATGCTACTTTTCAGCTAGGATATATTAAAAATTATGACCCTCAATTAAATGAGCAAGTAGAATTTATTGCTGTAATTGTCCTTGAAAAGGAGTGTCCTGGTGTAAGATATTAAAAAGTGTAGCAGCACTGGCATTAAAATCAAGCATTCCATGGAGCTGATGATCCCTGGGGGTCCCTTCCAGCTCAGGATATTCTGTGATCCACCACAATTCTCTATGAAAGGAAGAAATGACTCTGTTAGGGACCTAAAGAAGGCAATTTCAGTGAGAATTAAGACTTTATTTTCTAAAGATAATAGTCTTCCTGAAATTTAGGTTTAGTATTTCTCAAGGCAATTTCAGTTTAAGGTTTGGGAGAGGAAATCTGGAAAGCTGTGCCATCTGGGGACAAATACCGCCAGAATAGAAGAGTTGCGTAGGTAAGTGAAGCAAAATATAACCATGGGAACTGATGATTTTGTTCTCTTCAAGAGTCTTGCTGGTTTTTTAAGCCAGGAATTGATGAACTTTTTAAAGGTGGCCTTTTTTGGCTTTTGTAGGGAGTTTAGAAGTACATGAGGCCAGATGAAGAGTGGGGAGAACACTGGCAAACAACCCACATGCCCAAGTGTTGTGGACATAAACCCCACATCCATCAGCCTGGAAATTCCTTCCTTCTCAAGGCTATTAATGACTTCAGCTAGTTGGAGACATAGAGTCCTATTTATAGCAGTGCTGCACCCTCAATTCCTCCTCTAGAGCACTAATGAGGCATTTCAGCACTGCTGAAGGGGAGAGATTTTAATTCTTCACATTAAGCCCATGGCTGGGCTCCGGAGCTGCAGATCCAAGTGTCTGGTGGATCATTTGTAGCTGTCAGCAGCAGAAACTGTCTATTCTCTGGATCAAACCAGCAGAATATCCCAGCCCTTTAACTGGAGCTCTGAAAAAAATAAAACTTGGAGGGTCATAAACTTTTATAGAGTAACACAGCAAAATAGGGTAAATGATATGCATGTCTGCCCAAAACTGGGACAGGCTCTAATCTTTTCCTTCACCACATAAAAGGTTCATTTTCTGCTGCAGATTTAAGGCATTAGTATAGGAAACCCCAGGAGCTGTTGTGAGCCTTGGAAAATACTGGGTTTACAATTGTAAAAGTACTGGTAGGGAAGTGATCATCAGAATCACAGAATTCCAGAATGGTTTGGTTTGGAAGGGACCTTACAGCCCATCCAGTGCCACCCCTGCCATGGGCAGGGACACCTTCCACCGTCCCAGGCTGCTCCAAGCCCTGTCCAGCCTGGCCTTGGACACTGCAAGGGATCCAGGGGCAGCCACAGCTTCTCTGGGCACCCTGTGCCAGGGCCTCATGACCACCTTAAAAATATTTGAGTGCTCACAATTCCAAACCTGTTCTGGTGGAGAACAATGGCAAATTAATTCTCCTCAGCTTGCTCCTATTCCCTTTTCCATCTACCAGAGATCCAGCTGGGATGGATCCTCATCAGAAGTGTGGGAAGGAAAGGAGAGCTGGAATGTCAAGGAGAGTAGAAAAATTGAAACTGAATAGCTGAAAATTTTATTTTGAAAATTTGTCTTGTGAAAACTGAAAGCAAGATTTTTCCCCCCCCCCCCAGTTTCTTTGGAAGCTTTCACTATTTGTTGGAATGTATCCTTTGGAAGCCATGGTTTGTGACATCTAAGAGGTGGAGGATTTTCCACGTTCCCTGTGCAGATTCCTCAGGTCTCTGCCTTCAAACTGAGAATCAGGGCCGAAATCAGCCTCTGCCATGACCTGGGCAAAGTCCCCTCTGAAATCCAACAGATTCTGCCTCAGAATCCAAATGCAAAAGTTCGTGGGTTTTTTTTTGTTTGTTTGTTTTTTGGGTTTTTTTTTTGTTTTGTTTTTGTTTTTTTGCTTTGTTTTGTTTTTTCTTTTTGGGCTGGGGGTGGTGGTGGTTGGATTTTTGGGGTTTTTTGGTACTTTTGTTTGTTTGTTTATTGTTTTATTTGGTTGGGTTTTATTTGTTTTCTTTGGAAAATTCCATATAAAGTCTAATATGACCTTTCCACAGAATCATGGAATCATTAAGGTTGGAAAAGATTTCCAAGATCATCAATTCCAACCTTCCACTGCACCCTACCATGTCACTAAACCACACCATGGACTTCCACACCCAGTCATTTTTCGGACACTTCCAGGGATGGGGACCCCACCACTGCCTGTGTCAGGGCATGATCATCCTTTCCCTGAAGAAATTTTTTCCTAAAATCTTCAAATCCTGTCCCTTAACAATATCACATCCTAATACTAAACAAACTAATTTCCCCACATGAACATTTAACACAGATTTTTATGCTTCATTCCTACCTAGTTTTTCTTTTGACATTTAACCTTTAATTATCTTGAAGGTGAAGGAATGATCTCCCACTTAAAAACATCAAGACACTTTACCTGGGGGAATAAACTGACCTATACAAAGACAATCTTGTTCTACTATATAAGATTCTAATGGTTTTATTTACAACTATTTTAGAATAATTAGTATCCCATAGGGTTATCATGTTTGACAGTAAATGTAATGCTTTACAAGTATATCCTTCTAAATTTTTTTAGGCCAAACAGTTACTTTATTGTAAAAAACATTCATGTTTCACAAATTTTTCTAGCATGTTGTTATTATTGGACCTGTATTTTTATTTTATATACCATTTTTTACTAATGACAACATATATGAGGCCGTTGTTACCTCAGAAAATTCCTGTGTTCAATCATTACCCCCAGAAGCTATAGATATTCTTCTATTTAATCACATTTTTTTATTCAGATATGTATTCAGTTAAAGTTTTCTCCACAGCTGGAGAAAGGTATTTCACACTTCCCCAAGCAGTTTATCAAATATTCCACTTGCCAAGTTGCCTATTAATTTAGTCATCACCACTTGTCACCAGATTTGGATAAATGAGCATTTTCAATAAACTTAAGGCAGCTCTGAAAGCAGATGTTAATTTTGTATTCACGCTGCTTTGAAAATAAGAGTCAAAATACTCAGATAATAAAATCATCAAAGCAAGAAAAAAATGTGTTCAGTTGTTCTCTTTTAAGAAAGACATAATTACTATTATTTAGCTTTCTTTCAGGAGTTTATTGATACCTCATATACAACCTTGCACTCTTAAACTGCCAAACCTTTGTTTGATCCTGATTGCCCACTAGGGCATACTTTCTGACAATTAAGAGGTAATTAAACAATTAGACAGAGGTTAATAATTAAGAACTAGGCATATCTTTTGAAATGACAGAATTGAATAATTCTAGTTTTTGTTTATTGTTTATAATGGACAGCTTTGTCTGACTGTGCTCCTCTTCCCAGGTGCCTTTCACAAGGGAGTCCCCTGTACCTGTCCCCTCAGGGTGTGCTCACAATCTCCTGTTTTGAGCAGGAAACTTCTGTCTCCTCATCTGTTCTGTTGCCTCATTCCAACTTTGTGCCACAACTGGTCTTGTATCAGAAACACTCCTGTAATTTTTTGGCTTTGAACCAACTCTGCTCACCTTGCACTCCTGGAGCAGCCCACATGTACTAATCCTCCTGATTTTCTGTCTCATTATCATCAGCTGAGGTTATTTCTTTCAGCACGGGTGCATTCACATGACAGATGAGCGTGTCAGTCTGATCTGATCCTTCCAGTCTGGAGACTGGGATGTGGCAGAGACAAATGACTCTTCCATTTCCACTGTCTAGTGGGTACTGGCTGTGCTTACCTTTACTTTGCCTGGGAAGATTGTGGCTGCCCCATCCCTGGAAGTGTCCAAGGCCAGGTTGGACAGGGCTTGGAGCAACCTGGGATGGTGGAAGGTGTCCCTGCCCATGGCATGTGGTGGAATGAAATTAATTTTCAGGTCCCTTCCAACCCAAACCATTCCAGGATTCCATCCAACCCTTGGCAAAATAAGTTCCCCCTGCCATGCTTGTGGAGCCTCTGGTTTATTCTCTGATTTAATAAATAATGCATGGAAACCACAAATAACAACATATTAATTGTGAGTGTCTCAGCAAAGAGAAATTAAAGAAGAGTCAGCACCCAGCCTTACGTGGGAGGGCACTGCCAGAAAGGAAAGCTCCTTCCATCCATGCTGAATGACAAATAATTGCAGACAATCCATTGAAACTTATTCCCAAGAAACCCATCACACCAGTCTGGGCCAAATGTGCTGAAAGGAGGAACTAATTAGTGAATAAATTTCTTCCACCAAGTTGAGTGGGCATCAATCACATCCTGCAACTGGGGTAATCCAGCACTGGGCAGCCCTGCACGGCTGCTGCTGTTTGGGAATGGGATCCCAATGAGCCCAGCCCAGCTGCTGTTCTTGTGCTTCCAAGGTGCCCAAGGAGCTGCCAGCCAGCACCAGGTATAGGCAGCATGACATTTGTCTTGTAGGATGAGAGGATTTTATTTAGTCCCTTTGTTGGGTGTTTCAGTGTTTTTTGTTTGGTTGTTTTTGTTTGTTTTTTTTTTTGTTTTGTTTTTGTGATTTTTTTTTTTTTTTTTTTTTTTTTGGGGTTTTTTTTTTTTACCTCCAAGATCACCCCTGGAATTATTTTGTCCCTGCCCATGGCAGGGGAAGCTGGAGTTCCATGATTAATATGGAATCTGTTGCAGGTCCAAGTCACCCTGGGTACAAGTATGGATTGGGATCAAAGTGCCTTTGTGTTAAATGAGCCGTGTCATCCAAGAGAGAGTTTGTGTCGGGTTTGTGCTCCCAAGTGGCTTTGTGCCAGCTGCACAGGGCTGGTGGGACTCGATCTGTCAGGGAATCTGGTGGTTAAAGGTTAATCCATCAGCAGTTTGGAACAAATCAGAATCATAGAATCATTGATATTGGAAGAGACCACCTCCAAGATCACCCCTGGAATTATTCAAGGCCAGGTTGGACGGGTCTTGGAGCAACTTGGGATAGTGGAATGTCATCCAAGAGTTTGTGTCGGGTTTGTGCTCCCAAGTGGCTTTGTGCCAGCTGCACAGGGCTGGTGGGACTCGATCTGTCAGGGAATCTGGTGGTTAAAGGTTAATCCATCAGCAGTTTGGAACAAATCAGAATCATAGAATCATTGATATTGGAAGAGACCACCTCCAAGATCACCCCTGGAATTATTCAAGGCCAGGTTGGACGGGTCTTGGAGCAACTTGGGATAGTGGAAAGTGTCCCTGCCCATGGCAGGGGGTGGAATGAGGTGCCCTCTAAGATCCCTTCCAACCCAACCCATCCTGTGATGTTAAAGCTGCCTTGTTTTCCAGCCTCAAAAGAAGAAATGAGCAGATTACAGCGAGCCATGATGAGCCATAAAGTGGGATCAGAAAGGAGAAATGTGTCTCAGCAAGCACAGCAAAGGCTGCGTGTGGGCAGGTAAGGGTTTTGGAGGGAACACCTATTTCTCTGCTGCTGAAAGGTTTCTTGCTCTCCATTGTCATGCAAATTCCAGCTCGAGGAGGTGAAATGTTGGAATTGACACTGGAATACATTTTGTGCAGAGCCTCTCCTTTATTTCCCGGCCACTGTCAGTGCCTGCTCACTCCACCACTGCTTTGCAGAAGAATTAAATCCTGTCAGCAGCTCCTCCAGGCAGCAGAGCCAGCATTTGCAACTGAAAAAAACATCTGCAATTTCTTCCAATTACCCATTTTGGGGTTGTGTTTCCTGCAGTCCTACTTGTGCGTAAATGGCTTAAGGGCAAAGCTTTTTTACCAACCCATAATAAACTGTTCACCCAAAGTAAAAAACCCCCACACCTGTCCCTGCAGAAGACCCTTGGTTTCACATGAAGTGTGGACCAAAGTGAGCTCCTGGGGAATGTGCTCACAATGTGAGTCTAATTCTGAACATTCAGCTCCCTTTGTTTCACACTGAAGTGCTTCCATGGGTTTCAGGCTATTTCCTTTTAAGCATTTAAATAAATAGTTTATCATGGAGTGACACAAGACAGCATCCTTCTTTACAGCCTTTTAAAGATATTCAGTGGCTTTGTTTTATTCAACTTAGGCAAAAGCATGAAGCTTTAAAGGCATTTTAAACTGTTACATTATAAATGTTCTTCTTTGTAGCAAAAGAAAAAACCCCAAAACTTAGGGATTTCTAAAGATTTATAGGGTCTTTTGTTTTTCTGTTTTTCCTCACTCTTTCAAGCTGCTAAACAAACATAAAAGCATTAAATGGGGAGGCACCATCCAAGTGCATTTTTCTGATACTGTGTGGGAGGTGTATGAAAGGAAATGAAAAATTAATTTCCAGCTATGGTGCAGAAAAGGTATGACCAGATGTTAGTGATATGGATAACTCCTCCCTCCAGCACCACCGTGGTCCTCTCCAGACATGGAATTACCTGTGCAGCTGGTTGGGATGTCCCCTCTCAGGTGCAAATAACCTCATTCCAGTGTGGCCAGGAAATTCAACCAGATAATACAATTGCTATGCAGCCAAGCAAGCTTCAGGTTATAGCCCACCAATGGAAAAAGTTTGGAGTCAAAGGACACAAAAGGTTGTTGACATGTGAGCTTCAAACTTTTGTGAAGCTCAGTGTGCTTAATTTGACCCAGCTGGAGTCTCTGGGAACATTTTAGGGACACACATGATGGGAAAGGTTGAAAAACTGCTGCCCAGTCTCCATGAAGTTAATTGTCTGCACTGGAGGTGACTCATAACTGCCTTTTTCTCCTTTAAAACAAGAAACCTTTCATAAAATATAAGCAATTTCCCCTCTCACCTGTCTTCCACACATGACAGATGAATTGCTGTGAAAAGTCTTTCAAAGAAGCATCTGATCAAGGTTTTCCCTCCACCTTCCCTTTGAAAAACTGCTAAGTGTGCAAAAAATCCCCGGAAAGGAAACAAACAAAAAAATCAGGAGTGACTCTGAAGTTAAAAAATCAGTGTGAGAACATCCAAAATTCCCTCATTTTTTGAAATGGAAAGACAACGGCCTTTAGGTAGGAGATATTTTTGGTCTGTAAATCAATATTTTCTTCAGCTTTTATAGATCTTTACCATGGCAGGAGAGTGTTGGTGAATGGCTGCCCATGGCTGCACTTGCAGGAGGAATCTCTCCTTAAAATCCTGAGCTTATCCTACAGAGATTTCCTCTTGTGAGCTCTGCCTAAATGGGGGCAGCACAGCTCTGACAATTCCCTGTTTGCCAAGGGATCAATGGGATGGAGATGGGGATCACTTTGGGGCTGAAGGATGCTGAGAGCAGCCTGACTCATCCCAAACAGCATCCCAAAGTTAAACACTCTGAGGAGAAACGTTCCTGAGGTCCTGACAGAGGAACCAACAGGTGACAGTGATGGCAACTGAGCACTAACCCAGCCTGGGGACATCTGGCATCAGTCACTTTGCACCAATAACAGCCCAACCCCACTCTTTAATGGGAGGATCTTCTAACACTCCCTCCTGGGAGTGTGTGGAGATTCCTCCCTGGAGTAGGGACCCCCTCAAGGTCACTCCTTGAGGGTGAGGAAAGAGATTTGATCACTGGGATGGGTAAATAACACCAATCTCTACTTGATAACTGTTTTTCTAGCTTTAATATCATTGCTCCAATAAATAGTGCACCATATTAGTTATAGCTGCCTGTAGTATGCATTAAATAATTCTGATTAAGATCTTTCAGTTCAAGCATTCTCATTATCACTGTCATTCTAATTGCAGGGATACAGCTCAGGAAAGGCTAGGAAAGGGGAAGAGGATGGGTTTTTTATCCTCTGATTTGAGAATTTCAGCCTATGCTTCTAAGGTAGGATTTATTTTATACTCTTCACCTAATAAACATTTATTGGAGAAATAATTTTCCCTTTGAGGGCCCTTTTGGAAAAATGTGCCTTCTGAACTTTGAAATAATTGGAAATCTTGGCTATTTGGTAGTCTCCAAGGCCCTGTGCTTTGCTGACATGGAGATGTCTCTCTGGCTCCTGGGACAAATAAAAGCTGTGCCACAATTCAGGGGTTGCCTTTTCCTAATCTTAAAACTCTGGAGAAATGGACACCACAAACTGTGAGTTTTCTCGGCCAGCTGGGGGCTGGTTGACACTAACCAGTTTGCGCTGGTTAACAACTCAGCATGCCCTTTTCACCCCAAATTTCCTGAAGGAACTGAAAATGTAGATCAGGCAAAACACTTTATATCTGTATTTCTGATTGCTTGTATAGGAAAGCCTGGTCAGACTTGGGGAAGGGCTATCTGGGGAGGTGGTGGAGACACCATCCCCGGAAGTGTTCAAAAAACTGTGGATGTGCTACTTGTGGACATGGTTTAGTGCTGGGTTAATGGTGGGACTCAATGATCTTGGAGGCCTTTCCCAACCTTAATGGCTCCCTGATTCTATATGTGTGCTGTAGTTTTAATTAGACATTTTAAATAGACTGCTATGATGGGGTTTTTATTCATTTATTATTCCTGAATTACTTAGCTAGTCTATTATAATTGAAATATGTGTTCTGTGGTCTCATATGAAAAGAGATTGAAAGCTAAACATAGGAGCTTCTCAGTGGATGCATTAATTGGGAAGTCAGATAATCAATAAAGGAAAAACTAAATTAAGGACAGTTTAAAATACTCATGGCAAAGACACTCAGTCAAGGAAATTGAGGGATTTCTCCAGCAGAACCTGGGCCCTGTCTCCTCCCATCTCTGGGGATGAGTGGGCTGATGTCCATCCCTGCACTGGTGGCTTGGGGGTGCACAGCCTCACTCACAAAATCCAGCCTTGGGTGATCTCCATCCCGGGAAGTCAGGGAGAAAATTATGGGCTCCTTACTCCTGAGGCACAGTGCTGAATCAGGGGCACAGAGGGGCTGTTCTGGATGCCTGGAATGGCTTTTACAAGGTGGCCTGTTGCAATATTTTAGATTAAAACCTGTAATCATGACTCTCTAGCAGAGGATTGATAAAAGCAAGGCTTTTTATGTTTCCTGCATTGTTAGAAACCAGCAGTTTGAAATGCACAGGTTTTGCTGCCCTGCAAATGAATGAAGGGGTAGGAAAGTCCAACTAAATATCAATAATATTAAATAATCATCCTTTTACCATCATGGAATCATTTAGATTGGAAAAGACCTCAAAGACCAACAAGTCTCACCTCTTGCTTCCCTCAGGCCCCATGGAGTCAGGACACAAAAAATGTTTAGTGGAGATTGTCAGGAATATTTTAAGAGGGTGACCAGCAGTGCCAGCTTGGCTGGAGTGAAACCAGACTCATATTTGGGCAATGACATTAAAGGCAGCTCTGCACAGCCCCTCTGTGCCAGGGTCCCACCACCCTCACAGCAAGGAATTCCTTCCTGGCACCCCATCCTGATAGCCTTTAATGTCCCTTCCAACCCAAACCATCCTGGAACTCTACAATCCTTATAGAGGGAAGTCAGAAGGACTTTTATCAGAGGGAGGAGAAGCCAAATTAATATATTTTAACATGCAACAAGTTGCCAACTGCTGTTTTATGTTCATTGGAATCTGGAGCTCCAGAATGCAGCTGTTTTAACCTCCTCCATCCCTCCCCTCCTTTAATTCTCTGCTGCCACATAATTTGGGATAGGAGTTTCAAACTGCAAGTTTGTAGATGGGCACGCATATTGCCAAAAATTAAATCTCCCTGTTAGTGGCCTTGGACTTAACATAGAAAGATGGGTGGAAAAAAGGCTTTAATTCATACATTACATGGGATATTGAGCAACTTTAAATAACCTTCTCTTCCAAGGCTTTGTCTCTGGCCAGTGCAGAGATTAACCCAGAAAAGAAACTAAGTTCCAGCAATCAAGACAGTGATGAGACTGATTAATCCTCTCCATTACTGCAGGGGGAAGAAAGGAAGATAAGACTCATCAGACAAATGTTGGCCTTCAGGAATTCTTCCTTTGCATATTTGCATGCATAAATTAAATTAACTCAGGCAGCTGCATGAGCCCCAAATTTTCAATTATTAAAATGATGACTATGTAAAAAAGGTGCAAGAAAATGCAAGAATTGCTGTACAAAATATTAATTTTCTAGGTTAAATGCAGGTTATGGGGCTCATCCCCGATTTTGCCATGTGTTTGGCCATAGAAGAACTCCCAGTAATCATTACAAACAAATATAATGAAGGTTTCTACTCATAATTATAAAATTAGAATTAATGTAGAAGAAAGGCAGTAGTTGAACACTGCCATGGTCCTGTACAGATCAGTGAAGTGACTGAGTCTGACCCTAATTAGTCATTATTGATTATTCTTATACTGTAATTTCTGTGCATTTCTGCAGAACTGAAACATATCAATAAACAGATACATAAAACAGTTTAGATGTCATTGAAATCCCAGCACTAAAAATTGATCCCAGGAGAAAAGAGAGTGTCAGAGTTCTTTCAAAATAAGAAATAAATTGTTCTTTTTTACAGCTTAACCTTTGCTGGCAGAATGGATCTTCTTGATGTTATTTCTATATAAAAGAACAAAATGCACCCTCTTTGATAGCAAGAAGGTTCCATGGAGGCACACAGAGTGTTTTACAGTTTAGTTATAATAAAGTTTGTGGCATTTAATAGAACCGGTGGACATTCTCTTGGCAGAATTTAAAATTCATGTGGGGAAACAATGTCAGTATATTTTCTAATAGATTAGAAAACACTCTAAAGTGAATATCCCAAACCTGATAAGCAGAAAGGATTGTGCAGAGGCATATTCAGAGCATTTCTGTAGAGAAAAGTGAAAAAAAGAGGAAGAAAAACCATCAGAAGCCTGGATTAATGCACGTGCAGCAGCACAGCTTCTTAAATCCTGTGTGACGGCTCGAACATGACAACATGGAACAGCTTCACAGGACATGGCCAAGGAGATAAATTTGGCAGCAGCAGGTGTTCATTTCCCCCAGGAAACTCCTAAAAGTGCTTAAAACCAGTGGGTTATCTACTTAACCTTGTTCTCAAGGACAGAGCAGAGAGGGAAATCGGCGCTTGCCGTGGAATTCTTGGGAAATGTACATAAAAAAGTAAAGACACTGCTCATTATAACTCAGTGCTCCTTTCAAAACTGCCAGAGATCAGCGAGGCCAAGAGCTCTGCAGGATTTAAAAATCAATTGGATAATTACAGTGATCCATGAGTCCTCATAGCAAAGACTAAACAAAGGCTCTGTTTCCTCTTCCTCAATAAATAAACAAAACACATGTCTTGGAAGGGAAAATAAAGGTTCAACCTTCAGGGCATAAGCAGCCTCTAACTAATGGGGTTTGGGAAGGAATGCTCAGGGAGAAATACTGTACCTAAGCCAGGCTTAATGGTTTGGGGCTTAATGGTTTGGAGCTTAATGTAGCCAAACTGTAGAAATCAGAGTTTGAAGAGCTGCCCTGTGGTGTGGTCAGCACTCTCCAAAGGCTCCCTGCTTACCGAGTGCCTTGCATGGGAAAAATCCTATGAGGAGCAGCTGAGGGAGCTGGGAAAGGGGCTCAGCCTGGAGAAAAGGAGGCTCAGGGGGGAAATTCTGGCTCTGCACAACTCCCTGGCAGGAGGGGACAGCCGGGGGGTCGGGCTGTGCTGCCAGGAACAGGGACAGGAGGAGAGGGAACGGCCTCAGGCTGGGCCAGGGCAGGCTCAGGGTGGATATTGGGAAAGTTTCTTCAGTGGAAGAGTGGCCAGGCACTGGCACAACTGCCCAGGGCAGTGGTGGAGTCCCCATCCCTGGAAGTGTTCAAGGAATAAGTGATCAAAGCTCTCAGTGATCTGGTTGAGCTGGAAACTCTGGGATTCTCTTGTCCGCGACCTCAGAAGTCTTTTCCAGCCTCAGTGATTCTGTGGTTCTTGCCTTTCCTGCTAACCTACTTCTTGCCTTTCCACCCCATTTCCTCCCTACCTAGGGCCCATTCCAAGAGAAGTTCATTCCCTCCTGCTTGGAGGAGCTGGACAAGCCTGCCCCAGCACTTTGGGCAGGGACAGAAGTCAGGGCATTAAATAAAACACTTCAATTCTCTGTGGAAGTGGGATTCTCCCTGACTGCAGTAATTCTGAAAGGCAGAGCTGTCTGATGGGGGTAGCACTTGTCACACACAGCACAGGGACAGAAGCTCAGGCCCTGAGAGGTAACTGGCACAGGGTAAGAGTTAAGATTAGTGAAAAGGTGATGTAAGAAAGGAAAAATAAAAGTGAGAAGGCCTTAATTCACAACATTTCACAGGATTATTTATGAATTCCATCTAACCCAAGTTAACACTAATCTCAGACTCCCTCAGAGAATTTTGGTGTTGCAGCACCAGGTTTCACACACCCTCCTCTGAGGGAGGTCTGTCAGGCTGGCAGCACCTTCTGACAGCTAAAAATGTCCTATTTAACCTTTTTTTTTCATCAGCAATCAAGCCCCTTCAACTCATAAGAAACTGGTTCAGTTAATTTTTTTTAATAAATGGAATAATTTCTGTTTTCATTATAAGAAACAGTCAAATTTATTCCTTCATGAACTCTTCTTGGAATTCAGTGTGTGTTTGTGTGTGTGTGAAGGAGAAGTAAAAATACAGGATAGACACAACTTTTTTCCTTCCCATTTGTGACTACTCCCCCAAAGACATGGGTGACCTCTCAGGTGTAGCCAGGAAATCCAAAGGATATATTTTTCCTAATAATCTCCTGGCAGCCTGTGCTCCCGAGGCATGAGAGCATCTCATGCAGTGAAATCTGAAAAAAATAAAAAAAAAGGCCAAATTCCACCTTTTGAAAGGTGGACTTGCCATTTATGCATGGTGCCATTAAAATTAATTACCTGAGAACCAGTCCATAATGTCCACAGGTATGGAAATAATAAAAATTAATTGACTGAAAGTATTCATAAAATATTTGGAGCAAAGGTCATTAATTTGTGCTGGCTGAAACAGAGACTTGCATGCTTGAATTACCCAAATACTTCAGCAACAAGGCAAATAAGAGATGTTCAAAAAAACGTGATTACAGTAAAGTTCTGCAGTTTTGGGGGTTTGGATCCCAGTTCTAAGAGGGCAGTGGGTGGCAGAGCAGGAGCTTGTGTAACTTGACCCTCTCCTTCAAAGCCATTCCCAAGGGAAAGTGCTTGCAACTTCCTTCTCTTGCATGCAGACAAATCCATACTCAAGCAAAGGAGAGAAGAAAAGGGGAAAAAAAAAAAAAAAAGCTTTGTTTGCAGGTGGGATTTCCTGAAGGTACATTTCTTGTCACTAAATAAGACACACCAAAGGAACAATTGGAGATGTCATCTCCGGAGGAAGCAGATTCTATCCCCATGTGATTTCCTCAAGGGTAATGGGGGCAGGTGTCAACCAAACTGATGGAAAAGGATAATTTATTTTTTTTTTAAAAATACCTCTTCACAGTTGAAATTCAATTTTTATAAACTAAGGAGACTGAGATCTGATTTTAGGTGCTGAAACTGGAACCCTTTCTGGGTGTTGATGCTGGGGTTCACTTCTGTTGTAATCAGCAGAATGTACATGTTTATAGATCTGTATATCTTTTGTTATATGACTGCTTATAATTAATGATAATTATATAATTTCTGCCACATTGTCAGGGTGCCCAGAGAAGCTGTGGCTGCCCCTGGATCCCTGGAAGTGTCCCAGGCCAGCTTGGACAGAGTGTGGACAACCTGGGATTTTGAAAGGTGTCCCTGCCCATGGCAGGTGGGGGACTGGATGAAATTTCAGGTCCCTTTCAACACAAATCAGTCTGGAATTCTGTGATTATGAATTAATTTCCCTCCTGATCCCCAGAAGTGTCTCCCTGTGCATCTCCCAGAACCCAAAACCAGTTTTGGAGAGGTTAATTATTCCCAATTTCAAACCCAAAGTAGTTAAGCACAGCCCTCTGTGCTGAATAAATGGAATAAGAACCTTTGCTTTTTAAGAGCACTGATGCTTTTGTAGAGTGAATATTCCCTTAAAGCACTGGAGTGCTCTGGATTTACACAGGCAGCTCCTGAAGTTTATAGGTAACAATTTAAACAATCAATTTTAGGACTTGCAGCATCTTTGTGGTCAGTTATTTAATTGTGGCCACTTGAATAACTGTGTGCATCTTAATATATATTATTAAATTAGTAATTAAAGGGGAAGGCAAGTATTTGTCCTCAGAAGCATTAAAAGTGCAAATAAATCCTATCATTTGATTATAGATCATTTTCTGCAGAATAATTATCTCTGTGGTTGAGGTTCTAACCTGGTACCAGTACAACCTGTGGGGTGACTGGAGAAGTACTACCCCTTTTTTTTTTTTTTTTTGAGTTTTCTTTTGACATTTTTGAGTTTTCATTTTATTCTTTAATTTCTAAGGAATTTGTCCAGGAATTATGTACTGTTATTCTTTTAATTCTGTTATCAGTAATACACAAAAATTGCTTTAGACTGCAACACTGACAATACAAAAGAGGGTAATTTGGAGATTCTTTCTTTTGCATGCAGTGTAATAATTGCATGTAATTAGGACCAAAACTGCTGCAAAAGACTGAATGGGTTGTTTTAACTTCTGATGTTTAGATTTATTGTTAACAAAAATGATATTTATTGCCTTTAATTTTCTTCTCTCTAATTTTCTTCTACTGTTTTTTCCTAGTAAGTAAATATATGTAATTTTTCAATAATTGTGCTGTTGTGGGGAGTGTATTTGGTAAACAGGACTTTAAGTAATCATTCCCTTAAAGGCAATCACATCCTGATAAAATAAATGCAGTTAACTTTTCACATTGCAGTTGTCCATTGTGCATCATCACAACTGGAATTGTGGATCTGGATAAGTCATTCCCTATTTCTCTATTTCTTCTGTGCACTCCTTCTCTCCAAAGAATCTCCTCAGTCTCTTATTCCCTCTTTGTTCCTCTCAGTTACAGAAGGGATAACGGCTTTCCCTCGAGCTGTGTCTGCTTTTAGTGATTTTTATCTTGTCCAGGTGACATCCTTTACCTTGCACCATCCAGCAGCTGGAAAACAGGATTCCTTTATTTATCCTCTTCCAGCTCAGATTTCCCTCATGAATACTAAGAAGTGCAAAACTCATTTAATTTTCCCACTTTATCCTGTTCACTTTATATTAAGTTTCTCCCTAATCCCTTAGTGGGCTAATTATTTCACTTTTCAGCCCTTTATCTCTTTCCCTTTATATATTTAAAGAATCTTATATTGTTTTTAGTCACTCCCAAGATAATAATTCTCTTTTTATTCTATTTTTCCATTGCAGCATTTTTGAGACCCTGACATCCATCCTCCTCTACTTCCTTTATTAATTTTCAGGAGCATTCATTTACACAGCTCTGATACATTTTCTCCATTATCCCTCTCTCTCTCCTCCCTCTGGGACAGCCTCTTTTTTAAAGCTGGCCCAGAGCAATTACAGCACAATTGCTGTGAACTACAGGAAAATGTTCATTTCCCCAAAATATATTGCCTACCTTCCTTCTAAATCTGTGCCAGAGAGGGGTTTTTGGGGTTTTTTTTTTTTTTGGGGTTTTTTTTTTTTTTTTTTTTCTAAGTCAGAAGACAGGTCAGGATATTGAATTACAGGAATTCCAGAATGTGGAGTCCCAGGAAGAGACATATGTCAGGCAGGTCCTGTTGGTTTCTGCCCAGTGCCACTCCTGGGATCACCCTATTCCCTGAAAAAAAAAGCCACTTTTCATGGATTATCTTCCATCTGCTACACTTTAGGTTTCTCTTGATCACAGGTGCAACATCCTCAGAGTTCCACTCCTGCCTGTGATACCAAATCTGGCCCCATAAAATAAAAACTACAGGAACTGAGTGCTCTAAACTTGCTGGTTTACTTAAATGAGGAAAATGAGGAAAATGAGGAATTTCATCCAAAGCATCTTTCCAGAGAGATAAAACTAAAACAGTTAAGCCTCTGTGTCTCTCTGAATATATTTCTCTGCACATGTTTGTAATCCTACAAGCATATAATTATATAACAGGCACAGATATTTTAGAGTTTTGTGGGGGGTTTCACTGATATCAAACCCTGTGTTCCAGAAACCTGAACAAATAATACATTCCTAATATTTTCTTTTCCCTTCCTGTATTTAACATTTCAAATGCAAGGTGCTTTATTTACATCTTATTTTATTTCATTTCATTCCATTTTGTATTCTGGGGGGTTGAAGCTAGTCTTGCTAACTTGGCTCTCCTGTTAATCACCAGCTCATCATGTTCCACCTTAAAAAGTACAGATTAAAGCAAGTAAACTGTGTTTGGGACTTTTGTTTGTTTTGGTTTTAGCAATGCCACCATTCCTCAGGTTTTCAACTTCTCTTGGCTCCGTGGTTTGAGTTTGAAAGAGTTTAAGAGGAATTAGAGTCAACACTTTCCAAGCCAGACTAAAGCCTTTGAATGATTTTGTAGATTACCATTAATTAGTCTGGGTGGAATCCAATCACTTCCTTAATCTCTAAATAAGGGAGTGTTGTTGGAAGCACTACAGGCATAGTCTATCTGCAGATATTATCAGCATTATTCTACTCTTTTATTCAGCCAAATTGGAACAAAAATAATCTTAACCTCAATTAAACAGGACTAATAAATATTCCTCAAAATACAGATTGATTTCCCCAGTTTATTCAGTGGAGAGCCCTAAAAATTTTAAGTATTTATCCCTGTTGAAGGCAGGTAATTGGCAGAGAAAAGGAAAAGATGCCTGCAGGCTTTCTGTGTTTAATACCTGTGCAGTTCAGGGCTTAGGCTCCAATCCAGCACGTGGAAAAAGAAAAAATGGGAAAGGAGGAGAAATGAAAACATTCTCACTTCTGCCTTCCTTCATATTCATGCAAGAACGGGCCATTCCCTGAGGAGCTGGACTCAGTGATCATTGTGGACCCCTTCCAACTCAGAATATTCCATGATTCTGAGATTAATTTGCTGTTTGTTACTGTCTCTGTTCATGCCAGGAGCAAACCAAGTCACTGTTCCAGTTCCATACAACGTCTCTTCCTTTTGATGGAGCTGTTTCCACCCAAAGAAAAGAACTTCTGTGAATTTACATTTATTGTTCCTGGGTAATTTTATGGATATTTGGAATTACAGAAGACCCAAATTGGACAGCAAACAAGGAAATTTCAGTCTGGAAGTAGAGAATCGTGCAGAACCCAGGAGAGGAGTCCTTCAAAACACCAGAGCCTGATGAACACAGGGGATACATCTCCCAGAGAAGACATAAATTCCTCTGGGGGAATTTCTAACAGCTGATTTTCTAACACTTTCTAACAAGTGATTGTTGATAGAAGGGTTTGAGTAACGTGATCTTTAGGAAATGTCACAGTGAAAGTTCAGAAATCTGGAGTGTAAATGAAAAAGAAATTAATACTTTTTAAGTGGGAAATATAACCTACCTTAGAGCTACAGAGAAGCCTGTCCTGTGCAGCTGTGTTTTTATGGGTTCCAAAGCCACCTTCCTTTATGTGAGAAGTTTAGAAACTGATTCATTTGCTGGAGGGAAAAAAAAAAAAAACAAACCAACAATTTCTAAAGAAATATGTGAGAGAAGATTACAAATGAGCATGGTAAATAACAGAATCCTACCTGTTTAAATTACTCAGCTGGCCAAAAAATAAAAGTAAAAGAAAGATAAAGAAGCCTTTTCATATTATTTTAAAGGAACAAACCCTCTGTAAGTCTGTGTTTACAGAACATCCTGGTGGATGGAACAGGAAATTTGCCCCAGGTCAATCTGTAATTTGGAAACACCAGAAGGTTGTGCATTTTAATTAACTTTCAGCTCTTTCTCTGGTGCCTTTCCCTCTGTTTCTTTTCTGTTCACAATGATTAAAAGACAAAATCCTGCCCCAGTTCCATGCTCAGGAACGCTTCCTGATTTGCTTTCATTAACTTCCACTATGCAAACACGTTTAATTATTTATCTGCTGATTTCCACAGGAAATCCTACAGAGATGTGAGTCTGGTTTGTAGGGATGCCATGTCAGCAGGAGCTGGAAAATCCAACCATCCATTGTTGAGGGAAGAGAAGTGATGCCTTCTCCAATCTGTCTGTAGGTAAAGGAAAAATGCTTCAGTTTAGATTAAAATCTGGGGACCAAAGACATACTGGATCAGCTGATACTTCTCTCAAAATCTTCCCACTTTGCTATTTGGACTTAAATATTGTGAGACAAGAACATTGCCACGGTATATGGGATTAAGCTGGAAACTTGTTGCAGTCCCTAGGAATATCCTGTTCCATGAGCCTGGACTAGAACGTGCCCTAGGTGGGAGCTGGGTTGGTTCTTTGGGAGTAAATATATTGAAAGAAAAAATAAATAATAAAAGACAAACTCAAACTACCAAACTGATGGCCATCTATCCTGAAATCCCGAGATGTATTTAAAATTATTTCCAAATTTTAAAAAAGAGAGGTGGAAGGAACAGCAGAGAGATTAAAACCTCTGCAGTGATCAGCATGGGAGTTTTTGTGTGTGTGCTGTGAACCTTTATGAAAGTAACATCTGCTCCCATTTGTATGTTAATTTTTTATACTTTTTTGCATTTAAAATTTGGCTTTTAAAGCTCATCCTCTCTCTTTTCCCTGCGAGTGAGGAGCTGAGTTATAAAGCAGGTGCTGCACAGAATGAGGGGGGATCTGAGTGAAACCATAAATAAAATTAGCACCAAGGAATAACTTCAGTAATGGAGTGTCAAATGCCAGGTTAGGGCATGCTAATAAGGTTTGAACCTCTATTGCCAGATTGATATTTTATTTTTGGGATTATTCTCTGATTCCTATTCTCCCTGTCCTGCTGTCTATTCCTTCCCCAGGCCCATTCCAGAGCAGAGGGAAGATGTGGTTTCTCCATCCTCGCTGCTGATACCCCCAGCAGGTGAGAAACAGAGATGAAATCTTCAGCTAGGAAACTGATTTGATTTTCTCTCCTTGTGTTTTACCTTTGGTGAAAAGAAACGCCTGTGGTGCCTTTACAGGACTGCTTTTCATGAGTTGCTAAAGATCATTAAGACCAAGAAAGTAACTTTGGAGGGAGCTCCGGGGGCTCTCTGGCCTCATCCAGTTGACTTTGGGCATCTCCAAGAGGCACCTGGAGTTTGGTGATGATTTTTCCCCATACGACTGGACTTTCCCAATTTCCAGCTTGGCCCATTGCCTCTTTTTTATTGTCTTGCTGCTCTGAAGTGACTCTGCCTCTGTTGGTGGGGCAGATTTTTGGTTTTCAGTGCCAATCACCTTGACTGGAACCTAGGACACAGGAAAAGCATTCAAAACAAATTATTCTTTCTTAATTTCAGTTTTTATATTAAAAAAAAAAATAGGAAGGCCCCACCAGTTTGACTTGAGCCCTGCCATTTCCATAGCCCCAGTTCCCTCTCTGGGATCCTGGAGAGGACCAGCTGGAATGCAGCAATTCCATGAATTTCCTGTTCAGTTGGTCTGTATTTATTACTCCTGAAGTGGCTCATTATTCTGTGATGAATTGCAATAATTTCCTAAGTCCTTCATTCCATGGATTTTTTTTTTTTCAATTTAAGGTGCTCTGTCTGTCTTTTACAAAAATAAACCTCTTTAAATAGACTTGCTGAAAGGTGAGAAAATATGAATAAACCTCACATTGTTCTTTAAGGAACATGTGCCAGACTCTGACCATCTCAGTCCCTCAGTGCACAAAAAATTCACTCATGGAACAAAAGAGGAACAAAGAGAGGCCTCAATCACATCCAGATTTGACAACCCTGGGGTAAGAGGTAATTATTCAAAATTAATTCACCTCCCAAAAAATACCTCCTGGAGTTCACAGCCAAATCAAGCTCTGATCAAAGTCCCTTTCCTAGGAATAAAAGTGCCATGCAACCAGCATGGGATAAAACACAACTTGGGGAATCTTAAGGACCTCAGAATTATTGCAGCCTCAATTTTCTCCTTTTCTGAGTGTGAATCGAAAGATAATTGGCTTAAACTTATAAAACACAAAATTGGAGCCATCAACTGGAATTGCTGTTGTAACATAACACTCCCAGTTGCAATTATGCAAAAACAAGCTTATCCAGTTCCACAATACCTGGGTTTTTAGCAGATCCCAAAGTTCTGCAGAATGAGGATTTCCCTCAAGAAACAAAGGTATTTACAGAGTGCAAAAGGGCAGAGATGCACAATTAGACTCACAACTGAATCACTGAACCTTTCAGCAAGTGTATTTTGGATGTATGATTCAGTGTTTTAATTTTTTTCTTAATAATTTCTATTATTATCCATTTTGCATTTTTCCAGCTGAGCTCTTGGCTATTCCCAGCTAAGTCTGAAGAAGACTAACATGGTCCCATGGCAATCTTTGATTCTTCTCACCCAGTGCTTACTAATAATTACCTTGAACCTCTCTCATTCACTCATGCCAAAAGAGCTTTATAATGTCTTAATCAATATGAAGAAATATATTAATTTTATATATTTAATTTCTGTATTTTATATATAGAAATATATATGAATATAAAATTAATATTCAGCCACGTGCAAGGTTTGACATAACCTAAACAAAAGCCACAGCCAGAGAGTGTTGACCAGAAAAAAAAAATGTTTCATGTGGAGATGTGTGGGGGACACAGCAGCAGGGGACAGAACTAGGGCAGAAATCTTATGCAGGGAGATTTAAATACTGTTATTCCACCTTCACCACCTTTCAAACCTTTGGGGTTGTCCTTCCAAGCCTTTCCTCTCACTTCCAAGCAACTACTGTATTTGAATAGGAGAAAAAAATATATATATCAAAAGTAAGTCTATGTGAAAGGCAGATTGTTTTGACACTTTGACTTTTATTGGGAAAAAGTTTGGGGCAAATTTGCATTCAGAATCTCTAGTGAACAGGAATTTCTTTGTTTCGAATGTCTTTCAGCTCTTCAGACAATTAGTGGGTTCCTGTTGTAATAAGTTTTGATGATGTGATTGTGAGCAAGGCAGATGCTGAAGCTGCAGAATTAAAATTCAACATTATTGTTTCATTTTAAATTGATTTTTTTTTTCTTGCACAGAATCACGGAATATCCTGAGTGGGAAGGGGCCCAGAGGGATCATGGATCCAGCCCCTGTCACCCCAACAATCCCACCCTGTGCATCCCTGGGAGCATTGCCCAAACTCTCCTGGACCTCTGGCAGCCTTGGGGCTGTGCCCAGCACCCTCTGGGGAAGAACCTTTCCCTGAGCTCCAGCATAAACCTCCCTGGCACAGTTTTGTTTGGGCTTTGTTAAGAAAATTTATTTCCTTTTTTTTTTTTTTTTTTTTTTTTTCCAGTGGAAAAGCATTTCCTATCACTCGTTTTCCACAATGCTCTTCCCCACAGACTTCTTTTCTTTTCTAACTCTTCATTAGAGATTTCTTTAGGATCAAGGTCACTTTTAATTCCACACTGCCAACAACAATCCTCCTTTCTCCTCTTTGTTTCATGCATTAAATTTATTTTGGGTAAGGGGTAAGGCCCCATTTCCTTGATGCCTTTGAGCTGTGGCTCTATGAAGGAGAGAGAATTTTTTGCTTGTTCTTTGGTTTTTCTTGATATTGATTTTTCTTCATTTTATTCAATTAATTAAATAATGGAATATTTTTTATAATTTAATTAATTTCCATAACTTCCAAACTTTGAATGTCTGTAACTTGCACAAGTTAATCAGAGCCTTTAACTAAAGTTTCACATTTCATAATTAAGCACTTGTGGATTATGAGGTCTTGGCCTGCCTGTATCAAACCAGTCCCATGAAATCAAAAGGAAATGAAGCAACAAGTGAAAGCAGAGCCAGATTTTTAAGCTGTCCCTTACTTTTGAATTTACCAGTTTTTTCTATGCCAGGATGATGTGAAATTGCCCCAAATTGCACCAGGGGAGGTTTAAATTGGAAATGAAGAAAAATGTCATTATGGAAAGCGTGGTCAGGCACTGGCCCAGGGCAGTGGTGGAGTCACAACCCCTGGAATTGTTAAAAAAACCTGTGCATGTGGCATTTGGGGACATGGATTTGTGGTGACCATGGTGTTGATGCTGCTTTGATATTAGAGGACTTTACCAACCTTAGTGATTCTGGAATTCTGGAATTCCGTACCACTGTTTTATAAATTAGAGTGGATAGGGAGAACTTACACCAAGAACAGACATCAAGCATTCCCTTTATAATTAAATGGCTGTAAGGCTCTTTTGCCAGCTTCCCAACAGTTTATCCATAAATTCTGGCTGCCTGACTCCATATTTCTGCACTGGAATTTGCAGCCTGTGAGCATTTCCCAGCTTCTCCCACCCTGCAGACGTCCATCAATCCTGGCTGGTTTTACATGAGCACACACCCAGCTTTTGGGGGTTTGCCATCCTCCAAAGCTAAAGCACCCTCTTATCCCTGGCAGATTTAAAGTGCACAGTGCTATAAAACCCATCAGAAGCAGCTTCTCTCTCTGCAGCAGAGGGTTTTGGGGAAGGGCCGTGGCTACACATCCCTTCAGCCATTAATCAGGGGTTTCAGCTGCTTTCTCTTGTGATGCTGGAATGACAGTGCTCCACATATCTCTGAAATTCCAGGGATCATCTGGGTTTATAGCACTTATCACCTCTTTGCCTCAAAGAGAAATTGTACAGTCATGGGGGGAAAAGAAACAGCAAAAAGGAGAGAAAAAGAAGAGAGGGGAAGGGGATGGGGACAGGGGAAGGGCAAGGGGAAAGGGGAAGGAATAGGAAAAGGAAAAGGAAAAGGGAAAAAGAAAGAAAAAGAGTAAAAAAAGAAAATTAAAAAGAAAATTAAAAAAAAGAAAAGAAAAGAAAAAAACCTTTCGAATTCAGTCTGCATGGTCAGACATCGTTGCCCAGAGAAGCTGTGGCTGCCCCACCCCTGGAATTGCTCAAGGTCAGGTTGGACTGAGGATCATCTCATTCCACTCCCTGCCATGGGCAGGGACGTCTTCCACTAGACCAGGTTGTTCCAACCTGTCCGTGAACACTTCCAGGGACTGGAATTCCATGCTGAGATGGTTTAAATTCTTATTTTCAGGCCCTGTTATGTTTGCTGTTAACTGTGTTATGTTCCTCAGTGAGAGGCAGTGTGGGCATTTTTCACGTGGCTTTGCGCAGAAAATGGAGCTGGGTGACAATGAAGGCAGACAGAATGCACTGAAAATGTCTCAGTGCTTTGCTTGTGTCTTTCTTCAATCCCTGCAAAGTCTGATCTAAGGATTCAAATGCATTCTGTAAGAGTTAACACAACATAATAACCCCCAACATTCCCGATTGCTTGCTGCTGATGAATTCAGGATCAAATACAATGTAATAGGCCTTGGGGGAGTGTTTTAGAGCTTGGGGTTTATCAGAGTTGCTTTTCCATCAGTTCTTCCCTGCTCCTGAAATAAAATCACAGTGCTGTCCAGAAATACTTAATGAGTGTGAAACTGCTGAAGGATGCCATGGACATAACACTGTGGGGTTTTATCTTGACTATTGGGCTGCTTTAGGGCTAATGGAAACAGCCATTAGTTGTGAGATTTGCTTTATGGCCATGTGCTCAGAAAGCAGCAACTTATTCCATTTTAATTTACTTCTGCTGTTTGATCTGTTAAGATTCACATTTTCCAACTTTCATCTTCTGCCCTGGGGGACAGAAGTGCATTTTAAACCAAAATGATGTCTGGGTTCTTTTATGGAGACAACAAGGCCGGGTTTCAATTAAAAAAATGTGAAGTCTCTTGAGATTAAGAATAAATTCACAAGTGCTGATGGCACAGGCTGTGACACTTTCTTGGAATGGTGTGGCAAGGTTTGGGCACCTGGGGGCTGCAGGGGTGAAGCTGTGAGAGGAGATCAGGGATGGACACAGCTCATTCCAGCCATGTCCAAGGGCCTGCTCCAGCCAAAGCCAAGCTGGTGACACGGGGGACATCTCTGCAATGGTTTCCTTGAGGTGTAAATATGGAAATGTGAAAGAGGGAGCTCTGCAGACACCCAGGGCAGGGCAGAAGGAGGGGCGGGAGCTGCTCCAGGTGCCAGAGCTGAGATTCCCCTGAGATTCCATGGGGCAGCTGTGCCCCTGCCGCCCCTGGAGGTCCCCAGGGATGCAGAGATCCACCTGCAGCTCCTGGAGATCCTCAGGGATGCAGAGATCCACCTGTAGCCCCTGGAGGTCTCCAGGGATGCAGAGATCCATCTGCAGCCCCTGGAGATCCCTAGGGAGGCAGAGATCCACCTGCAGCCCCTGGAAGTCCCCAAGGAGGCAGAGATCCACCTGCAGCCCCTGGAGGAGCCCACCCTGGAGCACAGGGATGTGTCCTGAGGAAGCTGCAGCCTGTCCAGAGCCATGACAGGAGCAGGTCCTGGCAGGACCTGTGTCCCACAGAGAGGAGCCCACACAGGACCAGGTGTTCTGGCAGGACTTTTGGCCAGGAGAAGTCTGTTGTTGAAGGAGTCTATGCCATGGAAAGGACCTCAAGAGTAAGGATGAAGAACCAGCAGAGATGAAGAGTTACAGACTGACCACAACCCTGGTTTCCCATATGGGAGGAGATACAACAGCTGGGAGCAAATCCCAGAATCCAGGATGGGTCAGACTCATCTGGTGCCACCTGCCTGCTCCAGCAGGGCCATCCCATCCCAGGGTTGTGTCCAGATGGCTCTGGAACATCCCCAGTGAGGAGACTCCACACCCTCTGTGGTCTCTGTTCCAGTGCTCAGTCACTGCCCAGGGAAGAAGTTCTTCAATCCTGGGAAGAAAGGAGAGAGAGGGGATGATTTTATTTTAAATTTATTTCACTTCCTCACTATCCTACTGTGTTAATACTTGGCAATAAGTGAAATTGTTTACCCAAGTCCAGCCTGGTTTGCCCATGACAGTCATGGGTAAGTGATCTCCCTGTCACCATCTTGAGCTTTCCCATTAAATTCTCTTCCCCACCCTGTGGAGAAGGGGCAGAGGGAAAGCAGCTGCGTGGGTGTCTGGCAGAATCTTCCCTCTTCTCTCCATCACAGTCTTTCATCTGCTGTTTCTTAGCAGTGACAGAATTTAATATCACTAAAGCATGAACATCTGCTTGGTTTTATCCACGTGACTTTGGCAGAGTTTTCCTTCTGATTTTCCATCCCTGCTGCCTTTCCTGCACTGGAGGCTCCTCTTGCAGACACAATGTGAACGTCATTAAGGCTGAATCACCTGGAAAAAGAAGTTTGCTCATAGCTGGGAGGGGTTTTATGATTTCCTGTCTGCTGATTTGTATCACCCACTGACGATTTCCTGAGGAATCTGTCTGGAAAGGCCTCACCACCAGCAGAGTGGGAGGTTTGGCCTGTGTGATCTTCAAACTGCTATTTTTAAAATGCAGTTACTCAGCTGTTTGAAAATAGAGCAAATCCTGCCAAAATATAAAGGTCACCTATGTTTTGATAATGCACGTTTTAAATATAGGAAGTAATACATCAAGGGGTGAGAAGTGGAGGATACAGCAAGATGCAAATCCCGTTTTGTCTGATGCCATCTCACAGAACTTGTGCCATAACCCTTGAGCTGGTTTTGGTGCTGAATTTTCTCATTTTTTCCTCCATTTTGCAGTACTTACATTTATTTAAATGACCTCACTTTGCTCATTGTGGTTTAATTGACCACTAAGAAGAAAGAGTTGACCTCCCAAATATGCCTTTTCCCATGAGCTGTTGTACAATTTTATTTTTATTTTTTCTACCAAGTGGTTTTAATTCAACATTTTTATGACATAAATTGATGTTTTCCAAACTTGTCTGTTGCCAAACACCATTTTTCCCAAAAGGAAGCAGGGATGTTTTACCTGCTCTCTGTCCATTCTCAAAGCTCTGCATGAGACAGTGTTTTTCCTGCAGTATTGAACTGTGTTTAAATTCAAGGAGGTTGCTGAGAAATCAATCTCTGTGCTGGCTGATGCTTTTTGCCAGCTATCACTTATCAGGTGATGCTTCCAAATCTCCTCTAATGCCAGTAAATGACACTGTGTACCCTCCTTAACAAGTGATCTATACCTTCATCTCAACATGCTGGAATTTATTACTTTTAATTACTTTAACTGCTAACTCAAAAAGCTTCTTTCTTTCCAAGCTTTTTTTTTTTTTTCCCTAGCAAAACAAAAAAATGAAATAGGAGAACAAATGATGCATTTTAATTATGTCAATAACAAGCAATTTTCTGGTCTTTTCTTCTTCCCTGAAGTTTAATTAATTTGGAGCAAGTAATAAATTGTCATAGCTTTCAGCTCAGCTCCTCGATTCAAAATGAATTCACTTCATTCGATGAAATTAGATTTGAGCTCTGTTCTCATCTCCGTGAGCTCCAGTTCCTGGCTAGGAGTCAAAATGTGGACGTTTTACAAGGCAAACAGTTCGATATTTTGTGTTGGTGATGATGCTGGGCCTGTTGTACTCATCCCAGGATCCACCCCACACCTTCCCAATCCTGTCACCACCACGACCTTGTCCCAGTCCTGCTATTCCTGTCCAGCCATTCCTGCAGGGAATATTCCCCATGGAACACTCCAGGGAATATTCCTCCCTGCTTCTGGAGTTGTTCCTTCTCAGCCATTCCTCAATATTCCAGGGAATATTCCCAGGAATATTCCAATACTTCTGGTGTTGTTCCTGAGATCAAGGTGGCAGAATTCACCCCATAGAAACTTTTGTTTTCCAAAAAGTTGTGTTTCTCCAGAACAGCTGAATGCACTGAACTGGTGACCATTCCAGTAGTGGTGGGGTGTGGTGGGAAATGGATTTGTATAAATATCTCAAAGCCTGGCAGAAGGCTCACACAGTGTGTGCATTGTGTAAACCTTGAGATAAGAAATGCTGACTCAGAGATGCCACGGAACAGGACAGACTGCTGAGTGAGACATGGAATTGGAAACAAGTTTCAAAGGGTGGCCCTGCAAAAAAGACTGGATACTTTGGAGAAATAAAACTGAAAGATGCATTGTAGTAAAACCCACGAGGGGTAATTTGAGATGATTGGCTTTAAGGCATCTACAGCATGGTGTGGCTAAAGCTGATAGGCCAAGAAACACTTATAATGTTTTGTAATTAAGAAATAGTTGGCTTCTGATTGTGATGGTGTGAATTATAACACCTGTATTGTCTCACCCTTCTCATGAGACTGAAAATGGAATAAAAGTTTTTAAAACAGCTCTCAGTTTCCCCATCTCTGGGTCAGAAACGGGCACAGTCTGACAGGATGTGACACCAGAAAGTCACCCAGAGGTGCCAACATCCACTGCAGGATCTTGTTTCCTCTTAAATCCACCCTTTTGTGCAGCTTCCATCAGAAAGGAACACTGGGATTTTTCTCCATGGAGGGATGGAAAAGAAACCATAAGAGAACTTGTGAGAGGATATTTCCCACACTGGGGTGGGTATCTCAGGACAATGTCTCAAGGAGATTTTTTGCTCCAAAAGCCACTTCTGCAAGCATTGCCAGCCACAAGCTGAAAGAAGCTTCATGGTTTTGTGCTTGTTTTCTTTGTTGGGTTTTTTTTGTTTGTTTCATTGTTTTAGCTATTGCAGAAGAAAAAGGTCATTTGAAGGATAAATTTATAGAGATACATGTTTGTCTTATTTGTAGAGAAAACTTCCCTTTTCCCACCTCCCCTCTGCTATAATTCTCCAGTTTCAGGAGTGTGTTTCACACACACAGAAATCTGTTCATTCCAGAGAAGATGCTCTGTATCAAGTTTCTCAAGTTTGGTGCTTAGCTTTGTTACATATGAGAAGAATTCATGGTTTTGAACCTGAAATATTTTTCAAGATTTACTGGCAGAGACTTCCCCTGCCATTCACTATCCCCAGCAAGAGAGGCTGATGGTGTCTTAGACAAATTAATAAGGAGTATTATTATTTTTAATTAAGCATGAACTCCCAGAACTCTGGACTTTGGGCAAGTTGTCAGCTCTCTTTCTAATAATCCAAGAGATCATTTTATATGCTGAGAGCCAAGAAAGATGGAGCTACATCCAGAAAGAAGTGTCAGTAGGTTGGAGGCGTGAATCTTTCACATCCTGTGAAAATCTCCAGCCTCTTTGTAAACTTTCTCAGAAGAATGGATTAATCTTGACTCATTTTGTGTGCTGGGGGGGAAAGAGTAATAACTGCTTATCCAAAATGAGCATTGTCATATTGTGAATTATCATTTTGATCTTTTCAATACTCTGAATTGTTTTTTGAGTGATCACACTTTTGCTGAAAAGCTTTATCTAGTAGATAGGAGTCCTGGTGTAGAATATCAGGGGTTTATTTGTGGAGAAATACTAAATAATGTATGAATAATGAAAACTGAGCTATAATACCATAAACCTGTGTTCAGATGTCACTCACAGCTTTTCTGATGCCTTAATTCTGATCTTGTTTTTAGAGCATTCTGCTCTAGTGCAAAAAGAGTCTTGGGCAGACTCGTGAGTCCAATCACACTCAGCAAGAGCTGCCCTTGGCAATCCCAGCTTCTGATGGTGGCCTGATTTAAAAAAATAATTCAAATGAAAGAGAATAAGGGACAAACCTGTTCAACTTTTTTTCCTTGGTAGGTTGGAGACCCTCAGAGTCTGGGGTATAAAAAGGTACCACACTAACAAGCTGAGATGTAAGAATAACGAGTCCTAATTACAATGACTGCAAGGCTACTGAATTTAAAATCAGAATATTTTATTCAACTGAGCAGCACCTTCCAGTCTGCACCATGTTCAAGACACAGAAATAGCTACAGTTTGCAAGGGAATTAAGTGTAATTGGCATTATTAGCACTCTATCAGCATTAATTTATTAGAATCAATGTTATCATGTTGTTATCTGCACTATCCAATGTCACAAACAGAGAAAGGAGAAGGGATGGGAAGTGAAAAGCTTGGAGCAAGATTAAATTTTAAGGTGACTTTCACCTCACACCGCTGAAACCACTGAGCCATTTTGGGACAAGAAATGTCTTTCCTGGATCAATCTCACCAAATATTGCATTTTCTGAGGCCAAATAACTCTTTTCATCAGGGCTCTGGTACTGCAGCTCTGAATTTTGCCACGCAGCTGACAATGAGACAATTTATAGCAGCCCAGCAAATAATACTGCAGCCTGCCCAGGTTCTGACACTGGAATAAAAACTATTTACTGAATATTTGTGTTTCTGTGCTAAGGAAAACCCACTCTATTCTGGGCATCTCACAGAGGTGTTTTGGCCATGTTTTTGTTCTCTCATGATGAAATTGCAGGCAAACCCCATTTTCTTGCAAATGGAGTTACATGGCAGGTTTCGTTTTCTCCTCTCTTGTTTCTGTCAGTCCTCATTTGCACCGGAACTCTTATTTCCATTTCTCCTCGTCCAGCAGGACAGTGTTGTTTATTATTTTGTTTCCTGCCAATTATTGATTCTCCTCTGCAGAACAGATTACAGTTGCTGGTTGAGGAATTTTTTCCTCTGGGAACTGAAAAAATCTTTATAAAAAACAAGTGTTTAGTAGGCTGATATTGCTGGTCCTTTCAGTGCTGAGGTTCAAGCAAGGCCTGGTTGGAAATTCCAGGCTTTATTTCCAGGGAATGTACTGACAAGTGAGTCAGGAGTGCATTTCATCAATTCCTTACAGGTGAGGTAATGTATATCTTTATGTAGCTCTCTGAAAGAAATTCAGAGGATTTTATCCTCAGTCACAGAAGTTTTGGAGAGATTAGCACCTTTTAATTTTTTTTAACAAAGAAGTTCTTGCATTGTTGGGGGGGATGGGAAAGCACAATGAGCTCAATTTTTTTTTTTTTATTTTCAGGTTATGTCAGAGGAGATAAAAGGGTGAACTGTTAAAACGTTTTGGGAAGTGCTAGTGGGGAGCCAGCTGGGTGTGGAGCTGGTGTTTTGGAGGCAGTTTTTGTGCAGAGGGGCTGGAATCCCTGAGGTTAATGCAGTGTGCACAGACAGGCAGAAAGCTGCTGCCCTTAAAGATTTCTATCAAATATCCCGTTTTGTTGGAGCTATCAGCTCCCTGGTGTAATCCAAGGCTGGGTCATGACTCTGCTTAGGGTTAAGATTTGAGGGAAGGGGATGTGAAGAAGATATTTTCTATTAGATTCCCCTTATCTACCACCAAGAGATAAGAGGTTATCATGGGGAGCCACTGCCTTAAGTTGCATTTTGCCATGGGTTCTGCATCCATAGCTGTAATTACAGCTTGGGTTTCATGCCCTGATCATGGCTGGATGCTCTGGAATCAGGAAGGGATTCCTGGGGCCTAAGCCTTGCCACGTCTTCCAGGGCATAATGTCAGGCTGAAATAAAGGGCACTGCTGGGTGGTGGTGCTGGCTATCCATTGCTGGGTGCCTGTGGGCTCAGCACTCTGGAAATTGCCTAAATTGCCTTGCCTCTGCTGATATCTCTGCTGTCTCTTCCATCTGTCCTCTGGATTTACCATTTACCCCTCAGCACTCAGTCTTGGTTTAAGGATGGATATTTACTGCTGGTCCAAATAACTTTGGACTGCAATTTAAACAACTAAAAAGAAAAAGACATTGCTTATGAAAGCAAAAATAATTCTATTTTTTAATTGTCCAAAAGTGAATTAATATGTATTCTGGATATGGCTCTGGTCAGATCAGAGCAGCCAAGTGCAGAAGGATCAATTTTCACCCTTGGGTGCAGCACAACCATGAGAATTCCAAAGGGATTGGATGAATCAAAGCCTATTTTTAGTGTATTGATAAGGCTTTGGGCTCTACATTTTTGATGGCAAGGGTTTTAGAACTTAAAGATTAAGGATCCCACACTATATATTGGATCCTGAAAGCCTTCAGTGCTGGGCTAAATCCAAGCATGGATTTAGGGAAAAGTTCTTGTCCAGGTAGGCAGCTCTGGGCTGTGACACCAAAGGGGAAATACAAAGGCTCTGAAGCCCAGTTTGTTTCTCTGTGCTTACAAATTCCTGAGGGTAGGAGGGGGATTAGTGGAGAGGTAATGACGCTTTAAAATTTGATCAGCATTAAGAGTAGATTAAAGAAAATTAAAGATTAAAGGTTTATTGCAGCATTCTGCAAGGGCTTTGGTGATAAGGAATGGCTTGGTGGATATTAGAGATCAAAATATGTTTTTTTTCTACTACAGCCAGGTGGCTAAAATCCCCAGTGGAGGGTTATGGGACTGGCTGGTATTAGTTTAGGAGAAAACTTTATCCTACATTTTATTTTATCGATCATTTAAGGTAAGAATTGATGTTTTGGAATCAAAATTGTGCAGTCAGCTGTGGCAAACCCCTCAGAGGCAGAAAAAAGACTCTTGCTAAAGTATCATCAGAGCTTTACAGCCCTACAACAACATGGCAGCCCAAGACATGATTATCCGTATTCAGAAACACTTTTTTTTACTAGATGCTGTTGGATCCTGAAAGTGAGAAAATGGGCTGAGACCTTCCTTTTATCCCTAAGTGCACACCAGCCTGGTGCTAATTGATATTTGGGAAAGAGGCACTGGGGGTGAGTTAGGATAATCTCACTGTACATTTCTAAATCTCCTGGGTTTTACAGAAACATTAGAGATTCAAAGAGGATTTTTTAAAGATGTAGAGTTGTCATTTAACTCTAATGGCACATGATGAAACTGCTGGAAATGAGCTTTTGGCTTTGGTTTTAATGTGAATAAACTTATTCCATAATTTCTTGGGCAGTGGATTACAGAAAGTTAAATGTAAGGCATCAGTCAATAAAAGCAAGCCTTTTCCCACACTGGTGATCCACGTTAAAATGCTGTTAAAAAGGCCTTGGCACTAATCACAATTTCTAATTGCATCACAATCAAGGGAAAAATATCTGTAGGAAGGCCAAACAAAAGTGACGTCACGTTGCAGCATCACCCCAGGAGAATATAACACCATCCCAGGCTAAACCTCTTCCTAAATCTCAATTCCACGTGCTCTGAGTCAGGGTTCTGATCCTGCTGTAAGGGAAAGTGAAACTGCTTTCTCTTGACAGAGCCCTGAGGGACTTGGAGCATCCAGCAGGAGAGTGATTGTGTGGTCTTTAGGCTCCCAGCCTGCTCCTGAGCACACTGCTAACAGCAACCTTCATTATATCCCACAAACAGACCACAAAAAGGACGTGCTGTTATTGTCCCTCTTCTTTATTCCTGTGGTCCTGTAGAACAGCCACTTTCAGATTTCCAAGCCCTAAACCTTAATTAAAATCATCGCACTGGCTGTAACACAGAAAGGCACCATAAGGCTTTCCACCACTCCAAACCTCCAGCTCTAATCAGCCTCTTCCTGTCTCTGGCAATGATACAAAATTGAATTGAACAAAATTGAACAATTTCACTTCTTTAAGCTTATTTCCCAAAGGCTTCAGTCCAATGTTCCCAGCATAAGCTCTCCATCTAAGTCGGGGGGTGGGAAGTAGGAAATCAAGTAAAAAACTGAGTTCTTGGAGCTTTAATTTCCCAAACCCAGCTGTAACCTAATCTATGCTGTAACTGGAGAACAAGTGGGGAATATAAAGCCTCTGTAGAAACCAATCCTCTTTCTGCCTCTGCAGCAACCTGGGCTCCTGAGGTTTCACTTTTCCAGCTAAACTGCTAGAAACCTTTCCCTGTCACTAGAGGGTAACAAAAAGGATCACATTTTTGGGGGGCTCTGCTCACCTCCTCATTTTGCAGGCCTTGGGGGATGCAGCCACTGGTTCTTGGGTGTGTTTTGTTCACAAGCAACCTTAAAGCTGGTCCCAGGATTGTCCCCAGCAGAAGAAAACCTTTGAGTCCTGGTGTGAGACATCCAAATTAAAGATGTGTGGTCAAAGAGCCCAGAGAGGCTCTGGGGGCTCCTCCCTGGGGATGTTCCAGAGCCCTCTGGACACTCTGCTGTGCCCTGTGCTCTGGGATGGCCCTGCTGGAGCAGGGAGGTGGCACCGCATGAGCCACTGGGGCCCTGCCAGCCCGACCCACTCTGGGATCCTGTGTGATTCTGAGATATTGAGCCAGGGAATCTCTGTTCTAACCCAGAGGGTATATGCCAGTTTTTATATGTTCCTACTTTTAGGAAAAAAATTCAGAGCTGCTCTCCAGCTGAGTTGAAGACATTGGAGAAAAAAGGGGGCTGGCCCTGTGTTGGAAGAAGGAGTGAGATGAAAGACTAAGAATCAAAATTAATTTCCTCTAGAATAAGATTATTATTCTTAGAGCTGGCAAATAGAGGCAACACTGCTACAACAATTTGCAATTAATTTCTATTCTAAACAGGTCATGTTTGGGAGCTTGCTTGGGGTTTTTTTTTGGGTTTGTTTTTTTTTTTGGTTGTTGTTGCAGAGCAGATTTGTGTGATAATGGAATGAATATTTGCAATGTCTCTGTTCTGCATGGGATGAGGATCACAATCTGCTCTGAGATTTCAAAAACAAAATGGTTTTGCCCACTTCTTTCTCTCTCTCTATACAGACACATCCTCTGTGTCTGCAGGGAAGGTTCATTTCTCTGCCTGATCCCGTGAACTGATGATCCTGAAGCACTTGCAGGATGCAGATAATGGGAACAGGGATATAAGGAAGTCACAGTCCTGCCTCCAGATGTTTGAGTAGTTTCTTCATAAAGGTGGTTATTCCTTTGAAACACTGCTTTCTTTTCTGCCTCTGCTTCTTTAATTTATCTTCTCTGCAGTGCTGCAGCCTGAGGAATAACAGATAATCTTGAAACTCTCCAACACCCACCTTTAAATCTCCATTCAGCTCTGCGCTCGTAAAACCATGCACAACATTATCGTGGAATAATTGATCTTGGAATAAAGGATGGCGAGAGTAAATGAATTGGAAAGGTGTTTTAATGGGAAGCTTTTCCAAAATTATGTTTTAATTATTTGCAAATACACACTCTTGCCCAGTCTTTTGCCACACAGGTGTGCACTAAATCTACCACCTTGTACCATTTTGTCAGGTGAGCTGGAGGTGTGTATGTTTTGCACTAAATTAAAGATTCAGCAGAACTACTGTACATCACAATGAGCACCGCCTACAGATTTTGCACAAAAACTCCAACTTGTTCAGTGTTTTTCATGAGTCCAGACTCCAAACTCTCCCAAAATCAGCCCATTTGAATTTATATGCTCACTCTGTTACTTCTTTTAGCCATTTGACCTCTCATTGTCTCAAAATACAACCTGCAAGTAGTTAACATGACCAAGGGCTCTGCAGGAGCACATTTCTTTAAGTACATTTTGGCTTCAGCTTTGCATTCTGTGTTGAAATCTTGCAACCTACATGCTAAGAGGCTTTTTTTTTTTTTCCACGTGTTGCTCTTTCAATGAAAATTCACCTGTTATTTTGGTGAGCATTTGACTTCTCACGGGTTATCTGATGTGTTCATTAATATTTTGGGGACTGGAGATGCTCGGGTGTGCGACACAGAGCTGGGGAGCAGCCTGACCACACTTACCTGGGGTCATTTTTGGGTTCTCAAAGACCCACAGCTTTTACTGCCTGACTGGAAACCCTACAGAGTTCTTAGGGAAAAGAGACTAAAATTCCTAAACTGTGTTCTGCTGCCCCTTGCAATTAATTTCCCCTGAAACACTTTAAGGTCATTGTCCACATTTATTACCAAGTATCCTTTCACTACTCATTATTTTGACCTTCTGGCTTAAAAAGAGCTGAGAGACCCCTGTTCACCCCATTTTCCCAGTGCCATTGGAAATACATTTATATTGAAGACTATCAAAGCAATGCACCCAATCCTTTTTTATTGTTTATTGTAGCCTAGTGAAAAATATTTATCTATCCATGGTCTGAAGTAAAAGAAGAAAATAAAAATGTTTTACAGAGGGGAAACAAAAAGGAATATAACACATTCAAATGAGAAGCAGCTAAGGTGTATTTTATCTTTTCCCAAGTAATAACAAACAAGTTTTGTGTAATTTTTTTAAAATGTGTCCTTTATCATCTCTTTTTATGTGATTCCAAGTGGAATTGAAAGCCTCAGGGAGTAGCTGCCCCCGTACTTTTAAAATGCATTATAGCACTTCTGCAATATCATTAAGAGATAAAGGAACATGCATTTAATTTTACATTTTTCAAATTATTTAGTGCAACTTAAATCAGACTTTAAATTGCAGACCCTTGTGACCATGCAGAAAGTATTGTCTGCTGAAGTGAGATAAAGGAATCAGATATCAGGATCCTTTCACTGATTGCCCTATGTTCAAAGTGATTGAAATTTGGGGGTGAAAATTGTCAGTGTTTAATCACCCTCAAGGCAAAACAGTGTTCTTATGTCCAGACTTGGGGTTTTTTTATTTCTATTTGTGCCCTTTACCTCATACCCTGTCACTGGGTGCCTCTGGCAGCATCTTCTTCACTGCCCCACCCCATCAGATATTAATAATTATTGATAAGATCCCATAGAGCCTCCTCTTCTCCAAACTGAGCACTCCCACATCCCTCAGCCTTTCCTCACATGGGAATTCCTCCAGTAAATAGAACATTTCTCACATACAAAATATAAATATTTTGTTACCGGTTGGGGTCAGTTTTTGTTGTGCTTTAATTTTAGTTTTTAATTTTCCTTTGCTTGAGCAATAATCTAAGTTTAGTTTCCCTCAAAAGGCTACTCATTTCATAAGACTAAATCAAAGTATTTCCTGATCCACTGTAGCAGCCAGTGTTAGTTACAGCTCAAAAGCCACCACCACTAAAGCACCATAATTGATGAAGTGGAAGAAATTTTAAATTACTTATTTTTAGTCAGCATCCTCTGTGATATTCCTTATATGCATATTTAGAAAATGTATATAAATGCCCCAAAGCCTCAATATGAAACTGAGCTAAAATACATGCTTCACTTTTTAATCACGTTTGGCTGGAGATTGCTAAAATGAGCTTAAAATGTCACCTGAATTACTCGGGAAAGTAAATTTCTGCACCCATTGAAAGTGCTCTGAAAGAGAGTTTCCTTTCAGGCTGGTCCCAGAGCAGAGGGAAGTGTATTTAGTGGCCATGAAAATAACCCAGAGCTGGGGGAAATGTGAGCAGGAGAGGCAGAGAGCGAGAAAGAGCAGCACAAGGCACAGCCAGGGGCACGGCCTTCAAGGGGGAAATTAAATTAAATTAAATTAGGCAAGTCTGGCTGCCTTTGCCTAAAATTACTGGAGAGACAGATCAAGGCACTGATGCAGAGGCAGAGCCATGGGAGACAGAGGGAGGGCATGAGCAGGGGATTGCACTGGAAAATGGAGTTTAAATAGTGTGGCTACAGCTTCTCCACGGCACTGAATGCACGTGAAGACCTCAAAAAAAAAAAGCTCTAAAAGCAGTCTTGGATCTAATCTTATCAAATAATGGGGTTTGGACCCACCTCACTGATTAGGGGCTCAGCATTTGTCTGCGGGGTTTACTGAACACCATTTATAATAACTTGAAATTACTCAAAACATTCGAAAAGATTTTGCATTTTCAGTGCATTTGACTTTTATTTGCTTTTTAAGAATTGCAGTGAAAAAGCTCTGCTGATGTAAATGTCAAAATGTAAATGATTGCAATAAATAATTTAAAGGGTTTGTTTGTTCTTGTGATTTTATCTCAATAACCACTTTAAGAATATATATCTGAATTAAAAGTTTTGTGTAGAAATGAGTATTTTCTCTCAATATCTGTTAAGAAGGACCAAGTTTTCAGGTGAGCACTTCACAACTGAAAAGTTAAATTTTATTTTAAATCAATAAATTGAAAGCAACCAATTAGTAAAGTACTTTTGTTTATACCTGTGTGTTTGTATCAACAGCCTCACGTGCTAAATTATACTAACACATGGTAGGTTTATTTTGGCAGTTTCTAAAAAAATACCTGGAATATCTATGAATTAAGTAATATTTTAGCAGGTAGAGCTTAGCAAATCACTGAAAACTACAGTGCAGACAAAAATTGATGAGCCTGAAATCAAATATCACTTTGTATCGTGTGGGAGGTGCATTTGTTGGATTAAATTACTCTTTTTTTCCCCTTTCAATATGTTTGCAAAGACAATACAGCTCCTTTGGACCAAGTTGAGCACATGATTTGTGAGAAATCACATGAATTTACAGAATATTTCTGTAAATATTCTTCCCTTCTCAGAAATTTCTTCCCTTCTCAGAAACATGAACTGCTGCAAGAGAAGGGCACTGAAGAGAGATTTTGGGAGTTCACTTTTCATACAGCAGTTTCCCACTTCCCCTTTAAAACAGGTGGAATATTCCAGGAATGAGGGAATAGGCATCAAAAAAAGGGAATATTCATCAAAAAAGGAAATGTGCATCAAAAAGAAGGGAATATGCCTCCAAAAAAGGGAATATGCATCAAAAAGAAGGAAACATGCATACAAAAAGAAAAGGCCAGATTTAGACAAGCAAGAAGAAACACTGCTGTGGCTTTGAGAGGTCTTTGTAAAGCACTCAGTGCTACATGAACCCACCTCATCCGTGGTTAATCCCTGAATAAAGTGAGGAACACCAGGCTTCCTCGAAAAGAATGGGTGCTAATCCTAGTGCTTCTCACCAGCACAATCTGAAATCCAAAGCCTTGTGATGGAACAAGGAATTGTGCAGATTCTGTCAGCATAAGAACTGTAAAATATCAGGTGTTTAACTCAGACAAAATCGACCTACAGCCACAGTTTGTATAAAACAGAGAAGACAGATAATTTCAATTTAAATACCATCATCACCTGCTGCTCCCTGTTTCTCTGTGGGATCCACCTGTGTGTTGTGACACCACACATGGTTCCTCTGACATCCCTCCTCCAGGACCAGCCTGGAGTGCCATAAAAGCCTGGCATTCTCTGCTGCCTGTGGAATTGTTGTAAAGCAGGGACCAAAATATCCCCTTTATCCGAAGGTCAGCAGGTTCCTGTCACTTCTGAGAGCTCATCATGCCTTGGCTGCGAGCTGCTGAGGGAGAAGTGGCACTCAGGAATTAAACTCACATCTGACCAGGAATTAAACTGGTGCCTCTGGGCCTCTGAAACTTCCTCAGAGCCTCAGGGGAAAGCTGTTCCCAGGCTGGGCAGCTCTCTCCTCTCTGCTGCCCCTCAAGGGGCTGCTCTTTGGATCCGTGCAACCCAGAGTCTGCAAGCACTTATTGTCCATGTGTTTGTGGGTCCCAGGATGAGGGAAGAGATGAGTCTGACTCCATATTTCTTAGAAGGCTGATTTATATTATATTATATTATATTATATTATATTATATTATATTATATTAATTATATTTAAAATGCTATACTAAAGCTATACTAAACTATAGAGAGAAAGGAACACATCAGAAGGCTAGGAAAGGAATGATTAATAAAAACTCATGACAGACCAGAGTCCCGACACATCTGGGCTGGGATTGGTCATTAAGTAAAAACAATTCACGTGAGACCAATCAAAGCTGCACCTGCCACATTCCACAGCAGCAGATAGTTATTGTTTGCATTTCTTTTCTGAGGCTGCTCAGCTTCTCAGGAGAAAAATCCTGGCGAAGGGATTTTTCATGCAAATATCATGGTGACAACTTTTGGAAGCTTGCTAGGCATCCATCCCTCAGCTAATTGTATTTAGGTTTTCTTTTCACAGAACACATTCTTTCCTTTGGCTTTGTGCAGGCAAGAACTGATTTTTTTTTTTTGTACTTTCTCATCCTGGGGGTTTTTAAAATCCTAAAAATTACAGAAAACTAAATTTCTTTTTACTGATAGCACCTCCCTGATGCAGGGAGTACATGAGGAAAGGCTGGGCGAACTGGGATTGTTCAGCCTGGAGGGGAAAAGGCTTTGGCTCAATTTTGGCATTCCACTACCTGAAGGAGATAGAAGAAAGATGGAGAGAGACAATTTACATGGGATGGAGTGACAGGACCAGTGGGAATGGCTTTAAACTGACAGGGAATAGGGTTAGATGGGATACAGAGAAGAAATTCCTGATGTGGCGAGGCCCTGGCACTGGGTGCCCAGAGAAGCTGTGGCTGCCCCTGGATCCCTGGCAGTGTCCCAGGCCAGGTTGGATGGGGCTTGGAGCACCCTGGGACAGTGGAAGGTGTCCCTGCCCATGACACTGGATGGGCTTTAAGGTCCTTCCTTTCCATCCCAAACCACTCTGTGTTTTCTGGAATTCCATTACTGAGCTCTTTAGTTTTTCATCCTCCAGACTAACAGAGATTTCCCCTCTTTGTTCTGCGAATGTGGATAGATGGTTCCTGCATTAGAAAGTGCTGTTTGCTGAAAAATATTAAAGAAAAACTGCAGCAGGGAGACTTTGTGACAGTCACAGGAAATTGTCAGGAAAGGATAACACCTCAGTCTTCTCAAACTGCAGTCCTGGTAAAATCCATTAGTGCCATCAAATTTCCTTGGCCACGGGCAGCTGGATGCCCTTTTTTGCAAATATTTAATATTTAACTTCAGTTCTGAACTAATTGAAAATTCTGCTATGAATAAATAAATAAATATGGATTTTCTGTGTGTTTTGGGGATTCTTTTTGATTTTTATCCCCTCCTGAACAGCCAAACAGGTGAGTATCCATATGGAATATAGTGTTTACCAGCTAAAACCAAACTCTGCTGTGACAGCCTTAAACTCCCTGGACTTCTTCTGTTGCCTCTTTGAAACAAATTAGAAATTTTACTTCATATTTTCACAGGCAAAACTCTTTGCTGGAGAATGACTGAAATCAGTGCCAGTTAGAAGGGAGAAGGAATGCAAAAGAAATTGAATTTAAAGCTGAACATGACAGAGTGGAAGAAGGTGGGTCCGAAATTCTCATGAATGTGCAAAGTCATTTGCAAAGTTATTTAGCTCATAGGAAGCATTACAGCTGTGAAGTGCTGAGTTGTTTAATGGCCTTAACTTATGATAGTTAATATGGGCAAATCTGCACTGCTGCAGCCTCAGATACAATGGGAGAGACTTTTCTATCTAGGAAGTTGTCATTTGGAATGAGAGATGCATCTCATGTCATGACTCAGAGAGAAAAAAAAAAGAGGAAAAATGTGAATAAATACATCTCACACCTTTCACGGGCACTAAAAGCTTATTCAAAAATAATTTTGAAAAATTAATTTGGATAAAAGATTAAAGATTAATTCAAGCACTTGCACAGAGATGAAGACACTTCACACTGGAATAATATTGCCTCACACAGGCAGACACTCAGCGAGGAAATGAAATACACTGGGAGCAACAGAGCTCCAACAAGCTGACAGAACGACAAAATGATGTTGTTAAAATGACAGCTAAAGTGGGAACTGGTATTTCACCCGTTACAATCACTCTCATCTTCCACTCTTATTAGAACCTTCATTAAAAGCATGAAACATTAGCATTTTAATACCTATTTGAAAGACAACTTTTCATTTGCTTTCCTTTAGACTTTCTTTTTTAATTATGAGATAATGAGTGACTAGTCTAAATATTTTGTTAGGCATATCTTCTGCTAAGTACTTAATTTTTCTCTGCTTTCATTCCCTTCATTGTACATCTCACATGTGTCCAGGGAAGGGAACGGAGCTGGGGAAGGGTCTGGAGCCCCAGGAGGGGCTGAGGGAGATGGGAAAGGGGCTCAGCCTGGAGAAAAGGAGGCTCAGGGAGGAAATTCTGGCTCTGCACAACTCCCTGACAGGAGGGGACAGCCGGGGGGTCGGGCTGTGCTCCCAGGAACAGGGACAGGAGGAGAGGGAATGGCCTCAGGCTGGGCCAGGGGAGGCTCAGGTTGGACACCAGCAGGAATTTCTCCATGGAAAGGGTGCTCAGGCCTTGGCAGGGGCTGCCCAGGGAGGTGTTGGAGTCCCCATCCCTGGAGGTGTCCCAGGAAAGCCTGGATGTGGCACTCAGTGCTCTGGGCTGGGGACACAGTAGGGATCGGGCACAGCTGGGACTCGGTGATCCTGGAGGTTCTTTCCAACCTCAATGGTTCCATGATTCTTTGAGTCCTTGGGTCACATTGCCTGGTTGCTCAGGAGCACCCTTAGGACTTTATCCTAAGTAGTTTTATACTCTGCTACCAATGGCACACAGGGGTTTTGCTCTGTATCTGTGTCTTTGAGACCATACATATGTTAAGTATAACATAACATAACATAACATATATTAAGCATAATAAAAGCCACTGCACTGTCACAAAATAAACTGTCCATGACATGGCAGTAGCTAAAGCACACCTGGACTCACACCACCCCAAATACCTCTACCTGAATTAAACCTGCCAATGTTTCCACGAAGAATGAGCCAGCTTCAAAGCAAAAGGGGTCAATTTTATTTTCCTAATTACAGATAGAGGACAGATTTCTGTGAAAATTAAGTCTTGTGGAAAGTGAATTTTGAGTTGAAATGTTGCTTGGTTCCCAGGACTTGGAGTCTGGCTATGTGACTAATGGTAAATCTCATTAAACACAAGGAAAAGGCAACAGACAGCAACCAGGGAGAACTTAAAGCACCTGCTGGGACAAACAAGGAGCTGCCCTCTGCTCCTGATGTGATATGAAGTCAAGGAAATAAATTTTGTCCCCAGAAAGGCATGAAAAATAAAGGGAATTGCAGCCTACAGGAGGATAGAACTTATGGGGTGCCACAGAAGGGCATTTGGAGACACCATAAAATTAATTATGACATGTTTTAAGAGCAGTGTGGAGATGTGTGAGACTCCATACGGAATGCTTAGGGAAGGACCAAAGGCAGGGGAAACAAAACAGATTGGAGATAAAAAATGGATTGGAAAGGGTAAATATGGGGAAATAAAGGGAAAAGGGAATAAGAGGGATAAGTTCTGTGTAAGCAGGTGCCACCTGGCTCAGCCATGTGCCCAATCACTGCCCTGGCTCCCTTTGATCACATTATACCCTATTCCAGCTGCCTTCCCATTGCTGTGCCTCACATCCCAGACCTCTGTGTCCACCCAACAGCAACCCAGGTGGGGTGGGGTGACAGCAAAGGCATATCAGGGTGTGCACAGGAGATGGCACTGCACAAAGGTTCCCCAGCTCTGGGTGGCAGCAGGGGCAGGGCCTGGGGACACAGATGGGTGTCCAAGGCCCCTGGACAGACCTGGCTGTGCCCCTGGGTCTCCGTGGAGCACACACATGGTCTTGATGAAGGTGGGAGCATCCACTGCTCTGCCTGATCCACCAAGCCCATGGAGGCTGCCAGGTTAATTAAACACAATCTTCCCTTCATAAATTCCTGCTGACTGCTGGGTTTATCTTTCTTGTGTTGGGAAATGGTTCCAGGATTATTTGCTGTCACCTTCTCAGAGTGTGATATGGGGCAAGCCAGCCTAAGCTTGCTCAAATCCTCCTACTTGTCCTTCAGGAAAATTAAGTGATGTTTGCTTTTTCCAGCCATCCTTTCCCAATTGCCATGAGCTTCCAGAGGTTCTGTGCTTATTAAACAAAAACTCCCAGATTAGTTTGGGTTGGAAGAGACCTCAAAGCCCATCCAGTGCCATCCCCTACCATGGGCAGGGTCACCTTCCACTAGCCCAGGTTGCTCCAAACCCATCCGAACCAGCCCTGGGCACTTCCAAACACAGACAAGTGACAACAGCAGCAAGGTAGAGATCAATTGATGACAGCACCAAGGAAGAACTGCATAAATAGAAATCTATTTCCTCTTCAAAGCCTAGAAACTTATATCCTTCCTAAAGATCCTGTCATCTACCACACTCACTAATTTAGGGGGAGCATCATTAAGTTCTATCCAGCAGAGAAGGGTTAGACACCACGTTCCTTCACTTAAGGATGCAGACTCTCTTTCTCTTTGTGTCTTCTACCCTTTTCAAACACTGATGTTTTCACAATTATATCCTTATCCTCTTCTATTTTGAGTAATGAACCCAGGTAAGAAGTAAGGACTTAGTTCAATTACTTGAGTTGGCAGAGGATGAAATTGAGATAACAAAATCTTAATGGGAACGAAGAGAAACCTCATAAACATCTTTGTTGGATCTTTGTATTGTGATGCAAAAAGACTGGTTTGACAACAGCAACTTGGGAAATGGAAGCAATAAATAAACAGATTGGGGCCAACCTTTATAGATAATAAAATGCATGAAAACCCCAGCATCATTGATAAATATTAAAAAAGCAGCCTGATGAGGAGGGGAGGCACTGGTATGTGCACCAGATTCCCAGCTGTGGGAAGAAGCTGTCAGTCACAATTAACAATTACACAGCCCCTCTCACAAAAGGTCATCTCAATGTGTAATTGTCTTTGAAAAGGGGATTTGTTACATATTTCCTCTTTTTAAGTGGTCTAATCTCATTCTCAAGATCAGCAGTACTGTACAAGCACAGTGCTGCAGGTGACACCCCTGAAGGACAGGGTGACATCCAGAGGGACCTGGACAAGCTCCAGAAGTGACCCTGGGAACGCCAGGAGGTTTAACAAGGGCTGGTCAGGGCAACCCCGGGATCAGCCCAGGCTGGGAGGAGCAGATGGAGCAGCCCTGGGAGAAGGACTTGGGGGTGCTGGGGGTGAGAGCTGGAGCTGCCCCAGCCCTGAACCCCTGCCCTGGGCTGAGCCCCCAGCCTGGGCAGCAGGAAGGGCAGGGGGATTCTGCCCCTGGGCTCAGCTGAGACCCCACCTGCAGAGCTGCCCCAGCACAGGGAGGAGCTGGAGCTGCTGCAGAGAGCCCAGGGGAGGCACCAGGATGGTCAGAGGGATGGAGCAGCTCTGCTGGGAGGAAAGGATGGCACAGCTGGGATTGTACACCTGGAGAGGAGAAGCTTTGAGGTGACCTCACTGTGGCCTTGCAGTGCCTGAAGGGGCTGACAGGAAACACGAGAGATCCAAGGGATGCAGTGTCAGGACAAGGGGGAATGGTTTCCCTGAGACCAGAGAGTGGGTTTTGATGGGATATTGGGAAGAAATCCTTTCCTGAGAGGGTGGGCAGGCCCTGGCACAGGGTGCCCAGAGAAGTTGTGACTGCCCCTGGATCCCTGGCAGTGCCCAAGGCCAGGCTGGATGGGGCTTGGAGCAGCCTGGGACAGTGGAAGGTGTCCCTGCCCATGGCAGGGGGTGGAATGAGATGAGCTCTAATGTTCCTCCCCCCCAAGCCTCTCCATGATCCATGATGCACATTAATACCCACAAACACCCAGATACTCTGCCTGAGGCAGCTCCTGTCTCTCTGCTGCTGGGAATTGCTGTAACAGTTTGTTCTCCCTTGCACCATTATTTGCAGTGTAAATTCTGCTGATGGCTTTCTGTTACCAATATGCAAAGCAAAGTCTGCCCCATATTTCCTGATGAATGAGGAACAGCTGTCTGAGGTGGCTGGGAGAGCACAAAGACATTCAGTGAGGTACCCAAGGATGCCAGAAACCTCTCAGGCACTTGAGGCACAGCCTTTTTCAGACAGACAGGACATAACTTAGCCTTACATCTCCAAATGCAGTTGCCTCCAATTGGGAGCAAAGCTATGGATTCTGCTCCTAGACCCACGCAGGTGTTCAGTTATCCCCATAATCTTTCTCCAGGAGCCCTGACTGATTTAGCAGGGATGCAGCAGCTATTGTGCAGCAGTTATTTCACCCAGCTCCTGAGCCAGCTGTGCTTCCCTCACTGCTGTGGCAGCTGGCTCCAGGCTGGGAAGCATCACTAACACCACAATGATGTGATTCTTCCTCTCCATCAGTGCTTGCAGCTTGATGCTTTCCAATCCCTGCCCTGCTCCATCCTCTCTTTGTCACTGGCCCTACAATTACCAGAGTTATTCGTGCCATTATGCTGCTGCAGGAGATAAGGTCAGACAGCTGCACAGAGATATCCCACACTGTGGCTGATGCAGGATGTTCTAATGCAAAGACAAAATCGAAAACCTACAAAGAATTAAAAAAAAACAACTCAAACCTGTCAGCCTGACTGTGGAAACACTGTAAAACACCAGCAGGCTCTCACCAGTTTGTACCCACACTGATTAAACAAGCATTTTATGGACATCATTTCACCTACTCAAGTGCTTAATGGTATAGTTCTCTCATGTTCCTCCCACTCTCAATTGGGGCAACTTAGAATTTATATGGTAATTAAATGCACCCCATTTTAATTAGCCTTTTTCTAAAACATATAAATATGGCACTGCTAACCAGGTGATTTCATTAACCCTTTTTTTGGTCAGAATTCATCCACAAATATCAGCAGTTCTTTATTGCTCTAATATCTCTGCTTCAGATAACAGGAGATGATCTCTGGAGCAAAAAGGATTGGTCATAATTGTGATCCTGATTTAGAGACAGAGTGATATTTTTGAATTCATGCTACTGCATTTGACAGCTTCCAACTGCCCTGTGCCTTAGGAATAACAAAGCCATTGGCAGAGGTGTTTAACAGAAAAGAAAAAAAAAAAAAAAAAAAAAAAACCAACCCACCCCAAATCAGGCAAAGGGAGCTGTAATCACGCTAAATCCTTATTTTCAGCTCAGGAATCTTTCCTAAGGACAGGCTGTCAGCTCCTTCAGATGTGGAGCTAGGTGTAAAAGGGCACAGATCAGCCCTTTGGAAAAGAGCTCTGTTAGACAGCACCAGGGACTGAAGCAGGATGGGGGCTGTGGAACCTTTTCCAAATGGTGATGGGACAGAGAGGGTCAATGGGAAGGAGGATCTGGGGGGGAATGGCTATTAAACACTGCATGCAGCAAGAGGAAATGCTAATGAGTCGGAAATTGCTCCTGCTGGACATCAGAACTCTGCTTTTCTCCTGGCAGAGTAGAAAGGTCTCTCCTGAGGTCTCTTCTTACTGAGCTGCCACTTTTACATGGAGGCACCAGTTGTGGGGGTCCCAGTTGTTGGTTTCTCTGGGTCTGGATTTAAGGCACTTGAGATGGTAGTTCATGTTCATACTCAAGTGTTTATTTCTTATCAGTACAACAATCTCATTACTGTGAGTTCAGCAGCTTTTCTTTAGAAGACACAAAATGGCTAACAATCTCTTGTTACAAGGTCTTTTAAGACTAAACTATCCAATTAAGAACTGACACCTAGATTATTTTCCCTTTTAACCCAATAACTGATCCCACAGAGCTGCAATGCAGACTTTTCTGCCCAATTACAAAATGCCACCCAAACCCATGAAGAAGAAGGAAGAAGAAACATGAAGAAGAAACCCAGGACGACACCCTGTGCCCTCCATCTTGCTTCCATCCACAACATACTAAAATCCCAAACCCTAAATTTTCCACCAAGTGATACACCTACACTACTCTCTATAATCTATTGCACCCTTTTGTGGATTCCAGTCTATCTTGAAGTCTCCATGAATGAGGGTCAAAGTCAGTGCTCCCCTGGGGGTCAGGGCACCCCAGAGCAGACAGAGAAATATTCCTGGTGCCCTGGGCTTCCACAGAGGTCCCTAAGTGTGATGAGATGAGAGGTGTGCTGGGGAACCCCAAAGGCTGGGGGAACACTAAAGATCATTTTGTGATGTGCAGATAGAGCAAGCTCTTCTTCAGGGCTGCCTTGTCAACCCAGAGTTTTGATGTTTCACGTGTTCTTTCTGGGCTGCCACTAGTTACCTGCTTCAACAGCTCGGAGTAGGAGGGAGAAGACTCTGAGTTGCTGTGTTCACAGTTATTAGGGGAGAAAACAATCCCTGCCTGGCAGATTGTTTGCAGTCAGCAGCTCTGCGCTGGAAAAACACCTTCCTTTTGTTTCCCTGGCAGCTGCCCCAGGTTCCACACCACACTTCAGAGACAAAAGAACAAATGCCATCCCCAAAACCAGCAGAGGCTGGCACAGGGAATGAGGTTTTCTTGACAGTGCAGCTCGAGGGTGTGAGAGAAAAGAGCAGCAGTTTTGTCACTACTGCCACTGGCACTTCTTTGTTGCGTTTCCTGGGAAAGGAGGTTCAAATCCCAAATAATCAAAATGAATGGGAGCACCAGCGCTCAGCTCTGTTACAGCGGGAATGGGCAGCAGGTTTCTCACCCATCCTTGCCTGAGGAACATGGGCTGCAGAAAGGACAGGGGGAGAAAATGAAGAATAATTTAACCATATGGCCCTTTAGTTTGTGATCTATCTCAGTGACAGGATGTCAGGTACTTTATGCTGCACCTGGAGCAGAGACACCAACCAAAAAATGGGGGTTTTACTACAAACAAGGTTGGAATAAATACCAGAGACTGACAAAATCTTTTTGTTGCTTTGCATTCTAGAGTTCCCTTTTCTCTTCCAACTTCTGGCATTTTTCCGGGTGTATTGTACTGCAAATCAAGTAAACTGCTTGTCATGAAACTGCTTTTAAAATTGTTTGGTCCTAGTGCAGAACACAAATACCTGATTACAGGATTGTTAGCTATTTGTGTTAAACATTGAAAATTTAAATTGGAATATTAGAAATGGGAGAAAAATTATATTACTTAATAAAATTTTATCAAAATTTTAAGTGTACAGAACAGACTTGTGAAAGCATTTACCTTTCCATAAAATCATTAAAGTTGGAAAGACCACCAGGATCATCAAGTCCAACTTTTGACCAATATTCCCACACTGTTAAGTGCCACATATACTAACTTTTTTGAATATTTGATGTATTTAAATCCCATTGGCTCCAGATTCTGAGCTAGGACAGATCACAGTGATTCATTATGATGAGGTGCATACTCTTTCTGGTTGTTTTTGTAGAAGAAAATCCACATTTAGTAAGACAGCTGATCCAGAATAATAAGGACTCACAGTAGGAAAAACACATCCTCTGCTTTCCTTCCTTTCTTCCTCCTCTCCTTCCCATTAAGTTTGTTTGTAAGCAGAGATGGTTTTCATCCTATTTGAGTGATTTTGTGTAAACCAGTATTGAGAAAGAACAGGACTTGGGAACACTCAGGGGGGTCAAATCCACAGCAACAATTCTTTGTGGATACAGTAAAAACATTGCTTTTCCTTTAAAAGTTTTATTTCAATTTCAATGACACCTCAGTGATCCTTTTACTTGCTATTTTACCTTAATTTATCCCCTAAGGTCTATAATTTCATGGGGTGATACTCTATTAAAAATGTTAACAAGATTCCAAACACAAAAAAAGGCACCACGCAGAGCTGGAAAGGCAAAGTGAAATTTATCAGGGAGAATTAGAGCAGGCATTATAGAATAAAGATTGCATATTATAGTAAATATTTCCCTCACTGTGTAAAGAATGTATTTAAAACAAGGATACACCAAAAAGGACTCATTATAAATGCTCTCCTAAATGTATCCTATAGCAACATTTTAACAATAAACTGGGAAATTTTTGATGGAGAGCTGGAAATTTGTTTTTAGGTTATTACAAAATGTCATTGAGAAATGTTGCTGCTACCTTAAACCTTCAATGTATATGAGATCCTAAAAATAATGTAGGTTCTTTGCTCCTTGAATGAAATGATGCTCAAATTCTTCAAACATGCCCTTAATTTCAGTATGAGCTGAACTGGGTTGAACTCAGGAGAACTGTGTTCAAAAGCTTAAAACCAGGCCTTACTCATGTGGAGTTTGTTCTGTTTGTCCATTGGCTACTTTGTGCTCTATTAAGATTGAAACTTTTACTGCTGCACATTCAGTGGCACTTCCAGAAATTCTAATTTTATCTCCACATGATGATTTCTGCTGTAGTTCATCTCACGTGTTACCTCAAAAATACCCTCCCCCCTCCCAGAGATCAACAACAGAATGATTTTAATTCTTCAGGAAATAAGAGAGGCCTTAAAAATAAGAAATAAAGCTCATCCTTCTGTGTGTGCGTAACTTTCCTTGTTAAAAGCACAGTTTGTTTAAAATCTTTAATTACTTTACCTCTCGTGTATGCACAGTACACAAGGAGATGTAGCCATCCAGATAATAAGGCCATAAAAGATGGAAGTCACAAAATAAAATGTGTGGTTTTGTTTTCCATCTTCCCTCTTCAAAAGAAATAATCTCAGGCAATACAGAGAGAAGATAAACACAGAATGCTGTTAAAAGCGAAATGAGAGATAAAGAAAATATTTACTTCCTAAAGTATTCCCACCTGATATAAGATAAAAAAGTTGGACTTGCGAGATGATACTGATGGAAATATTTCCCTGATTTATTTTGCCATTCTTCAGCCATAGTGTGTGTGTGCAGAATGTGGTTTCCATTAAAATAATCACATTTTCTGGTCTTCCAGACAGTGCTCACTAATCTTTCCTTGAACTGTGGAAACAATAAGATGTGTTGGATGTCATAAAATAAGTATTTTGGTTTATATTTCTCTTCTTTATGATGTTGTCATCATAAAACCCTTGCTGCTGTATGCTTTTCTAAAAAAATATATTTGATGTTTTATAGGTATTGAATTTGGTGGAATTAGCAGTGAATATATCTGGGAAAACCATCTCACATTCCCCAAAAAGCAGCTGCTGCTGGGACAAAATGTGCCATCCACTATGATATCTGGAGTCAAGGAGGATAAAGAAGGGAAGAATAAACACCCAGGAAAGTCAGGGCTAGGAAGAACCTGTTGGAGCTGAACTACCAAAAGTGAAAGTGGAAATATTGTCTGCATCTCCCAGGTTCATATCCAGCTTTGATTTTTGGGTAGCTGCACTGAATTATCTGCCATTCTCTTGTCAATAACTCCCTTAGTTGAAAACTGAGAGCTAAATCATTCCAGAATTTTAAGGGATGCACATCAGATGGCAACTGAACCTCTCCTTGAACCATGGTGCAAATTCTCCAACAGTTCATGTTAGAAATATTCCAAAATTTATGAGAAACCTGGAGAGTTGATCTAAACCTGCATCATAAGGCACATTACTATGTGAAGAAAAAAATTTAAAGATTCTTTACTAAACTTGACCAAAGCAAATATTGTGGATTACTAAGGACATTACTGTCTCTGGGCACAGCTCTGAATGAAGGCTGGGAGAGCTGGGATTGTTCACCTGGAGAAGAGGAGGCTTCAGATTGATCTCATTGTGGCCTTCCAGGAGCTGAAGGAGACAACAGAAAAAACAGAGAGAGGCTGTTTACAAGGAACGGAGGGACAAGACAAGGGGGAATAATGGATTCCCACTGCCAGAGGGCAGGGTTGGATGGGATATTGGGAAGGAATTGTTCCCTGGGAGGGTGGGCAGGCCCTGGCACAGGGTGCCCAGAGAAGCTGTGGATGCCTCTGGATCCCTGGCAGTGTCCAAGGCCAGGCTGGACAGGGCTTGGAGTCACCTGGGACAGTGGAAGGTGTCCCTGCCCATGGCAGGGGTGGCACTGGATGACCTCTGAAGATCATTTCCTGCTCACACACCACCCATTTTTCACACCCTGCTCACACTCCAATTCCTTACTTGTCCACCTCAATCCTTGTTTTCAGCATTTCCTTTTCTCCATACCCTCTCTATGTCAGCAAACACAGAATGCCTTCTCTAAACCATGAGAAATGTAAATATGGTGGGGTTTTGGTTTATTTCATTTTATTCAATTTTTGTTTTCACCTAAAACATTTAAACTTTGACACTGTTGTTGTCTCCTCCAACGAGAAAAGCTCAAAACAATTTGAGAAGGGCTGAGTTTCTGGAACATGCCTGGTCACCCCTGATTCCTGGATGAGGTGGGAAGCATTTATACAACTAAGGACAGAAATTCAGTGTGAGCTGAGACCTCCTTCTTCCTGTCCCTGGAAAGACCAAACACTCTTCTCCTCACACTAACCTTACAAAAGTGAAATATTTCGAGCAGTGCAAAAAGCACCCCCCAACCTCATTTATTTAAAGCTTGTCTCCCATTACTCTGCTAAAACCCAGTTCAAGGCTGTTCATTTATGCAAGCACAGAGACCTTTCCCCACAATGTGCTAATTCTCAACAACCTATTACGCTGCACCACAGGCTCTGCCGTGTGCTTAGACACAAACTGCTGAGAGAAAATGTTTGAGTGCTTTTCATTTCCCTGTGTTCAGCCACAATGTGTTTACAATTGGGTGGGTTTCGAGGTAGATGTAAATAAGCTTCTCCCTGGTATACAAGTAAGCACTTTGTGCTAGATTTCCTTGCTGATTGAGAGGAAATGGATAGCAACATTACAGTGCTGTAAATCACAATTTGTGCCTGGCTCCTCGCATCATCAATTTGGAAATCTATCAGAACATATTGTTATAGAATAAACAGCACGACTCAGTTGGAGCTTTCTGGCTCTGGAAGCACTGCAAAGTGCTCCTGGATTCAGGCAGGTGCCTCCCTTCAGAGCAGCTAATAAAGCCAGGCTCTCTCTCCCTGTCTCTGGGATTAGGCTAAATCCAATTGCATCTTTCAAAACAAATACAGCTGCTGGTTAAACATCCCTTCTGATCTAGGGGAAAAAGTAAGAGTCAGGTTCCTCATGTCTTCCCAAATCCAGTTAAAACACAGGTGCCTGCAGGGTCTCTAATCTTATAACCTGACACATACAGAAAGTGCCCGTCAGAGGAACAAACCAACTCCTGACACATGATGGGAGCCCTTCCCCTCACCTTTTAAATGGAATCAGTGCTGAGGGAAGTTCTTCTCCAGGTCATTTTAATCACTCAACCAAGAGCACCGAAAATCATAATCCAATTGATCTGCCGTTGTCGTCTCCCAATATTTGCGTTGCTGACTTTCTTCTCAGCTTAAGTTAAATCAAGATCATCCCTGGTCAATCTTGTTGACCTACACGCCTCTACTAATCATATTTAATGAAAATTGCAAGCATATCAAAATAATTTATAAGATGCAGGGGAAAAGAAAAGCCCTTCTCACCAAGGACAAAACACGACAAATCCAGGTGTTGGCTATCCTGACTATAAAACCAACAAATTTTTAAAGCTTATTTTATCTCTGCAGGTCACATAATGAATGATTACAATTTGAAGCATGTCTGGTTCAGACAAAGAGGTGGCCCAGCTTCTTATATGCATAATAATTAATATATAATATATAGGAATAAGATAATATTTGTTTCTAGCATAAGTTTATGCGTAGTTTCTCAGAAGTCTGTTTTTCCAGAGAGCAGTCAGATGTTCTTCTCTGTAAACCAAATGGGTTCCTATGAAGACAGAGAAATCAGACAGCCAAAAAATGGTGGTCCATCATATTTTAGTTTCTCTTCTAGCTATCTATCTATTTATCTATGTAGCTGATGAAGCAGCTTTCTGCTTTCATTTGAGATCTTTCCTGCAGCAGCTCATGTTCCCCTGATATTTCCTAGGTCAGTCCAGGACATTTCTAAAATGTTTCTTCCTGTCACTAAGATAAAAGTGGGAGCTGCTTCCCAGGAGCTGTCCCAAGCAATACTGCTCTCTACCATCTCCATCACTTCTGAGATGCCAGGAGATGCAGGAAACTGACAGGAGAAAGTCACATCCCACACACCTGCTGGAAGGGCAAGGGAGACTGAAAATCCCAAACCTGTCAGCTTCACCTCATTCCCTCAAGCTTCCTCATCTTGTTAAGGATCCAGGTCCATGCAGAACAGCTTGAGACCAATAAAATCCATCCAGGGTCTTCCAAAGGAAAACCAGACCTGACTTGGTCACTTTCCACAGTGAAACAAGGGGCCATGTGGGCCAGGGAAGGACAGTGGGTGTTGTTTATCTTCTTTAAAGTAAGGTCATAGACAGAGCCTTCCATAAAAAGTCTTCTGGCCTAAGTGGAGAGACATGGGATTAATAAGGGCATGAGGTGGGCAGAAAATGGGCTGGAAAACTGGTCTGAGGGTGTGGTGATTGGTCCAGCCAGTGGGTGGTCAGTCCTAGTGAGGAGCCCCAGGGACTGGTGCTGATGTTGTGATGACAGGACAGGGAACACCCTCAGCAGCTCTGCAGACAGCGTCAGACTGGGATGCATCCTGGCACTCTGAAGGGGAGGGCTCTGATCCCAGGAGAAATGGCCAGAGCCCAGGGCAAACCTCCAGTTGGTAACAAACTGGAAAATATTGCTCTCCACAGTAGCCTAATAGGAGGGTGGAGAGGAGACAGAACACTCTTCTCAGAGCTGTGCTCCAGTGGACAAAGAGGCAACAAGAACAAGCCAAAACATCAAAAATTCTGATTAGATAGAAAGAAAAATGGTTGCCAGTGGTGTGGCCAAAAATTTGCACAGATTTCCCAGGGACACTGTGAAATTTTCATACTTGGAGACAGCAAATCCTGGGGCTGGAAAAGGCCCTGAGTGACCTCCTGTAACTGTGCCTGTCCTGTCTGACAGGACTCGGTGGCCTTTGGAGGTCCTTCCCAAGCTGTGATGTTATTCTCTCTCTCCAAGATACAGCAGCATATGCAGTGCTGCTGTTTGTCCTGAATGGAGCAGGAAAGCAAGGAGAAGAGGGAAATTTGTTATAAGGCACATGTGTCTGGGTTAGCAGTTCTCTGACATTCCCTTTCAATCATTAGCCACAGGCCATTATTTCTGCTTGTCTGAGTACCCTTGATGTGCAAGAGGTAAAAAAAAAAAAAAAAGTAGAGTAAAGTGCCTAAAATGTTTTGCCAATGAGAAAATTTGATGATAGAATGTCTCCTCAAACTGTCCTTGTCCTGTATTCTCCTGCCTGGGAAGTTTTTGACTTTTCTTACTTTCTGATTTAAAATATCTCTGACTTTGTCCACTGTGCATCCCAATTAGACAGAAGAATAAGCTGTTGTTAAGCTGAATCTTGTCAGACTCCTGCAAGAACAGGAAAAAAAAAAAAAAAAAGAGAGAGTCTGCTGCCTTTTCTCCTTTCTTATATGACTCAGAGCTCTTGCATAACAAGTAAAGCAAAGTCATGCCTTGATGAGAGAGGTCAGAGCCTCTGGAACAGAGAAGAAAAATTCAATAGAAAAATCAGTTCTATATTTGGAACAACAACAACAACAACAAAAAGCCTTTTCAAAGGAAAGGTAAGTTCATAAATATTTTGTAAACTTTCTGTAAGCTTGATTAGGAACCTGAAAGTGCCTAACTTTATTTAATATCCTGCCAGCTTCAATCTGTCTTTTACTCTTCTAAGCAACTGTCTGCACCAGGATCCTGTTGCCTGTCCTTGGAAAACATGTGTTAACCCTGTTAGCAGAACAGAAGGGAAAAGCTGAAGTGAAAAGCTCCTCTCCCTTGATCTGCACAAACACCTTGAAAGCTGATGACATGTTTGGATTAGAGTCTAAGCATGTTGGAGCTACACATCTGGCATTTCTAATGGCACTGTTTCAGGGGGCTCCATAAACTCTGAATCATCACCTAATGGGGAGTTGGCAGTGAATTAGTCCCTTTAAACCTGACAGAAATGATCCAAACTCCAAGTTAACAAGCATTTTTAAGTGTTTTGCCATGTTGCATCAATGTGTGTGCAACACTCTGTGATGGAACAGGCTTCGGTTTCTTTTATGTTAGTTAATTTCTTTAATTATTGATATTGATCCAGCCTGGGGATCCCAGCACAGGAAGGAGCTGGAGCTGCTGCAGAGAGTCCAGGGGAGGCACCAGGATGGTCAGAGGGATGGAGCAGCTCTGCTGGGAGGAAAGGTTGGCACAGCTGGGATTGTGCACCTGGAGAAGAGAAGCCCAGGGATGACAGAGAGTAGGTTTGGGTGGGATATTGGGAAGGAATTGTTCCCTGGGAGGGTGGGCAGGCCCTGGCACAGGGTGCCCAGAGAAGCCGTGGCTGCCCCTGGATCCCTGGAAGTGTCCAAGCCCAGGTTGGACAGGGCTTGGAGCAACCTGGGCTAGTGGAAAATGTTCCTGCCAGGGCAGGGGTGAAATGAGATGAGCTTTAAGGTCCCTCCCACCCAAAACATTCCATGATTCTGACTCCTCTATGATTTATTGGTGACTATAAGTGTTGTAACAATTTACTTCTACACACAAAATGGCCATTCCCCATCACAGGGATGGATGGGAGGCTTTCCCTAAAGGTTTTCCAAAGCTTTTGATTCCTTTTCTAAACACAGGTTTATCTCTAATGAAGCCCACAGTGGGCTGGGATGGTTCAGTGCATCCTTGCAGACCTCTGGTATTCCCAGGTTCTGACCCTGGTCTCACTCAGCCAGAGCCTTCCTGGCCAAGAATCCACTGTCACACAGACGATGGGCACATCCAGAGAAGCAGAACTTGCACCCAGTGGGAAGCTGAAGAAGTTTTCAGCCAGTTTTACACTTCTCTGAAGTATTTCCTGAGACTTTCAGAAGTTGATAGCCTGATCCCCAGCACACAATCTTTCCTGGGCTGTGGAAGAACATGCTCAGGACAAAGCCTTACAGTTGTCTGCTACAATGCCACTACCAAAAGGATGATAAAATAATTTTATTTCACTTTTCTTTTTTTTTCTTTTTTTTTCTTTTTTTTTCTTTTTTTTTTTTAAAGGATGTATAAGATAGAGCAGAGGTGAGGCCCTTCCCACATTTCCAGATTTTCCCTTTCTCATATCTCCTATTTTACTGACACACACAGGAGCTGTATAAATAAACTTCACCTGAAAGACTGGTGAGGAAAAAACCCCATGGGAACTTGGGGAGTGATAACTGAAAACCTGTTTTTTTGATGGTTTACACAATAAAAGCAGTATGGAAGGAATTGTCTAATTTATTTTGAGGCCAAGATTGATTCTGTTGTCCTGATATGGCAATAATAGGTACCTGCAGAAAATAATGCATTGTTTACAGCAATGAGACACCTGCATAAAAATTAATAATTCCAAAAGTGCTAAAGTTCAGGATTGTTTTAGACATCCATAAAAGCATGGAAAAGAGGCCATCACCCTGTTTCCTGTAATATATTCTCAATTGCTTTTCTCTGGTCTGTATTTCTCTATGTAAGCCCATGCTTGTAGGATAAACACAAGCAGGATTAACACATCATCCATGACTTCTTAAAACCATGTAAGCACTAAATTCCAGGTGTCTCATCCCTACCTAACTCACCCACCAATCATATTTTTTCCCTGTGAAGGGCTTTCCTAGCAAGACAAATGCATGAGGAGGTGGATTGGACACACTACTCCTTAAATTATTCTCACATCTGTGCTTAAATAGGCAGCACTTCCATCTTGTGCAAGTACTAAAGTGAGGAAAAATCCCCCCTTTCCCTTAACTTGTCTTCCTTCTATGCACAGCAAAGTCTCACAGATAAAATGGCTTTTAGAGAGTGGGGAAAACAATTATTTTGTCCTTCATTTAAATAATATCGAGCCATCGTTCATCTCAGAAGGAACTACAGTGTCACTAAAGAGTGACACTAAAATGCAATGCAATTTGGAAGAGAATAATAGTTAAAATAAATATTAAAGGGATTGTGTTTCTTTTCCATATTTTTTGTCAGTAACTCTGAAATTTCAACGCCATTAAAAAAAAAAAAAAGCTTTTTTGTATTTTTCAAAGCAGTGGGAGCGAAGCTGTAGCACTGAAGATTAAAATCAGGATCACAAATCTCACTGTTGTTGGTTTTTTGAAGATTGACTGATTTTTATTTTAATTTTTTTCTTGAATTTGTGTCAAAAAACTTTCGTTGCTAAAATCTCTGCATTCTTTTATACTACATAAAAATAAAGTTTTGGATTTAAAACCTGCTGCTAAAAACACCAGCTGCAGATAACCCCACATGCTCATGGAGACCACGAGTGTATTTTCACCTTTTCTCTGCCATGTGGAACCCAGCAGGTCTGATTTCCCTTGCAACCAAAGCCTTTCTGGATGCCATGAGGAGTGTGTGACAAAACACTTTGGGAATTGAAGGGAGATGCCATTCCCAAGAAGATCTTTGCGTGTCTTCAGCACAGAAGTGTTTGCAGGATGGAAGCAGAAATGTGTAAACACAGCTGAGAGAGCTGGAAGGAATTTCAGAGGGTGCTTTTCTGTCTGCAGAAAATCTGGGATGTGCTTGGCACACCTTGTGTTCTCCTCCACCTGTGCTCCCAAATTATCCAACACAATCCTGGGGCGACTGCTCCTTTGCTGGGAACAAGTGAGAGATTGCCTGGAAATTGCCAAGAAGGCTGAAATATGGGAAGAGGAGAATTTCTTTACAAAAAAACTCGTGGCTAAAGTAAAGATTTTCCTTGGCTTTAATATAGAGTGCTGCTGGAGTACATAAATTGGCAAATACTTTTGCTGCTTTATTGGGACAAATGGCTGTTGTCTGCTTTAATATACCCCTAAGTATTCCAATAAGGACAACAATAAGTCTGGAATACCTGCTCTCTTCTTAGATTGATATAAACAGCAAAAATGCACTCCTTTGTTCCTGCATGCTGGGATTAAATGGCTTTTAAACACTATTTTTGCATGTCTGAGTGGGAGCAAAGTAACAAAAGAAAATTAAAGAAGTCTTCCCACCCCCATCCCTTTCTTTCAGTTGAACTAGGGGTGGAATATTGCATTTTCCCCAGAAATATTCCCCTGAACATCAAAGAAAGTCTGGTTCTTAAGCAGCCTGTGGATTCTTTTTTAATACAATCTAAAATTATTATCCTATTTTTATTGGAGACATCCTGAGTGCACATGTACTCATATTCAGAGATGTGGGAAATGTGCCAAGAGAAAGTTATCCATAAAAAAAAACTCTGTGTGTAGGAGCCATGCACAGTAGGTAGAGACCTTTTACTTACTAGGAATTTGCTTATTACCTCAGTCTGGTTAAATCACAGAATAATGGATTATCCTGAGCTGGGACCCACAGGGATCATGGATCCAGCTCCTGCCCCTGCCCAGACATCCCAACAATCCCACCCTGTACGTCCCTGGGAGCGGTGTCCAAACCCTCCTGGAGCTCTGGCAGCCTTGGGGCTGTGCCCATTCCCTGGGGAGCCTGGGCAGTGCCCAGCACCCTCTGGGGAAGAACCTTTCCCTGAGCTCCAGCCTGACCCTGCCCTGGCCCAGCTCCAGCTGTGAAATGTGCTGCATTAACATTTATCCAGATTTTGGTGTAATCTTCACTTGTATTTTCCCCATTCAGCCCTACCATTCCACTGGATGATGTCAAAAAGCTAACAAGTTCCTTCTTCCTGGACTACCATGGCAAATATTTCATTGGGGTTGCCCTCCCACTTATAAAAGGATAATAAAGTCAACCTACTGAGTTTAAATTTGTTACTGGAACACATCTAGCTCAATGCTGTTGTCTGATACATTTGGATGTGGCTGGACTCCTCACTGGACAGATACAAGCTGCTTGGAGCATTCCCAATGGCATTTTATGGAATAAAAGCTTGGGAACCTGGGGAATTCTTCAGGCAGGCAGGGACGCTAAAGATCAGCACATTTCTCTATCCAGCACTGAACATATGTTAGGGTTATATACATTTATTTATGTATTTATCTATTTATTTATTTATATCTATATATTAAATATAAATATATATTATAGCTATAATTGTATTTAATAGTTAATATTTAATTTATATTATGTAATATACACATTATATATTATTACTTGTATTATAGTTATTAAATCTCATATTATATTATCTCATATATTATGCATATGATTTATATATTATTTAATATATAATATTATGTCTATATTATATTTATTATTTATGTTGTATTCATTACTCATTATGAATATTTATGTATTCATTAATTATTCTATTGTATATAATAAATATAGCACTACATTATAAGGTATTATATATATTATATATGTAATCTATATAAATATGAACTGCAATACTTTATCTCTGCTGTCCAATCAGAACTTTCTCACTAACTTCCACCACCTTTCCACCTTCCATTTTTCTGACACACAGACCCTGGAGCACCTAATTAACTTCTGCAAGGGAGAGTTTGGCACCTTTGGAAAATATGATCCTGGCTTCTCTCTGGATTAATAACATCCTCACTGTCAATATCCCAGAGCTTGAACAGGCTCATCCTGAATATTTAAATTTTATGAAAGAGGTTTGCTGTGCTGTGCCACTTTGGGCCAAACTGAGATCTTTTAAAAATAGGCCCAGGATTTATTTTTCACCCTGTAAGCGGGGTGGAATGACAGAATTTTAGTTCCACGTGGAAGCACAGCCATGTGTTCAGTAAACAACAAATCCTTGGTTCTCTGCCAAAGCCTGGAAACAGAGAAAAAACAGGTACTTGTGTAAATACACATCACATTAATTCCCTTCCCAAATCTCTTCATAATAACTTATTTCAGATGAATACATTTGCAGTTTTCCCTCCTTTCCACCACAGCACTGCAAGTTACTTGTTTTGTTACAAAACATGTCAGTCCTCATAAGAACTCAGTGGTTTAGATATAACAGCAAATACAGAATCTCAGAAAGTCTAATAAAATCTGGCAAGCTGTTAAAAGCATAAGAGTTCTGCTAACTCTGGTTTTCCTGTGTTCATGGAGGCTTTGCCATTAAAGGGTTTTAACGGGACAGAACACTTAAGCCATTCCTGCAATCAGATGCCCTGTGGTAGGTGGTGACACTCATATCCAATTAGAAGAGCAGCAATTATATAATTTCTGGAACTTCAAGGAAAAAATACTGATATTCATGTGTAGTGGTTTAAATTATGCCAGTGTGAAGTCCCTTTTTATACTGTGGAATATCAATTAAATATATCTATTGGGGAAATGCTATTAAAAAGCTGGAATGTTTACTTCAGTGACTAAGCACTTGTAGAAATAAAATGCTAAGTTGTGAAAATGCTGTTGTAACAAGGCCAGTAAATCATGTTGGGCTTTTAATGAATGAGCAACATTCAGTTTCTGGGTTTGGTTCTTTGCTATCACTGGTGTTTTGTGTGGGAGTATCCACCAGAACATTAAATAGAAAAAAAGAAAGTTCCTCTTCACTGCACACAGAGCAACAGAGTTTAACCAGAAGAGGTGAAATTAAACATAAAACAAATCATTAGGCAATTTCACAGATTCTCAGCAATAAAGGGAGATTGCAGATACTGAGTCCCAAATTCTTTCACTGACTCAAGGGCAGAATATGAAATCTGAGGGACACTTCCAGCCCCAACAATTTCATAAGATCTGTCTTTCCTTTCCTTGGGAAAAGAGATATGGATATTGCTTTGGGTGGTGTAGTGCATGATTTACAATCATAGTCCTTCTTAGGGGGATTGACTGATAAAATAAATACATTTTAATTGGGCAACTTCAGGACCTGCCTCCAGAAGCTGCTTAAAAATGATCATTTTTTATTAAATGAGCCTCTTGGCTCCAGCCAACAGAGAAAATTCCACTATTCTTTGTGATGGCCCAAACCCACTTCTCTCATAAACCTTGACCATTTGCCTCAGAACTTCTGAAACTGAGCCAAAGAGTAAAAAACTTTTCATTTTTTCCCAAAAATCAGGAGAAATACAACGCAATGACCTTGCAATTTCCACAGCCCCAGCCAGGCTAACCCTTGAAAAATGCAGCACTGAAGTGAGTGGAACAGCTTGTGGAAAAGCCTGACATCCCCCATAGTTCCAGTTACACTCCCGTGCTCAGAACAGCCACTGCAGCAGAAGGCTGGCCCAGATGACAGGGAAATAACAGCAAAAAACCAATAAACAGCCACATTTATTTCACTTTGAACTTAAGAGCTCTTCCAACAGCTGAACCTTGTCTCATTCACAGCACTCTATTTCTACATTATAACTTCCTCATTAGAACAGTACTTTGCCAGACCTTAAATAAGCACTTTTACTGAGAATATAAAGATTAATCCTTTTTGCTATTACTTTCAATATTCCTCATTAAAGAGCCACCCATATATGACATTTATTAATGTGTGTATGCTGCATATTAATTCAAATTAAGTTCTACAGTGAATAATGCTAAGGCCCTCAAATTAAGTGATTTAATTCCTTTCCTCATCTAATTGCTGAGACTATTATTTAATGTCTCTTGTTTTTCTCTCTATTAATCTGTTTGCTTTATTAAATTGCGTTCTATTGTTCCACTCAGAACTTGTACAATTAAAGAGGCAAAGAGAAGGTTTTAAACAAAGGAGCAAAGCATTTGCATGGAAGGAGAAGGAAAACCTGGTGGAGGGAACATCCAAGTCATGGGGAACCTGTCACAAGTGGTCCTCTGTAAGGGAGGGAAGAGCTGGAAAGGGAAGGGAAAGGATTAATAATGGGAAGGAAGGTAACCAGGGACCTGGAATGCACTGCTGGTGATGGACGCCCCTGGGCTGCACAGGAAAACAAGGATGGAGTTCCCGAGTCCAGTCCAGCCTGGACTGAAGCTGACACAGATAAACTGCTAAAGCCAAAAAGACAAAACTCTGTACTTAACATTTTAATTTTCAGCACAACTGTGTCACCAGGCTTTTCAGATGCTGTTGTAACTAATGGTTACAAGCCTGCACTGCTCTGAAAAGCTTCTCCCTCTCAGTGTTCCCTGCCCAGGAATTGTGAATTTTTCCTTGCATTTAACATTCAGAGGGGTTTTTTAGTATTTCATTTTTCCCTTCTTTCCTCTCCTCCTGAAGGAAAGAAGCAGAGCAGGTGGGTTTTGTGGGATAAAGGCACGGTTCCTGTTCATTTCTAAGAATTTCCTATGACTAGGAAAGTTGCTATGACTATAAAATCACAATTCTTTTTAAAACACAGTTTAGTTGAGGATGAAATAACTAAATACATTAAGCCTTGTTTTCACTGTAATACCTATGACTGTAATGCAGTCTGTAATTGCAGCATTTCTCTAGGTCTGCTCACAAGGAACGTTGCACGTTTGAAGTTCACGTTGTTCCCATTGTGACTAAAATTTTCTGTGCAATAAGGAGGTAAAATAATTGTATAATTTCTGCAAATGAGTCCTGTGTTCAGGAATGAGCTGTGCAGTGGCAGAGAGACCTGCACTCTTTTCTGCATTCACAGACTCCCTTCACACTGGTAATTTGATGCAGAGCCATTTCCACACTACTTTTCCCATCATCTTGGAAAGCACCTTATGTTTTGCCCCTGACATCAGCCAGTATGGACATACAGTGTGAAGGGCAGCAGCAATAACATTGATCCCTGCTCTGAATTCCAAAAGAGGTGTGTGCTCTGGGGGTATGTGACTTCCTTAGGAGAGCCCAGCACTGCTGAGTCAAAATACTGCACAGAACAGCTCACTGTCCTTCAATGTCCTGCCAATTACTGTCATTGTAGTGGGGGGGAAAGTTACCAAAAAAATCTTGGTTTCAGTTCCTTACCACAAGTTGTAAGCACACAATGAGTATTTGATTGATTTATGTCAGTCTGCAGGAAACAGTAGTGTGTGAATGGCAGACAAGCTCTTTGCCACAACTATTTTTTCTTCCATCCCACAAAACTTACCTGTGGACATCTTCCAAATATTGTACCTGCACAAATTCATACAATCATGGAATGGTTTGCATTGGAATGGACATTAAATCTCACCTTGTTCCAAATCCCTGCCAAATGCAGGGACACCTTCCACTAGGTCAGGGTTCTCAGAGCCTAAAATAACTTTGAGGAGCAGAGAAAGGAAAGAAAGCATACACTCCTTGTTTCTTTCCACTTTTTTCTCTTTGACCTGGGACAGGACCCAGGGAACATTTGAAGCTGTGTCAGGGCAGGATCAGGTTGGATATCAGGGAAAGGTTCTTCCCCAGAGGGTGCTGGGCACTGCCCAGGCTCCCCAGGGAATGGGCACAGCCCCAAGGCTGCCAGAGCTCCAGGAGAGATTGGACAACACTCCCAGGGATATACTCCCAGGGTGGGCTTGTTGGGGTGTCTGGGCAGGGCAGGGATTGGACTGGATGCTCCTGTGGGTCCCTTCCAGCTCAGGATATTCCATGATCCCATGGTATTTACCTTTCTGCCTTCAGCACAGCACAGGCTGCTAGAATCCTGTGGGATTCTACCAACAGACATTGTTGTGAGGGATTGCTGTTGCAAATAGATGGCGTTTTTCCTGGCACCACAAAGCCTCTCTGGGAATCAACAATCACTTTGGTCCCCTCCACCTGGTTCTGCCCTGATGTCACATCTGTGCTCCCACACAGATCCAGTATCCCAGCCCACCCTCTGCAGCGGAGAGTGTCCTGTTGTGTCAGGGAAACACCCAAAGGCCACCCCCTGCCACAGGGCTCTCATCCCACCAACAAGGTCACAGGGATCTGCAAAGTCCAGCTCCTGGCCCTGCACACGGCAGCCCAGCCATTCTCCTGCAGGTCCAAACTCCTCTCCTGAGCAGCTGGGTGCCACACTGGCACTTGCTTTTTCTCCCTGTGCATCACCCTGCCCACCCTAAAACACTCAGGTGTGGGGCAGTCCTGCTTTTCAGTCAAAAACAGAGCTGTGGAGTGGGGATTTGGACACAGTGCAGTCTGCTCCTCCTTGGGCTCTCTCCAAGCATCTATTGCTTCCAAAGGGCTCTGTTTGCACAAGCCTCTGTAGACCTCAGCTTTGCTCTAAGATGTGAACTGCTGGCCTCTTGTTTGGGCTGTGATCCTCTCTGTATTCTTCAGAGATTGTAGCTATGGACTGATCTTGGCACCAGAATCAATCTTTTTTTGCAAGCAGAAGAGTATTTTTACATGGCAAAGCTTTTGTTTTAGGATCTGAGAGATTTGCTCACTGAGGTCGAAAGAGTAATTCCTACTTTTAATTTTTTTTTTTAACAATTTGCAATTCACCTCATGAATTTTCCTCTGGTGGACTCTCTGTTGTCCCTGATAAGATCCACAAAAGCAACTCTGATGGTCCCTAATCTGAAAGAATAATTGTTTCTTAGATTTTTGGTTTGTTTAGTTCTTTTTTTTTCCCCTTCTCCTATAAATCTTTAGCTTCAATCAGTGTGATTATAAAACAGACGAGTCTGGCCCTCTGCAAACTGAAGTGTGCTGTGTTTGCAAACCAAAAGACTTCTGAAATAAAGGTGGAAACTTGTGGAATGTCTGTGAAGTGGAGCTGCACCCATTTCTTTAAATTCAGTAATTCATTTCAGCCCCTGTCTGAGTTTATCTGAGTGACAGAAAAGAGCTTTATTACTGTTGACTTCGGGAAAGAGAATGCACAATGAGATTCTTTAAATGACTTGGATGTGTTTGGACAGCTAATATCTCAAAAAGTCTATTATCTGTATTGACTACAACACTACAGAATGTTATAAAATTAATTATATTCTTCATAGCTTAACAATGATTGCCTCATTTGGAAATATAATTACCTATCACTGAGGTTTTCAGCCAGAAGGGGTTTTTTTAACAGTGTATAATAGCTTGGTTTGTCAGACTTCATTGAAATCCTTTGCTGCTTTCTTCTCCTCCTTGTAAAAGTTTGATATTTTAGTTGACTTGTTCTTTTTTGATGCCAAAGTTTTATTCCAGGAATATAGTATTGTTATTCACAAAGAACAGACTGACACTAAAGGAGCAGCCTGGCCAATAAAACAAAGAACCACCAAGTGACAGTAGGTTATGGAATGCTCTGGGATGTAATGGGATAGTCTGAGAAGTGTCCTCCTCCTTAAGATTTAAAAAAAGGGAAAATTATTATTCAGGAACAAAAAGTATGATCCATCTCTTGAAAGGGTCATTCAATGAGACAGAAATGAAAAAATGAAAGCACGACAATCTTTGCCGTGATTTTCCAAGAAAACTGTTTCCAGGACTTCTGCTCTGATTTAAAGTTATTTTTTTGAAGCACAACCATCATCCCCACAGACACATCAAAACCAAACCTACCTGACAGAACCCATAATTTCTATGTGCATTTAAAAAGCACAGAAAAGAGAAAATAAGTGCTGAACATTGTCAAAGTTGATGTCAGGTTACGCAAATGATGGCTCCCCTGCCATCCTGTTCCCAGCTCCATCTCTCTCCAGCCAATGAGGCAAGAAGGAGCTGAGAAATACTGAAGAAAGGCAGATAATGCACTTTGTTCCTATTATTCTTCCTGCAGACACAATTTTTCCCCCTCGATTGTATCAGAGCTCATCGTTCTCCAGAGCCATTAATCTGGCATCTGTATCGACAGCGTGGGATTGTAAAAGATGTTATTTATTTCCTCCTGCCTCCCATCTCCAATAGGAAAGAAATACTGAGCTGCCCCCAGCCTCAGGAACCAAGTAATAAGAGGAAAATGATGGAATGTGATAATTTAAGCACAAAGAGATCAGATCCTGGCACTCAATACATTGGTTTTGCTTAAAAACTGCAGCAGTTTTGTTGGGGTTTTTTTCAGGTTTAGCTGAAAATTAGAATTTAGATGTTTGGATTGAAGCTGATTTAGCAGTTGAGATGCTGCTTTGTTTCAAAATCTCTCTTTAATAAAAGACACCACTAAAATTGGATGGATCAGTAAAATAAATACAAGAGCAACACTTCTGGGGCTTTTCATTCACTGTCTCTGGTGGGGGTGATTATGGAAAATACATCTGTAAAACAAACACAGGCTGCTTTTTATGTAGGCACAGTGTGTCAAAACAAACAGCACCAATCTTTGGCTCAGATTTGGGCTTTTTAGCACAACCCCTTAAATCCAGCATAAAATCCAGCCCTGCATATAGATGTAGTGTTATATATTGATGTCACAGCCTCATGAACTTACACTGAATGTTCTCCTACGTGAGCTGGACACCTCTAGAACCCTTTATCTGAGCATTTGGGAAATTGTATTTTGTTTATATAAACTGAGCCCCTAAATGATCAGCAATATTCAGAAAGCAAGCACTCATTAATTGTATCCACACAGCAAAATACAGAGCAATTTAGAAATGAGTTAATACCTAATATTTTACAGATATTTTACAGATATTTTTGCTGTGAGGGTGGTGAGGCCCTGGAACAGGGTGCCCAGAGAATCTGTGGCTGCTCCTAAAACTGTTCCAGATAGATTGGAGCAGATAGATTGGAGCAACCTGGGCTAGTGGAAGGGGTTCCTGCCCATGGCAGGGGTGGCACTGGATGACCTCTAAAGGTCCTTTCCTGCTCACACATCACCCATCTTTCACACTCCAGTTCCTCACTTGTCCATCTCAATCCATGTTTTCAGCATTTCCTTTTTTTCTATACCCTCTCTCTGTCAGCAAACACAAAAAGCCTTCTCTAAACCATGAGAAATGTAAATACGGTGGGGTTTAGGTTTATTTCAATTTATTTCAAGAACTGGGGGAATCCCTCTGATCCTCATGGGGAGAGTTTGCCTTTTCTTGGCCTTTTTTGTAGCCTTCTGTACAGTTCCTACAAAATCTCCAGTGCCAGGCTCTCCCCAGTGATTTTTCTTCTCCAGGATTGTCCCTACACAGAGCCAAGGAATTGAAATTGCTGTGAGGTGTGTTCCAGAAGGATTGGGGCACACCTGCAAATGAAACACAGGCAAGGCTTCATTCTGCCTGCTGAGGAATTACAAATACCTGAACAGGCATGAATGTTGAGTCTTAACTTCTTTTTTTGCCAGGGTTGGGATTAAATGTTCCAGATGGAATTTCTTGTGTGGACTCAGATGTTTATTAGTTCTTATCTATATTACAGTCTCACAAACCATGGGTTCTACAGTACTTCACTCTAACAAACTAAAAATTGAGACCTATTTCTCTTTATACAAGGCCTTTAAAGGATAAACTGTTTAATTAAGAAATGACACCTAAATTATTTTTGCTTTTAACCCAATAACCAACCACCCATGGCCCTCAGTGTGGACTTTTTTATCCAATTACATAAAACCACCCAAACCCATGGAGAAGAAGGTGAAGAAGAAGGTGGAGAAGGTGAAGATGAAGGACCAGCCTTCATCCTAAAAACTCCATCTTGCTTTATAGATATTACTATAATCTAAAACCTTAAACTCTAAGTTTTCCACCATGTGATATTACACACTTCTATTCAAACTCCACACCTACAATCCCAGTTCTGTCATTCCATTTTGGAAGCCTTCTCCAGGTCAAATGCAGTGTTCTCTTGGGAGTCAGTGCCTGTCAGCACAAAGTCTAAAATCCTCAGCATCCAGGGTTCCAACATATTAACACATTTAATCCTCATCGTTTTGCTTGCCAAAGTGCAGCGAACCTTGGCCCACAGCATTTCTCCCTTACAAGAAATAGAATATCTCCAGGATCACCATCAGGCATGGTACAGGACATTTCCTCTGAGCACTGCTAAGCTGACTGGACCATTTTCAAACAGACTCTGAGCTTTGGAAATCTTCATTTCAAGATTTTATGGTTTTATGCTCTCTCAAAGTAACAAAACAGAGCAAACATCTTCTGAAGATCTCCACACAATGAAAGTGGAAAAGTAATTTAATCTTGCATCAATATTTGCAAGTGGAAGTGGAAATTACCACTCAGTAAGGATTTTGGCTCACACAATTCCATTTCATTCTGTTTTAGTATGGTGCAAATCTGGGATAACGTTCTCAGTGTTGTAGAGAGAGAAAAGAGGTACTTGCACTATTTATTCTCCGCTCTACATTAATACAGAACCTTTATGTATCATATACCATACATTATATGTGATACATCATCTATACCAATAAAATATACGGTAGATTTTGAATATATTGAGGTGCCAGACCATGGATTCAGCTGTGCAATTGAGCAGGTCACAAGCTCAGCTGGTACCACACTTGTTTTACCATTTAGTGAATATGAATTGCAATCTCATATATGAATATGTACACATATATTTAAACATACATAAACCAATATTATCTGTTAAATAAGTAGAAATTTAAAAGAGTTTTGGGCTTGCTGTTGGGGTTTTTTGTGTGGTTTTTGTTGTTGTTGTTTTGGTTTGTTTTGGTTGTTTTTTTACTTCTTGTAGCTACAAAAATTAGGTAATTGAAAAGCAGATTAATGGCTGGTTTAACTCACTTCACCCCTGCCTTTCTTTGTCCCTTGGTCAGTGGTTTGTACAAGATTCAGTGAGAACAGGAAAAAATTCCAAGGGTGAAAGTGTAGGAAACTCACCTTGCAAAAGCCACAACATGTGGAGGTGTCAGAGCTGTGCCAGCAGTGGAGGAATTTGCTTAATGAAAATTTTCCCCAGGCATCCCCTAATGTCACTGGTGGTTCCCAGTGCAGATTAGCCATCAGTTAGCACAAATTTGCTTTTTAATTGGCCTGTATTGCACCTGCCACATCCTGGCTCCCCAGCCTCTGAGGCACTGGCAAAAGGAGGAAGGTGGATATCTGGGGGGGATTTAATTTAATGCATTCCAGGAAGGGCCTGCACTGCAACAATTAATGTTTAAAAGACAAGAATAATGTGCACCAGCACGAAGTGATGAGGACAAGGGAAGGGGAGCTGGGGAGTAACTAATGAACAAGATTAATTAGCCACAGCAGAAAGATCTAAAGCTCCAGTGGCTTCAGGGAGAAGCTTTAATTCTGTTGACTTTTGTGGGTCCTGGGAACAGCCCAAGAAGTCCAGGAGTAGGAGATTGATCAGCAAGGTCTCATTTATCCAGGATTATTTTAAAATGATGCCAAGATCAGTGTGTTCTGGAGGTAAACTGTGAACAGCCAGGCAAAGGAACCACAGCAGAGGATGTGGGAGGCTGGCAAGACCCAGGAATGGGGGTGCAGCTCTCCTTCCCAGATACAGGATGCTCCAGGTCCCCTTTTCCCATTTCCCAAGAGTAAGAAAATTGAACTTCAGTTGTGAGAGTTGGTTAGAGACTCCTCAGTTTCATTCAGATCGCCCAGCTATTTATTTTTCTCCCCTTTGTTCCAGAATGGCTGGGCTCTCCTTGCTCAGATTGCTATGGAAGTCTCAGGGAATGGATGTTTTTATATAGAGAATTAATGTGTAAGTTCCTTGCAGTGAGTTCCTGGTGAATTCCATTCCCACACCATGCAGCTTCCTGGCAGCAGTGCCAGCAGAAGGAGCAGTGTGACTCCACAGCTCCCAGATGTTGTGATTCCAGAGAAATATTATTCTGCAGAAAGCACAGGCAGCTGGGATGCTAATTCCCAAGGTTTGCATCTCATCAGGGGCTCTGGGAACTGCAGGAGTGGGAATGTAGTGAAGCTGCTCTGAGTTGGGTTTGTAAGGACAGTCTCAATTCAACATCAATCAATAAATAAATAATCTGCTTGGAAATTAAAAATAAAATTGAAATATAAATTCTAGGAAATGTAGGCATTTGTTTTAAATTACATAAATTGGCAAAACTTGAAATTCAAGTTTTCACTGGTTTTGTTGAGGATTTTTCTACAATTGATTGCATTTTCTTGCTGTGAGTTTCATTCACAACCAGTTTCTGCTGAAGGATTTATCTCCCTCTTCCATGCCCCACACCACTCCCTTGTCTCTGTCACCTATTTCCTTGGGATTGTTAAAACAACCATGCAGAGATGTTCCATGAGTCAGCAAAAAGCCTTTTTTCCTCCAGAGTTAAATTCCAGTCAGGTCAGTGAACTGATCTGCCTCACTGACCCAAGTGTGGCACAGCAGTGGGATGAGATGGTGCAGGAGAAGGGAGGCAGGATTGCCCCAATTTTGTGTGGTTTTACATTGTTTTATGTGCCCATAGCATTCCTTCCTTATTGTTTTACCCCTGCCATCCCCTTTCTCCAGGTGCCTACACTATCTGTCTATAGTGGTTTATTGAGTTCTTGCTTTATTTTCAGGAAAAAAATAAGTTATTTAATGAAGATATCCAAAATAAAGATACTCAGATAGCAGCTGCATAAGTACATATTTGAAATTTTATCTTTTCAGTGCTGGTGTGTGTTGCAATATCTGTGATATATTGCTCTTCCCTTTGCCTTATAACAGACTCCCTATTATAGAGGCACAATTTAATAAGGCCATGTACATTAACATTATGGCATAATTTCCTGGCTGCCAGACAGGAGAGATTTTGAATGTTAAACTGTGTTTGATATGTTAATATAGGATGTAAGTGCCAAATTGGGCTCTATTAACAACACTTGCTTAAAATATTTTCCAATTTTCCTGTTAAACTGGGATGCAGAGAAAAAGGCACTTGCTTGGAAGGGAAGGAACTGGGAGCTATTTGATATAATTTAAAACTGCAGCCCAGTTGGTGGAGCTGGGAGCTGTCTGTGGGAAAATCCAGCAAGCAGGAGAACACATCTTGCTAATGGCAGGAGGATGAGCAGAGAGGAGCCCATGAGCAGCAGATTTCTGCTTTCAGAGGAGAATGGAATAGAATTGTCACCAGGCACTTCCTCAGCTGTCAGAGATGCTTAGAAATAGATGGGTTTCACCTCACCTCCTGAATTTCCAGATATATAACCTGACAGGAGTGTGGAGGTGGGCAGGTTGGGCCCACCAACAGAGACAGGAGGAGAGGGAATGGCCTCAGGCTGGGCCAGGGGAGGCTCAGCTTGGACAGCAGCAGGAATTTCTCCTGGAAAGGGTGCTCAGGCCTTGGCAGGGGCTGTCCAGGGAGGTGTTGGAGTCCCCATCCCTGGAGGTGTCCCAGGAATGCCTGGATGTGGCACTCATTGCTCTGGGATGGGGACACAGTGGGGATCGGGCACAGCTTGGACTCGGTGATCCTGGATATTTGTCCAAACTTAATGATCCTGGGATTCTGAGTCTCCATATTTCCTTTTAATGCAAAGTGCCCAACGGGAACTGTAAAAGAGATAGGAAAATTGAGAAGCCCTACAGCTGCATAGATCAACATCTCTAGAAACAAATTACACCTCTTCCAGGGATGTTCATTTTGACTCAGGGCAAATTGCTTCTCTTTTTCTTCTCATAGCAATCACTTTGTTTCTACAGCAGTTTTAAACCCTTTTGGTTAGGTACCTCATATTGTGAGTTGGTAAAATCTACATCTACCAGAGAAGTAATGCTAATACTAATTAAGTGTAAATGGAACTGCTTGTATAAGCACAGAAAATGTTTTTTCTGTATGAGATTAAAGCAGTCCCATATTTTTTAAAAGTCTAGATGTTAAGCTGCTAAAAGGCAGTTGTATCTGTCTCCTAGCTCAAAGAGCAAATACCATAATGCCTGAAAATGAACTGAGGGAGCCTTTAAATCAGTCTTTGTTCTGCCTGAATGCTGGGGCATTAATATCTATTCTTCATATTGCTGCTTGTATGTGTCACAGAACCATGGAATCATGAAATGGTTTGGGCTGGAAGGACCTTAAATCCCATCCACTCTCACCCCCTGCCATGGGCAGAGACAGCTTCCATAGCCCAGGTTGCTCCAAGCCCCATCCAGCCTGGCCTTGGGCACTTCCATGGATCCAGGGGCAGCCACAGCTTCTCTGGGCACCCTGTGCCAGGGCCTGCCCACCCTCTCAGGAAAGGATTTCTTCCCAATATCCCGTATAACCCTGCCCTCAGGGAAACCATTCCCCCTTGTCCTGTCACTGCACCCCTTGGAAATTGTCTCTCTAGTTTTTGTCAGCCCCTTCAGGCACTGCAAGGCCAAAGTGAGGTCACACCAAAGCTTCTCCAGGTGCACATTCCCAGCTGTGCCAGCCTTTCCTCCCAGCAGAGCTGCTCCATCCCTCTGACCATCCTGGTGCCTCCCCTGGGCTCTCTGCAGCAGCTCCAGCTCCTCCCTGTGCTGGGGCAGCTCTGCAGGTGGGGTCTCAGCTGAGCCCAGGGGCAGAATCCCCCTGCCCTTCCTGCTGCCCAGGCTGGGGGCTCAGCCCAGGGCAGGGGTTCAGGGCTGGGGCAGCTCCAGCTCTCACCCCCAGCACCCCCAAGTCCTTCTCCCAGGGCTGCTCCATCTGCTCCTCCCAGCCTGGGCTGATCCCGGGGTTGCCCTGACCAGCCCTTGTTAAACCTCCTGGGGTTCCCAGGGTCACTTCTGGAGCTTGTCCAGGTCCCTCTGGATGTCACCCTGTCCTTCAGGGGTGTCACTGCACCCTCAGCTTGGTGTCACCTGCAAACCTGAGCGTGCAATCCATCGTCTGTGCCATTTATGCAGATATTAAACAACAATGAATTTATACTCTGTGTGTTTGCATGTTTAAAGCTAAAATCTGCCTGTATGATAAAGGAATGGCACAATCCTGACACAGCCTCTCCTCAGCAGGATTAACACCCAGGATCTCAGCCTGTGCATTGGCCTGACACCCATGGAGCTTCAGCCAGCTGGAGGCTTGGCTTTGTCAATCACATGTGACATTTAAAGCAATTTCTCACCTTCATAGGCTCCCACTTTTGATAATGTCAGAAGCAGAGCACAGGATGCTGTCAAAAATAAAAAAGGCACCTGAATTTCCCTTCTCAGTAATTCCCTTTCTGCACTGGGAATTGTTTAGAGATACCCTGAAAATGAAGGAAAACTTTAAATCTGTTCCTGCCTTAGTCACAGTAACAACATAATGACACTCTAATGGTATCAAAATTGGTGAACTAAAATCAGGGAGAAAACTTTATAAGTTGTTGGATTTTTTTTTCCTCTAAAGGGTTTTCTAAGGATCTCTTCAGTTTCTAGCTGCAATTTGAGGAAGCACTTTTCAATCACTAGTCCTTGCCAGAGATTTAAAGCCAATAGGAGCACCAGCAATTGCAAAGGGTAGTCAAATCTGCACTTTGTTTTGGAAATACTTTGGGGATTTGCAGCTCCAGAGTCCTCAGCAATGGAACAACTCTCAGAGGACTTGGAATAATTCCTCCCTGCAGGTCACACATTATTTCTGTCTGTGTAACTCCCTAAATAAGCTATGAAAATAATGACTGCTTTGTGATTTTTTAAATTTTCTTGGGGGCAGCCAGTGGATTGTCTTACAAATAATTTACTGTGTGGGAGTTGCAGCAAAACCCTGTCAATTCTTTTTTCATTGTTGAAACTCATCACACAGCATTAAATTAAAACCAGGCAACGAAGAGAAAAATGAGCATTACCAAAATTAGAGCCATTCTGGAAAAAACAAAAACAAAAACAAAAACCCTGACACTTCTGTACAGTGGCACAGAGTTTGAAAACTTTTGAGGTTTTCTTTTTCTTCCACCATCTAATTTCTAAAATGTTCAGCCTGGTATTTGACTAATTTAGAGTATACAGCCCCAAGATGTTGAAGCTGTGATCATTCCAGCTTGGGAAGGAGAGTTGGAAATCTAACTTTCATGCTCAGTCCCGGCCCATATGGGTAGGTATTGTGGCAGTGTCTGCAAACAGCTTTACAATACTTCAATCCTGACCTAAAATGCCTTGGTTATTTTTATCACTCCATCTGGAACTGTACATCTTGGTCAAAACACACAAAAAAATGGTCTAAGCTGTGAATCAAGATGAGAGATTAACAAAATGGATAATTCCAAAAGAAAACTATTCAGAGTAATGGACAAGAAAGAAAATTATTAGACTTAAAGAAGGCATGCGTATTAAACCTCTCCCTGTTCAAGCATTGCTGAAACAATTCCTTGTGTTGGTCAAGTAAAATACTTACCATAAACTACTGGATATTGCACCTCTCTGATTTATTTCACCTCAGATTTAGGAAATGGAGTAAATGATTTTGACTTTAATGAAGTATTGGGCATTAGGTCACATTCCCAAATTATTGGTTAGGATGAAGATGGTTGGAAATGACAAAACAGCCCTGAGACAGGTATGGAAAGAGCCAAGCTTTGCCCTCAATGACAGAGCTGTAAAATGAGAACTTTGCAAGCAGAACCTTAGGATTCCTGATGAGGTTTTCTGGGACAGCAGCTCCCAAGGCTGTCCCTTGCAGAGCCCTGTTGGTAAATTGGTGTCTGTGACCAAGAGGTATCCAAGGGTTCTTCTCCTGTCCCAGGCACTGGCCAGGTGTCAGAAGCCAGGACATTCCTCTGGCTGCCCTGGAGGGTTCGAGGCCCTGGCAGGGGGTTCAGAGACCTTGGCATGGAGTCAAAAACATCTGTGCCTTTGATTTTAACCCATGGCAATATTACCCGCTTTGTATGAAGTTGTACAAGCCAGGAGAGTTTAAGTAGAATGACAGTTAATTTGTCACAGGGTGAAAAGTAGAATTTTGGGGTTTTTAGAATGGGGGTTCAGGAGGCAAGATGGAGGGATTTGGGTGTGCCCTGTCCTTCCTTCTTCTCCTTCCTAGCCTCCATCTTCTGCGTGATGCTGGCACTTTTAGATTGGTTTAGAGTAGAGACAGACTGTCTGACATAGGTGATAGGTATTGGAAAATTATTGTGAATAAAGTATACACAGTTCTTAGCATAAAATGTTAACACCACCCCAAGGGCGGTCAGTGTGCCATGAACTAACCTGCCAGACAGACCTCAGTGAGTCAGAAAAAGAATCTTAAGGAAAAATAAACAACCTTGAAAAGCAGAACTGATGCATCTTGGCTTCTTCTCAGGTCGTGGGGCTGGGAAAAAGAGACTTTCTAACACCTCGGGGTCATCTCGACCTCAGAGACCCCATCAGCCAGGGATCCCCAGAGCCTGGGACATGTCCAGGCCACAGCCATGTCCCGGTGTCCCCTCTAGACAGGTGGTGGCTGATAACCCACCAGGGGCCACTATCCCATAGAATCAGAAAGGTTGGAGAAGGGCTCCAAGACCCTTAAATCCTCAGGAATGGGTCTCACTTGGAACAGCCAGTGAGGATAACATTCCCAAAGCTCACCATTAATGTTTCCAAGTTTGTGGACATTATGGATGTGAGTTTGGGGACTTTCTTTGCTGGTTTTTTGGTTTGTTTGGTTTGTTGACTTTTTTTTCCTTCTCTTTTCTCCACCTGCAGATGAGCATATCCAGCTCCATCCTCCTGGCTGTGATGGATGTGCTGCTCTCTTTCCTCAGCTCTGGTGTCAAGCCCAGGGAAAGCTCAGCCCCTGACCTGCCTTGGTGCTGTTCCCCAGCCCTGTCCCACATTTATCAGTGCAATAAAACAGCTGCAAGCTGCCTCCACTGAGATTTGCTTGGTTGTTTGCTTGCTTTATAAACACACCAGGTGATTTATTTTGGAGTTTCCCTATCAGGTTCACCTGACAGAACATTGCTGAGATAATTTACAATTTGTTTCCATTGATGTGTACTTTTTAGCGCTTCCTGACAACAGACGACCACTAATAAATAGGAGATGAATTATATTAATACTTTCTGTCACTTATAGAAATGTTTTCTTCCCACTCCATATTTCAACCCAGTCATATCATTGTCTGCTGAGTTATTACAATGTGGGAAAACAAGGTTTTTTAGAAGTATTAGAGAGATCCTAGTTTTTCCTCACAGGGACACCAAACACCTGCCTTCAAAGATAATGGCAGTAACAATTATTTGCATCATAACCCGAGCTCACTTGATAGCTGGAAGCTGCTGTTCTTATCTCTGAGCCTCCCAACCTGTCCCCAGTGAGACAAGCACAAATGAAATGCTCTGTCATTTTTCTCCGTGACACTAAACTTTGTGGAACGTGCAGGACCTGACACGGAGCAAAATCAGCCGCAAGGTTGCCTCCTGCGTTTGTTTTAGGTATGCAAATAAAAAGAAAGATGTAAATGTTGTTCCGCCAAAGATGAAGTGTAAACTCACAATCAGCTCCCCTAACAGACCATGAGCTGCTGCAGGCCCTGCCAGCAGAGCAGAGTTGGTAGCTCAGAAGAGCAGAGGTAATAACGAGTCAAGTTGTTCTCACACATTGCAGTGAGGGTGAACAGCTCGGGTGTGCTTCACCCAAACCACAGTTCTGCTGCTTTTATTAATGCCTTCAAACATAATGAGAGGATTTCCAGGGGATACTGGGGTGAAATCCTTCCCTGTGAGGGTGGGGAGGCCCTGGCACAAGGTGCCCAGAGAAGCTGTGGCTGTCCCATCCCTGCCCTGCTCCTCCTGCACTTTCTATGGAAAGGGGAGGCTGTCACGCAGGTCAAAAAGCATCAAAAGGTCTGATTTTTCAAACAGCAGTTTGGAGAGCGCATTTGTATAATATATTCATCAAGAGAAGATTATATAGGCAGGGAATAGAAGTGATAAGATCCAGATGGGACAAACAACCATTTTTAGTGTCGTGTCCTGACCTTTTCATTGCTTCCTGAAAAATTTCAGTCCTGAATCAGCACTCTGTCCAACAGCTGGCAGAATGCACACCAAATGTAAGTTTTATGAGTCCCACCATCCAAAAGCTGCTGCCATCTTTTTATGAGAGTGATGGTGGATATCCCTCCTTTAAATTCTGTTCCATCAGCAGGGCAATCCCATGCCTAGATTGGTGTCTGTGTGTGTGTAAACTGCCTCCAAGTGACATTTTTTAAACAGAAGTGTCTTGAACTGGCTGACATGCGTTGTTTTGCTGTGTAAAAGGAGCAATTTGGCATGGACAAAAGCTGAATTTCCCTGTGCTGTTATCAACAATAAATGGCTTTCACATTGTCAGCTGTTCTAACACCAGTGTACATATCCAGAGCAGGCTTTCTGTCAGGTTTTTATTATAAATCTCTATGTTCAGGTCTATCTCAGCCCCATCTCTCAGCACTCCCTGATTTCTGATATAGATTTATCTCCATCTCCTTGGCACTGCCGTGTGCTCCCTTTTATGGCTGTGAAATATTTGCAGGGCAATCCCTGAATCACAAAGCACAGGGCAGGGAACAGCACCCTGTGTTCACAACATGCAAATCCACTCCTCCCTTTCCCATCCTTCCTGGCTTGGTGGATTTACTGTGTCCTGTTTGCCTCTCTCTGCCTCCTTGTGCTGGGTGGTGTTTCTCAGATTTAGAGCTTGGCAGGCTGAGAAATGTAATCCTGGTTCTAGCAGCAGACTGTGGAGCCGTGGCAGGGCTGCCTACACAGATGCAAATAGACTGGAAGTGCTCATTATCTGAGGAACCCTCAGCTCTTCAAAAGCAAACAAACCTCTTTTTTTCTCTCCCTTTCTTCCCACTGTGCCACACTTCCATGTAAAAATAAGGCAAGAATATCACTTCAGAAATATCTTCCGTGCTTTACAAAAATACAGCAATCTCCTAGCCTTTTCCTAAACATCCCATAAATCTTATACAATCCTCCCAATGCTATTCCCCTAGGCAGAGATGTGAGGTGACCTGGGGAGAGGTGACTCATGGCAGGAAGTGCCACCAGGATGGTCTCCCAATGCAGTCAGGTCAGATATTGGGCTTTGGGGTTCCCCCCATCCTTCCTATGCCCCTGTGCTCCACAGAATATTTGTAAATCAGACTTTTACCCCAGGGTTGAAAACAACACCCAGGTTTGGACAGGTATTTTGAGCACATTGTCCTAAAAATGTTAACGAAGGGATTTGGCACTCTTCATTCCAGACAAATGCAGAGCTCTATTTGGAATAAGAGAGATGAAAAAGACTCTCATTCACCAAGCAGAATATAAATAATATCAAGGCTGACTGAGGGTGAAAGGCCTGACAGCATGAGGGATGGCTGCTGCTGCTTGCATGGCCCCATGCTCGCTAAAGAGAGAAAAGCACCCAGCCCTGAACCACGGAACAGGCAGAGCAGGAGCACACATCTGAGGAGGGGAAAAAAAACCTGGGTGGGTCTAATTTTTGTAGTATAATTCAGACAGAAGACTGCAGTTAAAATGGTTCAAATGTCAGCATCAAATGGTGTGATTAAAATCCTTGAATCCACTGGGATTTTTCAAGTGCAAGTGGAATTGGGCTCAAAGGATTCTACTCAGCTCAGGAGGAATGAAGCTCAAAACTGGACCACGCTCAAAATGTGGTCTGCTCACCACTTTTGTCACAGCTGATGACATGACCTAAGTGTGTCCTAGTGACAACAAAGGCAATAAGACACGCTGTGAATGTCATTCTTGCCTTATTTTCTAATTTGGATCTCCATCCAAGAGGATGAAACAGGAAAAGGAAACACCAACTAGGAACTAAAAATAGAACTAGGAATATTATAGAGAAGCTGTGGCTGCCTTATCCTTGGAAGTGCCCAAGGACAGGCTTGGAGAAAGCTGGGGCAGTGGAAGGTGTCCCTGCCCATGGCAGGGGTGGGACTGGATGGGCTTAATGTCACTCCAAAACAATATATTCTGTGACTGTATGATTATCCTTTCTCTCATATGACAGGTTCTTGGGAGGAGGACTTCAGGTATTTAGCCAGATATTTAATTTAAAAGTATCTGGCATATGAAATGAACTTACGAAAAAGAAGTTATTTGAGAAAAATGAGAATCTACATGGTAGCACTGTGGTGCATCCTGGTTCCCAAACAACTGCAGTCTGTGGATGATTTTCCCAGACTTTGGCAGGCACAGAAATAAGTGTTTCTTTTAAGGACAAAAGTGTTTATAATGAAGCAGAAGACTCTCCTTGGGGCTTACCAAGAGACCTCCCTGAGTTAAACAACTTTTCTCCTGGCTCAAGGGTAGATTTATAGGCACCAGATGCAGAAAAACAGTTCATGACCATTTTTTCCCTGCAGGAGTTCCCACAAAGCTGAACAGTCAGGACGAAACGGGGCCTCAGCACATGCAAACACAGAACCAATGGAGCATGAGAGAATATTTCGAATGAAAAGCATCCAGGCACATGAAGAGACTCATTCATGGAAATGGTGCCATCTGCAGCAGTGGAGATTTAACTCACAAGCACCCATGGGGGTGAGGTAACAGAGGCTGAGTTCTTTTCCAGGGTTTTTACCCACATCAAAACTCCTGGGGGAAGTTTAAGGCCATTAATGGAGTGGAGTCACAGATGAAAGCAGAGGCAGCTGAAAACACTTCTAAGTCCACTTTCCTTTATATTTTTAAACCAAGTGTGAGGTTCCAGCAGTGAGCAGTGAGTGAGCAGAGCAACAAAGAGGCCAAAGAAACCAGGAGGCTGTAACTGGAATTGCAATGATCATGGAATCACAGAACCATGGAATGATTTGGGATGGAAGGACCTTAAAGCCCATCCAGTGCCACCCCTGCCATGGGCAGGGACACCTTCCACTAGCCCAGGCTGCTCCAAGCCCCATCCAATCTGGCTTTGGACACTGCCAGGGATCCAGAGGCAGCCACAGCTTCTCTGGGCATCCTGTGTCAGCACCCTCACAGGGAACAATTCCTTCCCAGTATCCCATCTAACCCTGCCCTCTGGTTGTGGGAAGCCATTCCCCCTTCTCCCATCCCTCCATCCCTTGTAAATAGCGTCTCTTCATCTTTCTTGTCAGGTCCTTCAGGTACTGAATGGATCCCTAGTGGGAGAGTAGGAAAGATGAAAGTAGCAGGAATTTAATGGAAAAATCTGTGAATGACCTACAATAAGCATCTCATGCATCACAGAACACAATCAAGGAAAAGAACTGAATCCTAGCCCACCTCTGATGGAGTTTTGGGGGCAAACTCCTCCTCTCTGCTCAGGCTTGCTTGGTCATTCCAGTGTGAGGCCTACTTGCACAGCACAAGCTCTGCTTGGTTTTCTTTGATGCTGTTACATACTCTCTTCCAAAACTTTTCAAGTTTTTGAGATACTATTTTTTTGAATCATTAACCTGACAAAAAGGAATAGAATGTAGTTTAAAAAAAAAAAAAGACCACCAAATCAACACAAACAAACAAAAAGCCTAATCCCAAACCAAACAAAACCCCCAACTATTTGGTTGTCAAAATTCAGCTGAACTCCCTAGAACAATGGAGAACCTTAATAATTTAAGGGGTTTTACCTGGAACTCCCATTTCCATCTGAACATTGGATGTGGCTTGGTGCAACCTGGTCTAGTGAGTGGCATCCCTGTCCCTGGAAACAGGGTGGAACTGGATGATCTTTAAAGTCCCTTCCAACACAAAGCATTCCATGATCCTGTGATTCCGTGGTTTGCTTCCAAGAAGATCCATGCTGTGTGTTTAAAGGGTCCCTGCAGTGGGAGTCATTAGCATTCCCTGTCAAATTCTGAAGACTCTTTGTCAGATAGGATTAGAGGGATTTTTTTTTTTTTTTAAGAGTTGAAATCCCTTTTGGAAATATCTGCATTTTGATAAGATTTACTGATCAAAGGGTAACTCTTCCAGAACAGTGAATTTCAGCAGGACTTGAGCTCCTGTGCCAGTTTTGAAATGAGGGCAGCAGTTGCCAACTTATTTGGGTGCTTTGGAGCTGTGACCAGAACCTTGGTTTATCCCTCAGTTACAAGCTAACAATCCTGAACACTCATTTTGCAGGTCAAAGTGGGCCATGCAGTTGTGGTTTTGGTGTTTGATTTGTGTGCCAGAGCAGCTGTGTTCAGTCCCTGTCTCATCCCACATCTGTCATTCTTAGCAATACAGGGCTTGTTTCTAGGGCTGGGTGGGTTCTGTCATTACTGCAGGTTTGGGGGTCTGTGATTATTGTGGTGTTGGGATCTCTGCAGTGCCAGGATCTCTGACTAACATCCTTCTTAACTGTGACTTGAAAATGTTTATTTCAGCCAGAGAAATGCAGCTGGATTCAGTTTAACCCTCTGACAAATCATTCACTGGTAACATCAAGTTAATGAAATCACAGTTTTATCTTTTGAGAGTTTTGAGACAAAGGGTGATCTGTGGTTTAAAAATCAAGTTATAGTTTCACACAAGAATTGCTATATTGTGACATTATGTATTATCTAGAGGGACATAAATAAAATTGTTTAGCAAACCAACTCTGGCTTTGTATTTTCATTGCTTTTGTCGTTTCCCTTCTAACACAACCTCTGGAGGTTTTTCACTTCAAGCTGGATTTGAAGTGGGGCACCCAAGGGATCATTTTTCAGGGAAGATCACAGTGACTCAGATATGGAGCCTGGAATTTAGAGAGGTAAATGGCCAAGGCAAAGCTCAGAACTACTACAGAGAGAAACAAATAACCTTTCTCTAAATATGGAGTTGTACCTCTGGAATTGTAAGGAAAACCTGGCCAAGAGAGAAAAACCAAACCAGGGCAGGAGCATCAGCTTCTCTTTGGTCTCACACCAGCTTTACACCTGCTGGTTCAGCAATGTGAGGCCAAAGCCAATCCCAGGGATTTCACTCCAGACATCTCCTCTGGTGGACTTTGCCACTGCATCCAGCAATCATGCGTGGCAAGAAATGAGCTGGGAAGAAAACCAGAGCTTCCTTTATTTTTGCTTTCTTCGGGAAGAGACTGGGAGACCTCCAGGACAGAATTTCTTCAGAAAATGATTTCTTTTTCCCTGCTTCCTACATACAACTTCCAGCTTTGCACTGAACTTGGTGGACATCTGTGTGTCCACATTCTCCAGCCAGAGCTTTTCCTAAAGGGATGTTTTGTTTCTGACAGTTTTAGTTTTCTTTTCCCCCTATATATTTGTTCCTATAGCTCAGAATAACATGGAAATGCCTCTAGAGATCCACCTCATTCTCTAAATGGAGACAATAGAATTTTTCTGGAAAAAAAAATAATTTTAAAAGTTGTTCATATGCCTTTGTGATGTTATCCCTTCTGGCAATTTTTGGAATGCCTAACTCACAGAATCATGGAATCATTAAACTTGGAAAAAGCCTTTAAAAGTCATGAGCTTCAGGCCTTCAACATGGTCAGGAAACACAGGAATGATCCCCTTCCACCTGTAATTCCCTCCAACAGCTCTGGTGACTTTTCTGCATGACTGGGGCTTTAAAGGCAATAATTAGTATTTAACCCAGCAGATTCTGTTTCATTCCTCTGCTGCTGCTGTTTTCTTTTTGCCTCACAATTTTTCTACCTGAAACAAACTTCGTGCTGACAAAGCATCCAAGTTTTGATTTCATTTTGGTTTCATCAGTTCACTGCTGTGGCAGAAAAACACCTCCATGGAACATCCTGAGCTGGAAGGGACCCACAGGGATCATGGAGTGCAACCCCTGTCCCTGCCCAGACACCCCAACAACCCCACCCTGTGCATCCCTGGGAGCATTGTCCAAACCCTCCTGGAGCTCTGGCTTTTGGAATTTTCTCCCTACAGATATCCAGAGGATGAAAATTTGAGCTGGAATGTTACACCAAGGGGAAAAAAGCAGGGGAAAGAGAAGCTGGTTTTTGTCTCCCTGTCTCAATGGACACCCTCACGTTGTGTAGGGTGACACGTCCCCTGCTCACCAGGGAGCGCAGGAACAAATTCTTTCCTGTTATCTCTGTTTATTAAGCACTGTCCTATTTATCTTGCCTGACTTGTACAGGGAGAATCCTCATCTGAGACAGCAATATTAATAACTTGCCACATTTTTTTTCATGTTGCTTTGCAATAGAAGGCAGAAGCATCATCTTAATTAGTCCTAGAAAGGGAAGAAATGCAAATACAACAAGACTGAACTTTAGACCACTGCAAACTCTCATGTGTGATCTCTCACTGGCTTTCAAAACAGAAGCTGACAGCATAAACTGCTTTTGTAAAAACTATTTCCCAGCTTTATGATATCTGGAAAGGCAAGGATACACATATCTTCTATGAAATCTTTTCCCTCACAATTTTGAGAGGCTATTTCTTAATTCAGAAATACAAAATGGCAGGTTCTTATCAGCATTATACAGCAGAGAAAATCCTATTCTCAGGTGGATCCAACATAGAAAGAGGGAGCAGCAGGGGAGGATGGAAAACCAAACCCAAACCTAAACACAAGCCATATGAAAAAACATTTGATGCTGTCAAGCCTGCATTTGTTAGAGTCCCAGAGTGTTTTGGAATGGATCTAAAAGCCTGTCCCCTGGCAGTCCCACCCCTGCCATGGGCAGGGACACCTTCCACTAGCCCAGATTGCTCCAAGCCCTGTCCAACCTGGGCTTGGACACTGCCAGTGATCCAGGGGCAGCCACGGCTTCTCTGGGCACCCTGTGCCAGGGCCTGCCCACCCTCACAGGCAATAATTCCTTCCAGTATCCCATCCAACCCTGTCCTTCAGCAGTGGGAAGCCATTCCCCCTCATCCTCTTACTCCAGGCCCCTGTAAATAATATTTAATTGCTTCTAAAATTAAGTTTTGCTAATTGAAATTTCCCCAAAACAAACAGGAAGTGACAGAAGAACAGAGGTTAACAGAGAATTTTAAGCCGTTCAAGCTTTTTTTCCCACCTTTTTTTGGTCTTTGCTTTTCACCTTTACATTTTTTTGAGAATGCGTTATTTTCTTTTTTTCTGCTCCAGTTTATTGGTAACTTTGGCCCTGATATTGTTAAATAAAGTTGTGCCACGTTGCAATGTAGATTCAGTAATGAAAGAATTTTCAGTTCATGATTCCATACTCTATGAGCATGCCCCCATCTGTATGATGTTTTAGGAGTCTTCTTTTGGACTATTTTTAATGCAACCTATTCCCCCCATCCTTGTTGCCATATCCTGCTTATTACATGCCATTTCCATCTGCCAAAAGGGCCCAGTGGTTTGATTTCAGATTGCACCCAGAGCCATGCCCAGGAGATAAATTAATTGTTTGCCCTTTCCAAATTCCCAAAGACTTTTCTCCCCAGTCTGTTGGGTGGTTTTTTTTTTCCTAATATGGAGGTTGGAACCCTTCCACAGCAAATTTCCCCTCCCTCTCTGGAGTGGAATACAAACACGCAATTAAGCAAAGCCCTGTACTTTTAGTACTGGGTTTCTACCCCGAGTCTCTAATGGGCTTTGACTGGATGATTTATTTGTCTTTACCGTATCTGGAGCAGGATTTCAACCGAGTTGTAACAACTGGGAACAATGTAAGAATTTTCTGGGAGAGAAAATGGCAGGGAAAACTCCAAGCCATAGCCTGAAAGGCCATTAATGTGTGTCAGGGAGAGAAAGGTTATTTAATGCCAGAGGAATTGATACTGTAACTTAGGCCAGTCCAAATGCTCATCCCTCTGGTGAGATGATAACCTTCTGTTCTGAGAATTAATTTATGAATCCACTTTGGAGCTGGAAAACTTCTCCAATTACTGCTTGTAGCAGGCACCAGCAAACAGTCTCTCATTGGAGGAGTTGCCTAGGAAAAGTTGGATAATTTTGGATTATTCTTGGCTTTAATTTCTGTTTTTTCTTATTTTTATAAATTATAGTACATTGGTATATTCTCATATTTCATTTAAACACATATTTTACTCTATTTTGGCTTTTTGGTGCTTCCTTGAGGAAAGAAGGAACGATCTTATCACAGATAAGATCTCCAGCAGACATTGCATGTCACACACTCAGATCCTGCTGAGAACATTCCCACCCTGTCATTACCAGGGTGCTGAGAAGGTCACACTACAGATTTTTTGTCCTAACCATCACAGTGCTGAGCAGGACGCAAAATTGAAAACAAGCATAGCAATATCTGGGGGGCAATATCCGAGTGCAACAGAGCTGCTAATGCTCCTGTGGTGGACTCAGCAATAGGAAATAAAATTTCTCTGACAAATTGCCATGAGTTAAGTGCACATTGAGTAGCCAACATATAGAAGAGGAAAGGGGAAAGGATGAATCTGTTATAAACAGAAATGGTCCTGGTATTGAAACCTATTTTTCAAAGACTACTGAAGACAACTGGAGTTTGCCCCCACTGAAGAATCCCAGAACCATTAAAGTTGGGAAAGATGTCCAGGATCAGAATTCCCACCTTGCCACTGAGTGACATGTCCAGTCCTCACTTGGATACCTCCAGGGATGGGAACTCTACCACCTCCCTGGGCAGCCCCTTCCAATGCCTGACCACCCTTTCCAGGAAGAAATTCCTCCTGAGAAGCACCATAACCTGAGTGTATCCACACAAATCACCCTTGGCTTAAATTGCTTGTGTTTGTATCAGGCTTTAATGGGTGTTAGTGCAAACCATTGGATCTATGCCTCCATCTTTTCCTTCCTTTATATGGCCACCTGGGAAATATGGAGAGTGTAAAACTCTGCTCAGATCAACTTTCCTTGGCAGAAATATTTTTATTATCCCTCTATTTCTTAACAGCGAGCAGAAACGTGGAGGAAAAACTAGTTCCATATAACGAAACCAATTTGCTTCCTCCTCATTATATTCACTGAGATTGCATTTCAGCAGTCAGGAAGATGGAAGGGAATATTAAAACCTTTAGATAACTGTCGACAATTATGTGAGCTTCAAAATACAGCCTATAAAGGGAGGGGGTCTCTCATGCTGCAGGGTTTGTGACTGTCCAAGCAGCAATATACAGGTATAATTCCAGTGGCTGGATTCCCTCATCATCCAAATCCAGCAGAAACCCACTGGACCATATAAGCTTCCACTCTTCTCAATTAAGGGCAATTAGTGCTGCTGTGCACAGGAGCGAGACAGATTGTTGTGGCACCAGAGACAAAACAGATTCTGAACAGGAAACAGAATATGGCTCTAACATCCTTAAGTGTTGTTTATGGCAAGTCATAAATGCTTTGCACTGTGTTTATCTGAAATTTATGGTGTTCTCAAGCGAAAACTGAAACTTGCCAAAAAGAAAAAACAAAGTAGAGAGAGAGAAAGACAATTACACCAACAAATACAGCCAGTGATGCTTCTGCCTAATCAGGTTATTACAAAATCTACCTTTCCAGATGAGAGCTGATTGCAGCTATCAAAGCTAAAACACACCTGCTCTCTCCTGCTCACTCAGTACACAACAGAAAGCCATGGAAAAGCGCTTTGGGAGTGAATTCAAATATTAACCTATTTTGAAGTGTTTTCTTTTATCAGGGAGAACTTTAAAACCAGTAATTTTACAGGCTGAGGTGCGGGCTCAGATTTAGATCAGGACTAGAAAAATTAAGATTTCAGAGGAGAATTTCCTGTTGCGTATTTTAGGGGTTGCTAGATGGGAAGAGTGAGCACATTCATTTTCTTGAGCACATTCAGTTCTACATCCTCAGTGCTAAGATTTCAGCGAAGGTCAAGGAAACTCAAGGTTCAAGTGCTGATTGTTCTTCAGGAGTGTTGATATTTGAGGGCTGAGGAAAGGATTCAGTGTTACCTGGACCTGAGACAGAACAGCTGATTGAAGAGCAGGAGCTGTCTCCCATGGCAACTGTTTGGATTTAAGGGTGCACATGTTGCTCAGGATAAAAAAGCAGCAGCTTCACAAAGGACCTGAGTGCTCCATGTCAAAAGACTTGGAAGAGAGGGGATGCTGGACAACCACAAAGAGTTCCTGGACAGAAAGACCCTGATGCTCTAAGTCAGACTTGGAGGAAAGGAAAGTTCAGAGTTCAGGAGGTAAAATTATTATTGTGTGTTCCTGGAGCTGGAGGAAACAAAAAACCCACTTGGTCCCCAGGGCAGTAATGGTGTCAGTGGGAAATGTGAGTTCCAAGACATTTAGTCTTGGGTTAGGGAAAGGCTTAGGTTTAGGAAAAATGGTGAAGAAGAAGCAGTTTGGCTCAGCCTATGCAATAAATGTTACAGACCTTCTTCAGGCCACAGCCAGAGGAAATGTAGATGACAAAAAATAGTTACTTTGGTCACAGAAATATGCTCTAGCTCTACCTGGGGCTGATCTATGTCATCTTAGGAAAAAAAAATAGCACCTGCCTAAAGTTTTAATTTTGAGTTTGTTTATTGCTGGTTACTCCTGCCTGCATTTACAGGGTCATGAAGACAGCTGATGTCAGCTGTTCCCAGGACATAGCAGCATATTGGGAGGGTGAAGCAGTGCTCTGAATTTTTTTTTTTTTTTTCATTATTGCTTAAAGATGACCTCTGTAATAAATAGGCTTCTAAGGTACTGGAGCCACAAAGAAGTGATTAGGATTAAATAACTTTTATTCCCCCATTACTAAGTGGGTCGTAGCACTGCTGTGCTTAAGGGGGGTTTAAAATGACCATTTGATGAGATATTCCTCATACTACTGTTATTCAAAAATCCTGAATTCATTATTCAGCCCAAACTCCCAGAGACTACATAATTTATTGCACTTATATTAAAAAAAAAAATAGCACCTGCCTAAAGTTTTAATTTTGAGTTTGTTTATTGCTGGTTACTCCTGCCTGCATTTACAGGGTCATGAAGACAGCTGATGTCAGCTGTTCCCAGGACATAGCAGCATGTTGGGAGGGTGAAGCAGTGCTCTGAATCTTTTTATTTATTTTTTTTTTCATTATTGCTTAAAGATGACCTCTGTAATAAATAGGCTTCTAAGGTACTGGAGCCACAAAGAAGTGATTAGGATTAAATAACTTTTATTCCCCCATTACTAAGTGGGTCGTAGCACTGCTGTGCTTAAGGGGGGTTTAAAATGACCATTTGATGAGATATTCCTCATACTACTGTTATTCAAAAATCCTGAATTCATTATTCAGCCCAAACTCCCAGAGACTACATAATTTATTGCACTTATATTAACATGCCTTCTAGAAGTACAAAAGTAAAGAAGAATATATTCAGGCACAGAATATATTTCCCCTAAACCACAAATTGAACACAAAAAAATCTGATTTGAATTTCATAGAGGTGTGACTGAGAGAAACATGAGTGAAAATAATGATCTTTTGTAAAACTGTTTGCTTGCAAGCTGATCTGAAAGTTCCCAAAAAGGAGTCACAGGGCAGAGCAGAGCCTCTGTCTTATCGGTGGCTGTTTCCACATCTGCACCTTTTATTCTACTTTAATTGAATGTAAAGAGAGGGATGCCAAGTGGAGGCAACCACAGGCTGTCATCCATGCAATTAATGGAGGGGAGGCTTCTGGAGAGGCTCTCCCTCGTGGAGAGGCTGGGGCAAGGGATTAGAGAGCACAGCTTGTGTACCTGCCAAGGACAGGATTACCTGCCACACCTCTCTGCTGCCTCTGGGGACAAGGTTCTGTAATTATTGCTGCCTCCCTGACAGCTCACTGCTCCCCAGGCAGCTCCTTAGCTGCCAGCCTGGTGAGACAGGGGTGGCTTCTGCACCTTCAGCCCGTCCTGCTCCTGGTGCTTTCCCTGCTGTGGCTTTGGGGAATGCGTGATTGACCTCAGCCCATCAGCTCTGCGTGATCCCAGCACTGAGCCCTGCAAGGCACAGATGCCTGGAGGGGCTGAGTGGGTATTAATCAAACAGAGCTCTGCCAGGGAGGGGTTTTAGCTGGATGTGCACACTCACACACACACACAAACACCCACACGTCTGTAATTTGTCAGGGGAGTCCAGCACAGCCTGGGCATTTCAAAGCCGGGGCTCTGCCTGCTGGGAAAATGCAGAAAATCAGTGTCATTCCCCTCTGGGTCACTTTGCACAGAGCTCTAAGACCTTTACCAACTATTTTCATCACAGACAAAAATGCCAGATATGTTCACCTGCCTTTATGCAGTGGTGACCCTAAAATCATCCTCATGGAGTCAAAATGAGTTAGAATAGCCAAAATCTTGGCTTTTATGTCCAGGGAAAAAGTGACTGTGTGAAGCTTGGCTGGAAGTATTAGCTGTGGTACACACCTGGGCAGCCACTCAAACTCTTCTGGATCCATGGATTCCTTATCCTTGCTTGATTCTAGTTGACAGAGACTATGTCTCACACAGAACCTACTATTTTAATCCTCTTTTTCGTTTATTTTCTTTTAATCTTCTCTCTAAAGCCAAAAACCTGCCACAAAATCAACATTTTCCTTGAACACATACTTTTTTTTACATGTATTTGCAGTGTCACCCTGGTGCCAGTAACAGTGCCACATTTCTTCAGCTCTCCCTAAAGGTCACTGTAAATGAGTGAGGTCAATTAAACATCCTGACATGTCTCTTTAGGCTGTTCTCATTTTATTCCATAGATGGCTCATCTCTGTTCTTCAGCTGCTGGGTTAAAGCTGTTCCCAAGTCACCATTTCCTAGCTGGAGACCTCTCCCCATCAGATTCACAAGCCTTATTGGAAGGTTTCCCTCCATGTTTCTACAAGCCCAAATTAACTGCTGCAGTTAATTAGCAGCACTGCTGCCTCAGAAGTGGAGAAAAGAAGTGGCTGAGACTTTTCTCACTTTCTAATTCTCTACAGGATCATACCATGAAGAAAAACTATTTACAAGGGATGGAGGGACAGGACACAGGGAATGGCTTCCCACTACCACAGGGCAGGGTTAGATGGGACATTGAGAAGGAACTGTTCCCTTTGGGGGTGCTGAGGCCCTGGCACAGGGTGCCCAGAGAAACTGTGGCTGTCCCTGCGTCCCTGGCAGTGTCCAAGGCCAGGTTGGATGGGGCTTGGATCAACCTATCAACCTGGGCTAGTGAAAGGCTGTAATTAGGTGATCTTCAAGGTCTCTTCCACCCTGAACCGTTCTGAGATTCTGTGATTTCCTCCCAGAAAGCTGGTGTGGCCACACTTGATAAATGAGATGCTGAAGTGATGCACCTTCCATCCCATGCTCACCTCTTGTGCCTGGAGGGCAAAGCCAGGCTCCTGTCCTGGTTCATCCCTCATTTACACTGAAACTTGAAGGGTATGGAATGTCCAGCCTGACCTCTGGATGGATGCCAAGGCTCACTCACTGCATCCTGTCAGAGCCCAGAGACACTGACAATCACAGCCCACATGAAAATGACTGTGAGCAGGAACATCACCCCACAGGAGCCACAGTTAATTGCCCTGGGTGTCCTCCAAACTACTTGTCCACAGCAGTCAGGTGACACTCCTGGTGTGACTTTGGCCCCTGTCCCAGAGCACAGTGCCAGGCCCTGGGCAGGGTTGGTTGGTGGCAGCAGTTTGGGGATGGTCACTGTGGTCTGAGGGAGGAGGGGTAGGGCAGCCATGCTCAACAGGGTTTATTCGCTTCCATGTGAGGTCGGAATACCTCCCAGAAGACAACAGCTCCTGCCTTGAACACAAGAGGACACCTGATGTTGCAGGACTAAAATTAGACTTTATGAACACCTCCACCAATATTTTGCCTGACTGACCTTTCTTACAAGCCTGTTGTGATGATGCACTGCAGGTAGAAATTATTTTTCCAAATCCCCTTTTTTTCCTGAGCTGTTTATGTGACAAGTGGCTGTTGTTGTGGCACTGCTGTGTTTGGTGGATGTATTAAGTGCCCCAACAAGACTCTGCAGCACCATCATCCATTTGTCTTCCAGCTGTATCTTCATGAATTTGTCTTTCAGTTTGCCAGCAGCTTGTAGGATGTGACACAGAGGTTTTTATTGAGAGCCCTGTTATGTATTCCTTGAACTGCTGCTCCTGGGCACCAGCAAACAGCACTGACCATCTTCATTTTACACGGTATCTGTCTCCCTCCTCTCCCTCTGCTCACCCAGTTCTTCCTTCAGTTATTGCCATATACTTTGTCTCTGTCTCATTTTGCCTCATTGACTGCATGAATTCCCATTTTCTTATTGATTGCCAACATATTTGAGAAGCAAAATCATCAGCAGATCCATCTCAGTCTCACATTAACCACAGATTCATTTTTTTATTATATTCAGCAACCTCTCTTTGATGAATTGCTGCTTGTGGAAAGGAAGCTGCCAAGGCCAGTGTGCCTTGGGGTTGAAATCTGTCCTTCCAGGCCATGGAGTTTCTCTTTTAACCCCTCCTTCCTGTCCTGGAGTTTCTCCTCCTACACTGATAGACGCAAATGCTGCTGGTTTCCAGCCCCTGTCAAGTCAGGCTGGTTCTCCTTCAGCCTTGATTTCCATTTTAACCCCTCCTTCCTGTCCTGGAGTTTCTCCTCCTACCCTGATAGACGCAAATGCTGCTGGTTTCCAGCCCCTGTCAAGTCAGGCTGGTTCTCCTTCAGCCTTGAGCACTGCATTTCTCCACCTAAACTGCCACCCAGATAAACATCCTTCTCCTCATTACTATTTGTCCATTAGCTCCTGTTTTGCAGAATCCACACCCAAATTTGGTATTGATGATGTTATCACCACAGTGACATTGCCTCCCTTGGCTGTTCACAGACAGAGTAGATGCAGCTTCTTCCATTCTAGGGAATGACTCAGTTCACAGGCAACACCAACTAAAAAATTAATCATAAAATCAGAGAATTATTAGTGTTGGAAAAGACATCTGGGATCATCCAGTCCAACTTTCAACCCAACCTGAACTATATCTCAAAGTGCCACATACACTCATTTCTTGAACCCTTGCAGGGATGGTGACTGCCCCAGGCAGCCCCTTCCAGTGCTTGGCCACTGTCTCAGTGATGAGATTTTCCCTGAGATCACTGATTAAATTGCTGGCAAGGGCTAAATCAGAGCTTTTATACCTCACTGCAGCTTCAGGAGTTGCCAAGCTGTGAGGTGGTGCCTCTGTCTCCCAGAGAGGATTAGTGGGTGCATCTGAACACATCACCCTTTGGATGCTACCAGCTGCTCATGGCAAGTCAGAAAAGCTGGAAATCTGATATAAAGGCACATTCTACCTCCAAAATCATGCAAAAGCCACCTCTGCACACAGCTTTGTCTATTGCCCAGGTAATTCTGGTCACATCCTGCTGGATTGCCCTAAAACAGCTCTATGTGGAGTAACTGAAAGTTAATATTTCACTGAGGGCAAAAGACCTGTATTAACCTACCCTTTATAATAGACAACACAATTAGAGCTTCTACCATTTTCCTGATTCCTGATATCAGGGCTGAGAATGTGACTCTGTGTTGATCCAGCTGTGTTATCTCACTGCCCATGACCAGATGTCTTACCACCCTCACTGCCCCTGTGTTGTTTCACCACAGCCTTCTCCTGAATTAGAAATAGATGCTTTTTAAGGGAAAAAAAGGCTAAAATGTTCTGTAACTTATTCAGTGCACAGAAGAAAATTCAGTGAACACATTTAAATCCACCCCAGACAGAAGCAGTTGTTGAAATGCTTGGATGGCAGGATTAGCTTCTAATTTTAGAAAAACAACAGTCATTATCTGGGCTCAAGAAACTCAGGTCCTACAGAAGTAAGGCTGATAAATTGCTTCAGAATCTCTTTTCTTATTACTTGCAGCCACATAGTTTGGAAATAAATGATAGATAACACTGGAGGAAAAATGTGTTTAAGTAATGCAAAGGTACATGTGTATATATATATGTAGAAATATGGATATCAATAAAAATATGCTCAAATGTATATACAGATGTAGGCAAAAAAGCCATGTTTATCATAACCTAATTCCATAGTATAATAGCCCCTTTCACATCCATGGGATGACTGTATTAATGGATCTGGTCTTGTAGCTTCCACTGGGTCAGTTAATTTTTATCAGGTGAGGAATGGTCTTTGAACATTAAATAAAATGGTTATTTTATTTATGGTTAATGGTTATTCATTAAATAAAATTAATTAAAACACAGATTCCCAAGTCCACACACGATATCTAGCTGCATCTTTGCCCACTAGAAGGAAAGAAGCCTCTTCCATCTGAAACAAACACAAATCCATAAAATAGGGTGTGGGAGCCTGGGAAATGATTCAATATTTAAACAAAGGCTGAGATTTGTTGCAGGCTCTGACTTCAGGCCTCATAAATCCTGCATGATTATGGTGGGTTTGTGCCCTAAATGTGCCTGGCATCTGCCCTCTTTTTATCATCTCCACTATTAGACAGTATTTTTTGCAGGCTTTGCCATGGACCAAAGTTCTAAATAAAGAAAAGAAGCCAACCAGCAGGTATGTCTGTCTCTGCTTTCTGCCTCTGTCCTGCTTACCTCAGCTGGGCTTATCATGCCTTGCTTTTGTCCTCTCCAAAGCTTTTCATCACTGGTGCTTCCTCCAGCACATCCAGCAGTTATTGTTCTGTCCATCCCTTCTGTCAGGAACGTGTGACAAGTTCTTTCCCCATCACACTCTCTCCCCTTGCAGCCTGGGAGTCCTAAATAGCATTATATGGCCTCTGAGCACTCCACTTCCCCAAAATTTGCACTTATCTTTGCATGTGTTCCCCTAATAAATATTACTGGACAACACTCGAAAAAACAAGAGGAAAAAACAAAAGAATGCTGATGTTCAAGATGAATATTGACTGATTCAACAGGGTATTAAACCTTCTGATGGTAATCATTCATAGTTAATAATTAGCTGAACTGACTGTGTTTTTCATAAACACTCTAAAACTGACATAGAATAGCTCTGACAGAGCTGGTATCACCTAACAAAGTCTGAGTGCCACTGTAGGTTAAAAAAAAGGCATTTTGGAGCTCTAATCTTGCCATAAATGAGTGGATTTTGTTGATGTGGGAACTTTGGGAGAAGAAATGTTTCTGTTGCAGGAATGTTAAAGCTGGGTGTGATCAGATGTTCTGTCCACTGTGTGCCTGAACAAGATGAGAAACCTTCAACCATGTAATCACTGCCTCAAGTCTTCTAATTTCATCCTTCTGAAACAGGGACAGCAACAGACATTTCTGCCAAAAACATCTCTAAAGAAGTACAACCATATTTAACACTTTTGTTTTAGGAAGTGTCTTATTCACTGAGCTTCTTCACTCTCTATACTGACCTCTCAGGAGCATCAGCTGAATTTTATCTCTTTTATAAATAATTGTTGGATGTTATTTTCTGAGATGAGTGTATTCCTAAAAATCCTTTGGACCTCTGTGTTGAACCTCATCTAAATAGCTGAGCCCTAAAGGGAGGGATATGCCCCAATGATGTGCCAGAGTGGTCATTCTTAAAACAGTAATTTAATATAAAAATGGACATTAACCTCTGTAGGCTTCACTGAATGTCTGAATCCAGAGAATTATTTTGGGGCTTTTTAAGAAAACTGTTTCCAAAGCAAGTAAATCTGATTTTTATTTCCTCTCACCGCCTGACAACAATGTACTTTAATGTTTCTTAATGTTTCTTAGTTGTTCCTTCTCTTCTGGAGTCAGTATATAGGGAATCATATACCATTATTGGGAAAAAAAACACTCCAAATTTCTGAAAGCCAATCCTTAGATGATGCAGCAATGTAATATGGGGAATTAGATATGATTCCCAGACAGTTTTAGCTGTGAAAACATCCAAAGCCTGGAAACAAGATCAGAGAGTATTTTTACAAAACACCTTTGACACAGGAATGGAAGCAGAGCCCCCAGGTAACCTCCAGCCAAAATGGTTTTGATGTAAGGCAGGTCAAAAATGGATCTTCAGCAGAGGAGTGAGCAAAAACTGGGAAGAATTAAATCCTGAGTCTCCCACCAGTGAGACAGCTCCTGAGAGGGGAAGAAATGCAGCCACCACAATTCCATGCAGAATCCTCACACGTTGAGGGCAAAGTCGAGGAAGAGGCTTAAAATACTTGTGGAAGGCAATCTCTGAGGAAAAGTGCTGCTGGAAATGCTGGAGTGTTGTGATGATGAGACTTTCACACGTATTTATCAGACCCCTAAGAAAGGAGCCAGAAATAACACAGAGATTAATTAACAAAGCTGCCACAAGGCTCTGTATGCCAGGGAAGGTGATGTCATCACTGGGACGCTCTCCTGCTTTCAAGGAGAAGTAAAGATGCTCTAAAATACTCCCATTTCAGGAGGAAAGAAGTGCTTCAGTTCAGCCCAGCCCAAGGGAAAAAAAAGTCCCATACAAAATAAAGCTCCCTTCTCTCAACAAATATTCAGAGGCAAATATTAAATATGTAACAGTCTCTGATAAGTTCAGCAATTAACTGAGATACGGAGGGGTGGGGGAAATGTCACTGTGCTCTGGAAAAACTTGGTGGGTACAACAGAAACACAAAATGTGAGGGAATGGCTGACTAAGGACATTTATTGTAAAGAAACAGAGTTCTGCAAACCAAAAAGTAAATTTGAACCTGGATACACACATTAATAAGTAGCTGAAGAACATGGCTGAGATTGAGACCAAATGGAAAAAAAAAGCTTTGAAGGAAAAAAAAAGGCACAAGAGAGGCAATTGCAAAAATCTCATTTAGCAGATGTCCATGAAACCCTCAGCCACAGGTCACAGCAGAAATGAGAGATCTACAAAAGCAAGCAGGCTAAACCCAAATCTGAAAGGGAATGCATGAGGATTTCTAAAGATCAATGGAAAATGTACACAAGTGAGAGCCAAGGAAATTACACACAACCACAGGAACAGCCTCCTCTCCTCACACACCACCATGGCCAGGGCCCCTGGAGCACTTCTCTCCATATTTTCATCCCATTTTCCAAATAGAGTAATTCATTCTGAGTTCTTACCAGCAGCTGTGGGGATGAGGAGCACAGCCAGGAGCCACTCACCATATGTAGCCTTATAATAATCAAAGTAATGAAAACAGCAGAAATGTCTGCAGAAGGAAGCTTTCTGCAAGAAGTTGCTCACATAATTATTATTGGATTATTTGTTTTTTCCCTCAGTTAATTAGCTGCCAATGTCCATTTTATGTCTCCAGTGTTATCTGACAGCTGAGGATCTTCAATGGGCCGTTCCTAGAAAGGAGCTGAATAAATAACAACAGCAATAATAATAGCAACAACAATAACAATAATTCTGTAATCTCTTTGCCTTATTGTTTCTATTCTCAAGTTCCCTGTGAAGTGAAAGCTCTTTCAACCTGAGGCTGCTTCTAAGATACCAAATGCCCCTGGTTTGAAATCCCTCACACCATCAGTCTGAAAAACATATTAACAGTGCAGGGGATCCTATACAATTCTTGAGGATGAGGAATTTGTTTCCATGACTACTTTGATGCAGTCTGGAAAATTTTCCTACACCTAGAAGAAATTTCTAGAGATCCTTGATCCTGATGGAGGACTCAATAGCACTGAATCCTGAGAGAGGGGCACAACAGGCTGCAGGCAGTAAAGGACATCCTTGGAGGGCATTGAGATAAGATCCTTATCCAGGGGAGAGACACCAATTGCTCACTAATATTGGATAGATCAAGACTGGTAGTGGCTTGGGCTCCACTGGAATGCATGACCTCAAGGGATTTAGGAGAGGAAAAATGCTTAGTAAAACCCCTAACACTTAGCACAGTGAATATTCAGTTGTTGAAGGAACATTTTCTCCCAGAACAGACCACACAAAACTGCTGACAGGGCAGCAGAACGGCCATTGTCACAGCTCAATAGCCAAAAACGCATCAAAATATCAGAGGAATTTTGGGTGGTAAGCCAAATTGGCAAATTTTAGATTAAATTTAAATACAACCCTTTAGGTAGCCTCGAAGGCAAATAAACAGTAGTAAGAAGTCGTCACCATGATATCCAAAGTGTATCCAGCCTTCTCAGAATACAGTCTAGTGGGGATCAAAGCTGCAGATGAACCAAACAGGAGGTTGGGAAGGTTGGGTCTTTTTCCTAGACTGGGAAATCAGTACGGAATTTGTGTGCTACAGCTGTTATTTATAATGTCAAGATTTACAACTTGGTTGCATTTGAAATACCAGCCAGTGATATCAGAATAAAGTAGACACTGCCTTATCAGAGGTTTGCAGTGACACAGAACATATGGGAGCCTCCAGTGTCCTGCACACAGGGAAAGCTCTGACATCTGTTCAAAGGGATGGGAGCAACACCTGAATAAAGCAGTGCAGGAATGGGCTTTTCATAGGAAGAAATAAAAGCACTCCATGCCCTGATTCAAAGCAGCTTTTAAAAAACATGGTGAGAATAAAAAACTAAAAAGGCTTATTTTACATCTTCTTTTAAATTAATGCCCTGGATTACAACTAGTAATTCAAGGTACAGAGGTAGATTTGTGAAATAAAGGTGTGAGGATTCATTTTATCAGGGAAGAAATTGAAAAATTCAGTGTATATGTTGTTCAGTTTGAAACACATTTGTGGAGTGGAAATTCCTGAACTGCCATGGCAGTGTTCCTGTCACATTATTCTGGAGTTACTCATCACATATAGAGGGATTTGGTAATTATTTTTGATAGGTTTGGTGTCATGCTGGCCCTCATCAGTTCATTAGACTCTTTCACATCAGATCATCATCATAGTTAAGTCATTTAAGAAGTAAATTGAAAACATATTATGCATAAAATGTCAATCTACTGCCGTGCTCATTTACAATCATTAAAGATGTGCATATCTCCATACAGTTATGTGTATTTACATACTAGTAGTAGATTGTAGGACATTTTATAAAGCATAATGATCAGTATCTCTGTTTTATCAATGGAGAAACAGCAAAAGGCAAATTATTTAACAGCAATATTCATACAAGATTCATTATCATCAAGTCTAGGAGAAAATGCATTTCAAATTAGACTGTGGTTCTTCTCTCCAGCCTGCTCACCTAATCCTGTCCTCACCATAGTGTTGTCCATGCACATTTATTTATTTGAGATTTTTTTCTTTTTCTCTCTTCATTTCCCTCTGGCACATCCAAGGCACCTCCAGAAACAGCCAGATAATGAAACTAATGTGGTCTAATTAAAGTACTGATTGTGGTGTTCTCCAAAATAGGTCCATTACCACAAATACCTGTTGGAGAGTCCAGGGGAGGTACCGGGATGATCAGATGGATGGAGCAGCTCTGCTGGGAGGAAAGGCTGGGGGAACTGGGATTGTTCACCTGGAGAGGAGAAGTTTCAGGGTGACTTCACTGGGAGCTTGGAGTGCCTGAAGGAGCTGACAAACATGGAGAGAGACAATTTCCAAGGGAGGGAGGGACAGGACACAGGGAATGGCTTCCCACTGCCAGAGGGTAGGGTTAGATGGGATATTGGGAAGGAATTGGAAGGAAGTCCTCCAACCACAAACACAGACAGCTCCTTTATTAACAGATGAGGCTGAAAGTATTTCAACAAGAGATCTTTAGCAAGCACTTTAAAGATTTGGGGGCTACAATGCAGCACTGATACAAATGAGTGTTTCAGATCACTTAAAAAATCATTGGCAAGTGTGTGAGCAAAAATTAGATTTAATATTAACTGAAAGCATGACAAGCTTGTTGGCAAGATTCACTCTACTGCTTACAAGAGAGTTAAGGTACAACAAAGGAAAACAGAACAACAAAAGCAAAAAAACTCAAGCAATCCAAACAGAAATGAACAAAGAACTCTGTGTGTGTATGTTTCTGTGACAAAAGACCGTGAGGGCAAGGATAAAAAGGAACATGGCCCAAAAGCTTAAGAGCACTCAAACTCAAAACTCAACAGTACTTAACCTAAAGCTGACAATTTCACAAAGCAATGAAAGCAATAACACTTAACTTACACCTAACTTAACTTATACCTGAAACTTAATTTATAGCTTAACCTTAACAAATTAATAGAGGAATAACACTTAACAAGATTTACCTAACTTAAAATTCTGAAGTTATACTTAGCAACTTAGTGAAGAACAACATTAGCAGCATTTAAGTAAGGTGAAGTCATAAGTCACAAGCTTCTTTACAGCCATAACTTACTTAAATATCCACAGTACTTAAACATCTATTGATGCCTCATGTTTATCTTTTATATTTTTCAGATTCTGTGCTGCTTTATTCTGTAAGTCTAGGCTTCATATTAGGGGATGGTAAGCTCTCTTCAAAGAGTAGGGAGACAAAACAATTCCTTCTCTGGCTGGGAACCAAGGACAGCCAATCCAAATCTCAGGCCCAAGAGCACAAACAACAGTGGACTGAAGAGAGAAAAACAAGAAGGAGGAGACTTCATGGATAGAGCTATAACTAGACAATTAGCCCCAAGATGCAAATGGATCAAAACTTATAAAAGTGTGAGACCCTGTAACCGGTCATCCATTTTTTTGCCCATTTTGGGTTGTGCTGCCCAAGGTGGATCCATTGAAACCTGTTAATAAATCCTTACTCCATTCTTTATCTCTGTCTAGTCCCTGTTCTAGGTCAGCCTTCACAAGGCATCACTGAGAGAGCAGCATATCTCCCAAATCTGCTATAGCCCATGCACACGTGTGTGCACACAGACACACAGAGCCAGTGTGCAGGCAAGGCACCTGCAAAGAATCCCCCACAGAGCTCACTTTGGATGCCTTTGCATCTCCCACCAGGGGAAGGGTCAGGCCTTGAGGACCGAGGGTGTCAGCCCAGCATTTATCTCTGGCTGGGATGCTCCAAGTACAGAAATGTGAGAGTTCTCTGGCTCTGCCAGGAGTCCCCTCAGGAGAGCTCCGAGGGCCTCATTTTGGACCCTGTTTATGGGGCCCCAAGAGAGGGGCTTTGGTCATAACAATGTTTCATTTCCAGCCACACTGTGGGCGGGCACTTTCTCTGAAAGTGTGGGAACAACAAGGATGTTAGGCTGTTCAGGCAAGAAAAAACAGTTCCAAGGCTGTTCTTAAGGAAAACACGGCTCATTAGACAGCAGCGGTTGCTGGGAGCAGAGAGTTTCTGTCAGTGTTAAGAAGATCTAACAAACAGAAGAACACAATGCATTTAAGAAGGCTTCTTTTCTGTTTATTTTAGCAGCATGCTGTCTTTTATACCTTCTCACAAAGTTTATACCTATTCATTGGCTACAATAAATCAACAATCATTTGTGCAAAGCGGCCTCCACCACTGTTTTCTGCCAATATCTAACTGCAGGACCCAGGCCCCTCGTTTATTTCTTTTTCTGCCCTGTTTCCATGCTGATGGCCTTAGTAGAACTCCTTCAGGGGCAAAGGCAACTCTTACCAGCTTCTCTTCAACTAACTCTTTTTGCCTCACAGAACAGGGAGCCCCTTCCATGTTTCTGATGAGCTGAGGAAGGGCTGGGCTGTTGTCAAGGCCAAGGCCTAAGGAGCATTTCTCAGATCCAGAGCAGCCTGGGCACAGCAGGGGGAATGCACCACCACAAACACACACACTAAACATATTCTAGGTGGTTTAGGTTTAATTTTCCTTGGAATTGTGTCCCACCTTTCCCAGCTGGAATGGCTCAGCAGGAAGGCCCCTGACACCTCACTTCATATGGCCTTTTTGGAGAGCAATTGAGTGAGCAATTAGTTGAGGTGTTAGGGCATGGGTTGGACTCAGTGACCTTTAAGGTCTCTTCCAGCACAGTCATTCTGTGAATTCTGTGAATTCTGTGAAAAGACCCCAAGGTAAGGAGCACCGAGTGGTTGTTAGAGAAGGGAGAGGTTCATCCCTAGCCAAGGTTAATTCGCTTTCTTCATTCTCTTGAAATATCTTTTGGTGCAACATCTGTAAGAGAGTGGTATTCTTTTCTATTCAGCAGAGATGCTCTTAGGAAGAGGAACCTGCCCAACGAAGGTAGAGTTAGCTTGGAAAGATAATCCCAGTCTCCATCAGGCCTTTAGGTAATTACTATGAAAGAGAGGATGGTGGTGGTCCTTATTCCCAGAGAAATAAGTATGGAACCACAGAATCACAGAATTAATAACCTTGAAAAAATACCTTTAATATCATCACCCCAGCTCCCCTGGGCTCACCACTAACCCATGTCCCCAGGTGCCACATTCACATGTTTTTTGAACATTTGCTGACTCCATCATTGCAGCTTATTCTGGGGCTTTCCATGAAAAAGTGTCCCTAATACCCAATCTAAACCTCTCCTGCATTACTTGAGGCTGTTTCCTCTTTTATTGTCCCTTGTTCCCTGGGAGAAGAACCCAACGCCGACCTGGTCCTACCCTTCTGTGAGGGAACTCCTCCAGAAGCCAGGTGAGTGTGAGACTAGGAGAGGGAAAAAACAGGAGTGGATTTGGCCATTCCTATCCATATTTCCATCAAACAAAAATATTACATCAAGAGCAGAAATATTTTTAAAAGTTCAAGGATCCCATTGCATAAATTGCCCAATTTTTTCTCTGCTTTCTCTTCTCTTGGAGAGGGAGTGTTTCTAATTCCCATTTTTCACCAAAATTTCAGAGAATGAAGAAATAAAATTAAAAGGCATGTTCAGAAACAGTTTTTTCCCCCCATAAAATGCTCTAGGAACTTCCTTTCATCAAACTAAATCTCATTTTTGTGATAGTAAAAAAGTATTTAATTTCTCAAGTCTCAGAGTGTTTGTTTGGGTGCAACTGGAAGGAAATTTGTGAGCACTTCAAGAAGTCTGGTGCCACACCCCCATCTTTGCATCACTGCTGAATCAGCACCAGTGGATTTAAAATTATTCCCATTTGGGCTAAAGAAATGGGAAAATGGCTTTTCCTGGAAACTTTGTTTTACTTTGGTGTGCAGAGCTCTCTTTCATCTGCAGCTCCATGTGAAAGCATCTCAGCTGAGCTCTGACAGCAACGCCTTTTTTATGGGCAGATGTTAATCCACAGAAAAGCAAATGCAGGAAAGGTTGAGCTGCCCTCGGGAATGATTGACTGCCATGACTGGGAAAGGTGTCCCAAGCCTGCAGATCTGTAATGGACATCACTTTAATTATTGAGCTGGGAGTGTCAACTCAGCAGCCACATGGCGTCTGCTCCCAGCTGGAAGTTAAACAGAAATGTTCCCAGAATTATCTCATGGAATTATGTGAGACACATAAGGGAGAAATGAGGAGGGATCAATAAATGTGGAGACAGAAACCAAAATTTCAACTCTAAACTCAGCACATTTCTCTTCATATTCTCTTGAATAGTATTGAGGATGCAGACCCATTTTCTATCAAATATGGTTAAAATCCTCTACAGAAATATTCCCTAAATATCAGATGAAAGGGATACACTGAAGCAGGCTCCAGTGCTCAGTGTTTATATCATTCCCTTCCTCCTTCTATTAATAGTATTTACCAAAAATTTTGCTGTGAAACAAATAAATGAAATCTTCAGGGACTGATAATGACGTTGACCCCAAACCCCAAACTAAATAAGGAATAAATCCAAGTAGCTCTGTCTGAGGGACATGGTAGCTATTTCTTGTGTTGTGAATCTGCAGCTTTTCAGACCAAAACCACTGAGTTGATCAAGTAGGGAGCTCCATTTTAATATTTTCCTCTTGTTTTTGTTGTATTCCTTCTTCTCTGCCTGTGCCAGGTGTAAAAACAGGTAGCTGTGCTAGAGTCTTTCCTCAAAATATGACAGCTCAAGTGACAGAATTCCAAAGATGCACCAGATCCACCAGCAGAAGATTTAGAACTGGAATTAGAGCTACTTGAATGGATCTGCTCTACTGATAACAAATGTCAGTGATAAACTTAGTTTGCTAAAATGGAGTTTATTTTAAAATTAGTTTGGTTTTTCAAATTGGGGATCTGCTTTCCAGATGCCACTTACAAAGAACTTTTAAAATTAGTTCCCCTTTTTATTTTTAATCCCAAATAATAGAAAGGATGGGTGAAATTCATCCATCACTCTAAAATAACGGGATCTGAACACTCAAAACTTCACAGGTAACATTCCAAATAATTCTTGTTCATCTGGACTGGAGCAAAATCAAGATTTTAGCTTGTTTAGAGAGAGACTCAAGAAAAGTAATGCTGTAAAAAGCATGGGGATTGTGCCATTAGAAACATGATCCAGTTTTGAGAAATTAGATCATATAAGCCAAAAGCAAAACATATTTTCCACCGCTTCTCCCACTCCTCAAATTTCCAGTAAAGTGTCTATTTAGACAGTTTTTTATGACCTTTTTATGCAGCTTTGGTAACATTTTCTGCACTTAACTTCATCACATCCCCTAATTTTACTGCAACAACATCAAAGTGTAATGATCTTGATGCCATAAAGGAAAGTATTGTCATAAAAGCAACTTTTCCCAATCTGGAAATGTTTAAGGAGGGCAAGCAAGCCAAAAGAAAGTTTCTTTGGCACTCAGAGGCAAGGCACAAATGTTAAACCCACAAGAAATGCCAACACTTTACACAGGAATAACATTTAAAAAATTGTGAAAAAAACCAAAATGCTTAATTTTATTTTCCCCCTTTTCTTTACTGCCTCCTTCCCCATTTTCCTAGAGATGTAGGACACCTCTGTTTCCATAATAATGAGTTATAATTCATGATTAGCCTTACAATTCCCTTTTCTCTTTCCCACAGTGACATGTACCTCGCAGTATATACAAAATCAAACCCGAGGATGAAAATCTGAATGTATTGAATATTTGGAGTGTGAGGCAGATTTAAAAAAAAAAAAACCCAACAGCCTTTTCAGCATCGTCATCATGAAAATAATAGAGACAAAGAACATGAATCTTTTAAATTCCACTTGCAACTTGGAGAAACTGCTGTTAATGTGAAAGAAAGAACCTTTCTTCCTACTGTGGCACCATACAAAGCTTAACAAAGATATAGGAGAAGCTGTGGCACATTCAGGGCTTTTTCTTTTGCTATTTTTTAAGGAAAGAAAAATTAAGTAGGTAGATGTCAAGAGAAAACGTGAAGGATAAGAAAGAACCCAGAATATATCCCAATTTAACTCCATCTTACACTGTTTCAAAAGCTTAATAATAGACTAGAATTCAAATTATCTCATTGTTGAGCTGTGTAGGGGCAATGTTCTGATTCACTTGAATCAGCCTAGATGGATGGGAAATTTCCCCTGTTCTGCTGGGCAAGGTGTGGATGGAGTGAGGGCACAGGGGAGGGCAGGAAATCTGCACCTGCGAGGGAGCTGCAGGGAAATCTGCATCTCATAGAGAGCTAATGGGAGCTGATTCCCACCTGGAGCACACAAGGAGCCAGAATTTAACTCACTCTAAGGACTTCAAAGGTGCCCCTGCAGAGAAGGGATTTGTTCCCTGGAAATTTGTGTATTATTGATTTGTGGGGTTAAATGTTAACAATCTGTTATTGGTGCATCACGTACCAGTTTGTGCACTTGATTCCTAGAGCTCATTGTTCATTTCTCCGTGGATTTGTTGCACCACTGCCCGGGCAGCTGATGTGGAAGAAATAAACCTCATATCAAAGACAGGAAGAGTTTCTTTGGTTCTGTTCTGCAGATTTTTCTTCATTGGTCGGATTTTACCCTTTTCTGAGCTAGAGGTAGAACAACTAAAAAGCATTTTTAAAACTTTTATTCCATTTCCAGTCTCATGAGAAGAGTGAGACAGTACAGATGTTATAATTCACACCATCACAATCAAAACCCAACTATTTCCTAATCACAATACACTACAAATGTTTCTTAACCTATCAACTTTAACTATACCATGCTGTAAATAACTTAAAACTAATAATCTAAAATTACCCTTTGTAGGTCCTACAAAGGGTACATCTTTCATAATGAATACATCTTTAATAATTCATTTCAATGAATACATCTTTCATAACTGTATTTCTCCAAAGTATCACAAATCCATTTCCCGCACATTGCTATCAGAGAAACAAAACCAAACTGTTTGCATTAAATCTCGAGTTGTGGGATTTTGGAGATAAGGGCTGTAAACAGAAGTGTTTAAGGTTCTTAACCGAGAAGGTGAAAAATTCCTTGTTCCTGTCCTGCCATTTCCCTGCTGTAATTTGTCAGGCTGGGCAAGACTAGGGGTGCTTTGCATTCTCTTCCTTCCATCAGGAAATGTCTTTTACATTTATTTTTACAAATTACAACTCCATAGGGCTGGGGGAACTCCTTCCTTTCTTCTGCGGGATGATCTTTTGCTGATACTCTGAAAGGAAGGACACACCTCTTCCAAGGCTCTGTGTCACACTGGAGCCTTTTAAAAATCACTAGATTAATAATCTTATTTAAATAGCTCATTGACTTAATGGCTGATGGTATTTTTGATTATATATATATATATATATATATATCCAATTTTCTTTTTTTTTTTTCCTGAATTATCACAGAATCATAGAATGGTTTGGAATGTGGTGTCAAAGGGTGGGCAGGCCCTGGCACAGGGCACCCAGAGAAGCTGTGGCTGCCCCTGGATCCCTGGCAGTGTCCAAGACCAGGCTGGATGGGGCTTGGAGGAGCCTGGGACAGTGGGATGTGTGCCTGCCCATGGCAGGGGTGGGATGGATTGATCTTCAAACTCCCTTCCACCCCAAACTGTTCCATGATAGTGTTTTATTGCTATATTTTGCTAAAATTGTATCTGATTTCCAGTCCCAGCTGGAAAATGTGGAGATACCTTCAGAGGTATCTACAGAAAGGACTGTCCTGACTCCCTCCTGTGTTCAGTCTCCAAACACGTGCTCAGTGCCCTGAATTTCATATCAGAGACATTTATCTCAGGGCAAAGAGCAAATGTAGAAGCTACAAGTTACATTTTCCCTTTCCCAAGCACACCAAAGGATCTGTGGGCTTCAGACATGGATAAGGATCTTAATTAACCAAGGAGGTCTGTAACTGGCCGAGAAAGACAAACAGTTTCCTATTGTCTGGCAACAGGACCATTTGCTGGGAAGGAATTTCACCTCCTTTCAGGCTCAAGTGTCACTAATTGGTGCACTTGAGATGGGCATAGATATCCCGAGGATAATTACTGCTGTTATCCTCAGTGGGAACCTCTGGAAAGGCAGCAGTGTTCCTCACCTGGCTTTTCTGAACTGCAGATCCCGCTGGGATAAAGATTATAGCCTGACTAACTCACAAAACCACCTTCTATTCTGACTTTAAAAATGAGGATTTGTTCCAAAAGAATCACTAAGTCCTGGAATCGTCAGATTATTATTTTTGGGTAAAGCCCAGCTGTATTAGTTTCCACTACTCAGACTCTGTAAGAGTGACTGAAATGATAATATTCACCTTTTTAAAAACATAATTATTCTTATTAATAAGAGAAATAATAATAAAATTTTATGCTGATAGATGTCCAGGCAGTTTCTTGCCTAAATTCTTTCTCTTTTTGAGCATTTCCAGGGATAGTGACTCTACCATTGACCTGGACAACCTGTTGTAATGCCTGACCACCCTTTCCATAAAGAAGTTTTTCTGAATATCCAACCTAAACCTCCCCTGGCACATCTTGAGCCCCTTTCCTCCCATCTTGTCACTTGTTCCCTGAGAGAAGAGACCAGCCCCCACTTCAGTGCCACCTTACCCAACTGACTTCCTGAAATCTCCAATTATTAAATTATTCCATAAGAGATCGGAAAACATAAAGATACCTAAAAGTAGTGGTTGTTTGGGGAGTTATTGCCAAACAATCCCTAACTGTGTGTGTCAAGAAACAAATCCTCCATTCCACCTTCCAGGAAAGCACATTTTCTACACATTTGAACATATATGACCCAGCACTATTATTTGCAATTAAAGGTCCCAAATAGAATACACGTAATCCCATATTCACCACTTAGCACAAACCAGCGCATTAATACTGATTCCCTGCACTTAATTGTCCATTCCCACCACATCGTGCATTTAGTTGTAAACTCTTTGAAGTGCACTGAATTCTCTTAGGAGCTTTACTGCAATTCAATTTTAATTTGCCTTTTTATGTAGCATCTTTGATACAATGGATCTTGGAATCGTGTGATAGGAAGGTAAAAGTAATGAGAACACTTTCCAGAGTTGCACATTTGTAGGAGCGAGGCAAAATGATGTATGGACATGAGTGAGAGGTAAAAAGAAAATGAATGTCTATTTTAAACTAGAAAAAAAGCAGCATTCAGCTACTACTCCATTGGCTTTCATCCTGCCTTCATTAAAAACTTTTGGAAAGGCATTTTATAAAGGAGTAACACTCAGAAATGCTTGTAATGCTCAGAAAAGGGAAGACACTTCATATTTCATGCAGCTGATTATTTTTTCCTGGTTTCACTCCTTGCAGAAGTCAGCAAGGAAGGAATTGTTCGCTTCACATCATTCAGGCAAGGAGGGCAGAACACATTCCTTGGATGGGCTACAAACTCCAGGGCTTTGTGCCTGGGATGGAGCTGCAATTATCCATGCCCATGGAACAATAATGATCCTTGTTAAATCAGCCCAGGTCAGGAGTCCAGCAGGCTCCATGTTTCAAGCAGGAAAAGCCTTTGAGAGCTGCTGGCAGAAACTCCAGCAAGGAGCAAGACACAGGAAAGGCAGGGAAAGAGTCACACCAAACGCTGCTTCTCCTTCCTCTTGGAAAGCATGAGGGAGGAAATCCAGGGAAGAGAAGAAGTTGTTCAAAGGAAACACAGATGATTTTTTATGAACACAAAAGCTTGTTTATGAACAAATCCAGGGGGCAAAAATCACACTTGTGATTTAAAACTTTTCTAAGTATGTAATTCTGCTTGGGTTCAGTAGGATTCAAAGCCAAGAGGATACCCAGGATCTCAAAAAGCTTGCAAAAAATCTTTCCTTTTGCCCCTCTGATAAGGATGATTTTTTTTTATCTGTTTTTTTTTTTTTTTTTTTTTTTTCTTTTTGAGATGGGAGCTGATCAGCTTCCACCCTGGCCAATCCAAACAAAAGGGGAGGAAAATAATACAGAAAAGCAGCTGAGTTCCAGTGCAGGCCCGAGTTACCAAAAGTGTCACTTAGCAAACAATGGACTGAAAAGCTGCTTTTATACACTCTGGGAGCTCCTAGGTCAGGGAATGCAGGAGGTAATGGGAGTAAATGGAAAAGGAGTTAAAGCAGGTAAGCTTTTAATTGCAGTTTGTTTGTGAGGCTCAAAAGAAGCATCAGCCATACCCCACACATCAGGAGTTATAAATGAACAACAAATCCATGAACAAACCAAATTAACAACAGCATCAAATAATCACCTTTCTGCCTTGGTACATTATCAAATGCATCCATAATTCCCTGTAATTTCTGTATAATGTATCTTCCTTCTTATCTCCCCCAAACCTGGGACTTGTTCATCAGTCAGTCCCCAAAAACTCACTGGAGATGGGCAGTCACTGACAAATGATGCACATCACACTCAGAGAGATGGCAAGGGGAAGGTCCCAGCCCTTTTAGGCTGATGTTGAGCAGAATTCCCAAAATAGAAGTCACTTGTTGCTAAGCAGTCTTTGACACCACCTGCCAATTCTATAGGGCTTCCAGGAGACATTCTGGCATTAGTGGTGTTTAAATAATCCAGCTTGGGCTCCTGGGCTGGAAAACATTCCTGTGCAGTCCTTGTTTGTCCCAGAATTGATCCAAGGATTCGCTGCCCATGGCAAGGATGGAATGGATGATCCCTAAGGTCCCTCCCAGCCCAAACCACTCTGGGATTCAGGTCTCTGTAAGGACATTGTGAACTGCTCCACCACCACCAGATGCAAATAAATCTCCTCTGCACACAAAATTTAAACTTCCTACAAATCTTCTGCGACTAAGACTGAGTACAAGAAGGAAGAAACCCAAATCCATAGCAAATCAACATAGAAATTAATGGGTATTTATAATTATTTAAAATTAGTCATAAAAGTAATTAATGACTCTGCATAATCCCATTAGTAGTGATGACATTACTATTGCTTTCACATTTTCAATCAGATTCAGGAGGACAATACATGTGCAGAAATCTGTGCTCTGAATGGACTGAAGGTCTTCAGTTTTCCTCATGTGAAGTATCACATTAGTAAAATCTGATTGAAAATCCTGCTGCACTGGGTAGAGGTGTAGAAACACAGATTTCTTCATCTATTATAGTAAGGTACAATAAAACAATGTATTTCACCACAATATGGTGGAATAAAGTTATAGAAAAATATATAAATATATGTATATTTTATATGTGTACATATGTATATTTATATATAAAGAATACCTTTTTTTTTCAAAAGTGGAGGTCAAATCGTTATTCCTCAGTAAATCTTCAAATTTTTTATGGACGTAGTGAAAACTCCTTAAAGTTTTCTTGCTTAGATAGGGTTTTTTACACCCATAAATGATGTAGACTGTTGACTAAACTGGACTTTGCTATGGCTTTTGAGATTGTGCCCTTCATTTCTGCCAGATCACAGCAGTTTTCCTCTCTTTATTCATATACCCTGAGCCAAGACATCCTTACAGCAGATCCCCAGCTGGCTCAGGGCAGCAGTTCCACACCTCTTCTGATTCCTTGCAGGTGCTATCCCTCATGGAGGCCATGTGCAGCCTCTTGGGATGGATTCCTGAGCCACAATTGCTGGCCACAAAGGAATCATGTGGAGTCTGCAATGAAAGCAAAATCCAGCTAAAGCCTAAGAAGAGAAAACCCCTTTGTCTGTCACCACCACCAGCATTAAGATCCTTCCCCAAAGCCACCTGTCCAATAAGGAGCTCTTTTTTCCAATACTTTACATCAGGATTATAAAGCTCTGGTTCATTTTGGCTCCCTCACTGCTTGGGAATTCCCAGTGACTGCAATTCCAGCAGAATTTCCCTGGGAATTGGTCCCTGGGAATACACAGTATCTGAGTCACTCTTTCACAGTCTCTGTTGATAGAGAGAGTGACACTGCTCCCGAGGCAGAGCCACTAATCCCATTACACCCATCTCTAATCCCATTAACCCTCAGGCTTTCTGGGTGGTTTAGAATCCTGGTTTTGGTTCTGGAGGGTTATTTTTAAAAATATATTGTGAGTTCCTTCAACATTACTGGTTTGACTGCTGTAATTGTTGGTGTTCTGAGCTGATTTCTTAGGAGCTTTGTGACCTTGGCTGTAGAGTGACTGCAAATAAAGATCAAAAATGTTCCTGTTTTTCTGAATTAATCCTTAAAAATGGGCTTTACTCATCTCATTGCTCTTACTTTCTTTAATTAGTGAGTTTACTCCTGCTAAACAATATGTTTTTAATTGCCACAGCCCCACGCAATCACAGCCATGAAGATTTTCCCCATTAATTCAGCTCCAAGGGCTGCACAAAGCAGCACTTTGATCTCATTAGCATAGAAAATAAATCAGAGAGCACAGCTACTGCCACTTATTTTCTGTTATGCCTGAGAAACGAATCACAAGATTGATGATTATTGGTCAGCTTCTCTGCCCTCTTTAGCCCTTTGGCACAGTCCTGCTTTGTGCACCACAGAGCCCTGAAAAGAGTCCTTGCACGAGGAAAACCAAGTGGAAGAACAACGGAATAAACTCAGCTTGACCAAGCTGGGCTCACTCAGAGACAAATGGTGATGGAATTAACACAGAACTTGCCCTAGCAGAGAATTTTGATGCTTCAAACCATTTTTGGTAGGGGTGCTGCCCACCAATCCCTATTTCTTTTCCAGCTGATGGCAGATCTTGATGATGCTGATGGAAAGCTTTAGGGACATCACTTTGAGGCTGAGGTTTCTCTGATGAAATGCAGAATGCACCACAGTGATATTTGTTCACAAAGCCAAACATGCCCTGCTTGAATACTCAACTTAAACAGCATCAACGAGCCAACCAAACAAACTGACAAGAGTTCTTCCATCCCTGGAACTGCAGTAAATTTTTTCTACTCCTGTGACCAAGATTAGTGAAATGTTGAATTGCTGAATTGTTCATGGCTTGCTTTGGGCTGCTGATTTCTTGTGATAAGGTGAGAGAAAGCAGAGCAATCCTCAGCTAACCTGAGTTTCCGCTGGCAGTTTTCTTCTACATAATTTTCATTTTTATAGAAACATGAAGTTGTTTTGGTGTGAAGAGGCCTTAAAGATCACTTTGTTCCAAACCCTGCCATGGGCAGGGACACCTTTTGTAGCCCAGCTTGCTCCAAGCCCTGTCCAACCTGGCCTTGGGCACTTCCAGGGATCCAGGGGAAGCCAGAGCTTCTCTGGGCACCCTGTGCCAGGGCCTACCCACCCTCCCAGGGAACAATTCCTTTCCAATATCCCATCTAACCCTGCCTTCTGGCAGTAGGAAGCCATTCCCCCTTGTCCTATCATTTTATTCTTTGCAAACAGTCTTGTACCTGTCAGCTCCTTCAGGCACTGCAAGGCCACAGTGAGGTCACCCCAGAGCTTTTCTTCTCCAGGCTGAATAATCCCAGCTCTCCCAGCCTTTCCTCCCAGCAGAGCTGCTCCATCCCTCTGACCATCCTGGTGCCTCCTCTGGACTGCTATCAGATTTTCTCTTGATAATGCATACAGCAGAAAGAAAAAAAGAAAGAAACAACTGCTAAATCAAAGCCAAAAGAACCCCAAATGAACAAGAAAATCCCCATCAACAACCACAAAACCACAAACCACCCCTAAAACCTATCACAGATAGATAAGGAACAATTTGTAATCAGAATTTTTTCCTGGGCTGAATTTTTCCTATGTTACTGCAGGATGTGAAAAGTTTCCAGTTTGTTTAAGGTGACTATTAAAGCAGTCTAGGAAAGCACACTATTAGAGAGACATCATAGATGATAATAACCCATAAAGCAAGTTAATTTCTTCCCTTTATTTTTAATTCCACCCAGCCAGGAGCCATCCACCTTTCAGTGTGAGATGAATGAATCCCACTCCAAATGCTTTTCACTTGTCAAACTCTACCCCAAGCCTTAAGTTTTCCAGAATCTAATGTCAAAACACTTTTTCTTCTGGGTAAAGCACTGAGAGCTGAGTCTGTCAAAGGAGAGGATTCACTGGGAGTGATATTAATGACAGAGTTTGGGAGGATTTCAGTCTGTGCCGTGGTTTGAGCAGTTTACAGTGCTTCCCTGTCACTTCAGGGGGCACAGGGATGGATCCAGCATGTGTGAAACCAGTGTGATCATCTTCTAATTAACACACCAGGCAGCTTTTTGCATTAATTACCTTTGTTTAGCAGACAGGCATTGCTCAGGCTCACTGTGTTGGGTCTCTGCAAGCACAGGATCTGAGAGAGGTTTTTTTATGGGCTTGGATTAAATTTAACAACTTTGCTGTTGCTAATCCAAAAAAGTTATTGCTTTCCTCCTCCATCCTGACAACAAACATGGCAGGAAGGAGGACAGGGAGGAGATATCTTTATCACACTGGTACCAACATGGGGGTTTGACACTTGGCAGATGACAGCAAATATTTTAAACCAAAGAAGCTTTTTAGATCCTTTTGCATCCTTGCTCTCTGCATTTCAGCCCAGAGAAGAAAAGGCTCCTAGGAGATCTTAGAGCACTTTCCAGTGCCTGAAAAGGCTCCAAGAGAGCTGGAGAGGGACTTTGGACAAGGGCCTGGAATGACAGGACAAGAGGCTTCGCACTGATAGAGGTCATGGTTAATTGGGATTTTGGGAAGGAATTGTTCCCTGTGGGAGTGGTGAAGCCCTAGCACAGAGTACCCAGAGAAGATGTGGCTGTCCCTTCCCTGGAAGTGTCTAACACCAGGTTGGACAGGGTTTGGAGCACCCTGGGCTAGTGGAAATCCGGTCCAGCCCATGGCAGGAGGTGGCACTGGATGTGCTTTAAAGTCTCTCCCAAGCCACAGTAGTCTGGGATTCTGTGAGTGTCATAATGCAAGGCTGAGCTCTCTGCCATGCCAGCACAGACCCTTCCCCATTCCTCCTGCCCTTTGTATTCCTTATCTGTTCTGGCCACAAGCTTTGCAAATAGGAAATATGAAGCTAATAAGGAAGGGGAAGGTGATTTAAAATCATCTTCCATTTCACCAATGTGCCCATGCAGTACAGCCACATTCTAATGGCTGCATTTTGTCTTATAGGTAAATGCTACAGAAGTGACATAAATATGACAAAGGGGTTCCTGGTTTGTGGTGCATTGATTCCATTAATTTGACCACAAGGCTCTGGAGAGGGAATTGCACTGCCTACTCATCAATATTTTGCTCTTTTTTTGCTGGAGCCTAGAATCAGGCAAGGCCCTTAAAGAGCTTGTTATAAATGCAGCTCTGGCCTCTGGAGACTCATTCCTGCCCAGGAGTTTGAAAAGAACTATCTTCAACTGAATTAAAAATTTCTCCAAATACATCATGACATTCCAAAATATTGAGCTAGTTCAGATATGCTTCTGGATTTACATGGCCCTGAACAGCTCTTTCTGTCTAGAGGGTTTTCTAAGTTTATTGCAGGCTAATCATTTCAGCTTTAAAGTTGTTAAAATATTAGAAGCATTTCTTTATATAAAAAAGGGAACACAGACTGATTGAACACCCTAATGACATTTTTGCTGTGGGAAAATGGATCCATCAGCTCCTGATGGAGCTGGCTGGCAAGGATGTGGTGTTGCCACAGCTCCAGCTCTGTTAGCAAAACACAGACAGGGATGAGACACAGCAGAGCCCAAAAGCAGCCCCCAGAATTTGGCGTCTGTTGTCTTTTTCTGTGTTGTCCTCCTTGCAATAGAATTACTTCAGAAAGGAGTGAAAATCAGGAACATATCTCCACCACTCTTCCAGAAACCCAGGGCTTGTGCTTTTGAGGATGCAGTGGAGGGGCAGGTGAGCTCCATGAGAGGTGCTGGAAGTGCTGCATTTCACACAAGAAAATGCTGGTTGAGTTCAGGGGCCCAAATTTTCTTTTATTTGGACTGTCCAGGACAATCTTCCAAGTGAAAGGTTCAACTGCCAGGACCTACAAAGTACAATATTATCCACATGTAAACTCCCCTGGCTTTTCTCCTTGTCAGACTGAGTACAAGAAGGGGCTGTCAGGAGGGAAATTAAATTTAAAAATAAACCCTTGAGTTTGGTGCTGCTCTAAGCAGAATTTTGGACTCCATTTCTTTCACAGGGTGGTGCCATTTTGTTCATAGTGATGTTTCCAGCCATCCAGGTCAAGCTCACCACAAACCAGAGTTATCTGCAGCCCTCTCCCAGCCATGAGACATTGTCTCCAAAGGCTCAGGAAGTATTGTAGCACAGAGGTTTCCATGGGGAACATCTGAAAGCTGAAATCTGGGTGCTCTGAGGTCTTTTGGGGGCTGCAGGAATCCAATCACAACATCAGTGCTGAGTCATAATCACCAAAAAGGACCAACACTCCCTACCAAAGGTGATTTATGGGGGCAGAGAGACAAGTTACCAGTTTGGAGAGCTTTCCTCCACGAAATGTCCTTACCCATTCTCACCACACTTTTTCCAGTGCTGCCAGGGATGAGGTGGGGACTCATTTTCAGTTTTCTGCTGGGTGCTCCCTGGGGAAGGAAGCCCAGCTACTCACCATGTTCGTGTTCTGTTTTTCACACTGTAATGCTCAGTTGTTAAGAGAAATTCTGTATTTATTATCAAGAAATTGTAGCAGGAATAGGAGATTTATACATACATATGTATATATGGAGCACTTTCAGATGCTGAAATAATAAAAGTTTCTTCTGGATGCCACTCAGTGTCAGACACAGCAACTCATTCTTGAGCCCACTTGAAAGCTGTTAAAAACCATTTTGTTGATTCACTAAATCTCAGTCACCTCTGAAGAAACAGCCTGGGATAAAGCTGGAGGGGTGCATGATTTTGTGCAGCACACTCATCACAGCAGTGCCTGGGATCATCACAACACATCCCTTCTTGCACCATCCCACAGGAATTTTGGGGGGAAGCAAAAAGAACCACACCACACTTTCTGGATGAGTCTGTCTGACGCTATTTTAAACTAAAAGGATCACAATGTGGAAGGAATGACATAAATTTGGAGGAGTCAAGAGCTGGGAGGTTCCACAACCATTTAAAATATGGAACAAAATAAACTTCAACAGCCATTTAAAACACGAAACAAAATAAACAATCATTAAATCCCTAAGGAAAATATTAATAACTTTTCTTCTGTGGCATTCAAGGTCCGATTGCACAGAAAAAAGAATGAATTTTATGCAGTGAGAAGCAATCAGAAATTTCTGGTGTTCCTAGTGTGATACTCCTGATGATAAAGACAGGCTACGTTCTCCCTGTACTTGCTTTCCTATTATTAAATCAGCATTCATCAACAACACTCGGATAAAATATATTATACTGCATATATATGACATGAACCCAATAAATATATATAAAATATGAACATATAATATATGTGCCCCATTATTATGGGTCTGATCACAATCTGAAAAGCAGTGGCCTGAAATATAAACATGCAAAGTCTGATATTGCACAAGAAGCACAAGATTTAGGCTTCCAGCTCACACCATTATTTATTAGCAATTGCACAAATCATAATTAGGCCTTTTTTTAAAAGCCCACACTGGAGGTTTCATTGCCATTTCTTTACAGCAGCCCTTTATAAATCATTCATCTGGAGGTTTCTCTCCCATGTGCCGTGCAAACATTCCTGTAAAATCCTCTTAATGGAGTCTATGAATCAATGCACAGCAAAGTGTCACAGGTGGAATCGATGGCTCCAGAAGCGAGAGGACCTTTTTAGAGGCAGGTGTCGAAAACCCTGACTGAATTAGAAACTTTAATCTATGGCAGTCACTGAAATTTATGCTCCAAAGAGATAGTTTGAAAGTCCTCCCTTTTTTTTCATTGCTACAGGTATAAATTCCTGTCAACAGCTAAAAGAAGGAATGAGAATTCCTCAGGCTAGAAATAAGACTGAAGGAATATATAACAATAAAATTATACTACTCCTTAAATACATTAAAGGTAACTCAAAAAAAAAAGAAAAGGAAAAAAGGAATTCACAGCTCTGGGGCTTAAAATGCAGAAAGGGATACAGATGGTGAACCCTGGGAACACTTTTTGATAGTGAAGGCTGAAACCCTAACCCAAAATTCAGTTATTGAACAGAAGTGACTCATCAGCAGTTATTCCAGAATTGTGAGTTCCAGCCCCACTGGGAAGGACAAAGATCCAGTGACATAAAAGGGGAATCACTTGCTTCTCCCTGGCCCTCACAACCCCACATGAAAGCAGCCCGCAAATCCTCACTTTGGCTATTTCTTCCTGAAATTCCTCCTTATCCCCAAGAATTTCAGTTTGCATCCCATATGCCCTACTTTATGCTCTTCTTACTGTCTTACTTGCTTCTCCCTGGCCCTCACAACCCCACATGAAAGCAGCCCCAAATCCTCACATTGGCTATTTCTTTCTGAAATTCCTCCTTATCCCCAAGAACTTCAGTTTGCATCCCATATGCCCTACTTTATGCTCTTCCTACTGTCTTCACTAATTTTATCTTTTTGGGTTTTCAGTTAATGACAAAATATGGAGTGGGGAAATATTCCATCACTTGTTTTGCCAAGAGTTTATCCTCATCTGCTTTTTCAGACAATGAAACAACAATGTTATATATGGAAAAAGATTTCTGAAGTGTAAAGGTACAAAACCTCGACTGTATTTTTTTTTAAGTTATTTCTGCCAAATCAAAAATTCTAAAATAAATCAGCATAATTTCATAGGCTTCTTAGGAAGTTTATCATCAAGTAGTCTTAAATAAAACTGTACAATTAATCTGTCTGCTGCTTTTTTTTTTATTTTTAAATAAACAAGATCTTTTGAAGTCTTGCTCACACTAAACAGTCTGTTATTTCCATATTCAGGACACTTGTTTGGGTCCAGAAAGTCCTGGAAATAAATAAGTTCAGAGGTGAAGGGAAAAGAAGAAAATCAGTAAAAAAACAGAAAAGTGACTGTATTTGTACTTCAGCTTTTTAGAAAAAAAAACCATAGTGTTGTCTCTTTACTCTTTTTCACTCATTAATTAAAGCTGACACTTCCAAAAGCAGTATTAAATTACCTGGGAATTAAGAACTCATCAGCTCTGCTCATCTATTTTAAGTTAAGGTGACCAGACACCAAAGCAGCTGCTGCCTTTAAAGGATAATGGAGTTTAGGACCACGTATCCCATGCAAAATGTCATCTTTATCCAGGGATGGAGAAACCTTTACCCCTCAAAAGAACACCTTTGACTCAAACAACAGGAAATCTTTCCAGCAGCCTTTTCAACATGTTTGAAGAGGGGTGGGGAGAGGAAAGGTTTTGAGGCTTCGTTTCAGGGGGTTTGGTTATTTTTGAGTGTTTGATCACCTAGGAAGCAAATCCAAAAGAAAATGGAATTGTTTTCCAAGGTGATAACACTGATAACTGATAACACTGATAACAGACTCCAGGAAAAGTCTGATGAGGAGGGGCTGAGGGATCTGGGAAAGGGGCTCAGCCTGGAGAAAAGGAGGCTCAGGGGGGAAATTCTGGCTCTGCACAACTCCCTGACAGGAGGGGACAGCCGGGGGGGTCGGGCTGTGCTCCCAGGAACAGGGACAGGAGGAGAGGGAACGGCCTCAGGCTGGGCCAGGGCAGGCTCAAGTTAGATATTGGAAAAAAAAAAATCCAATCACTGAAAGAAATGTCAAACTCTGCCCAGGCTGCTCATGGCAGCGGTGGAGTCCCCATCCCTGGAATATTTGAAGATCGTGTGGATGTGGCCCTGGGGACAAGGGTTAGTGCTGAACACGGTGCTGGTGGTGGGCTGGTGGTTGGACTTGGTGATCTTAAAAATATTTCCCAACCTTAACAATTGTCTGATCCCATAAAGCTTCTTAGGAAATGATTCGTGTTGCAGCACAGGTCTAATTTTAGCAGATTGGAGGAATTAAAAATAATCCACTTGTTTTGGAAGTCATTTAAGTTGAGGTCGTTATGTAAGTATTTTTATGGTGAAAAAAATACATCAAACACAAGCCATGACAGAAACTATCACTGCCTAGAAACTGGCTAAATTTTTAATCACCAAATATATATATATATATTTAGACACAAATGTGTGTGTGTTGTACAGGGAAGAACAAGAAAAAAGCAGGGATGTAAAGGCCAGAGATAGCTATTTCTCCCTAATTAAGTTTTCAATCAACAAGGCAATCAGTACAGAGCTGCCATCAGTGCTGCTCTGAGACCATTCCCAGTCCTGGAGCAGAAGCACCAGGCATTCCGGGCTGAGTGCCTTAGGATAACACTCTCCTACACCCCAGTGGTAAAACAGGGACACGGCTCCTAGCAAAGCCTTTCACTCCATCAGGATAAGCAAACAAACCGCTCTGGTGAGCACATCCAGGCTCGGGATTTTCCCCTGAATATCCCATCACACCTAAGGGGATGTTTGCAAATGCTCAGGTATTTATTTCCCAATAGCTGCCAATCAGATTGGAGGTTTCCTCAAGCGAAAATGAACGAAATTACAAATTGCCTTCATTACAAAGGCAATCTGAATGTGGAAAAGGCCAAGTGCCTGGTGCTAGGTGGGGTTACAACAGTTCAGGTGCTCTCCTAATTAATGGGAGGGATGTGGCTAAATGCCACTGATGCCTCAGGTTTAGCTTTTATATTTTTCAGATTCTGTACTGCTTTAGTGTGTACTTCTGAGCTTCATAAGAGAGGATGGTGAACTCTCTTCACAGAGTAGGGAGACAAAACAATTCCTTCTCCAGCTGGGGACCAAGGAGAAATGATCCAAATCTCAGGCCCAAGAGCATAAACAACATGGAGTGAAGAGAGAAAAACAAGAAGGATGGGACTTCATAAGCTAAAGCTGTAATTGGAGAATTAACTGCAATATGCAAATGGAGCAGAATTTATAAAAGTGAGAGACCCTGTGACCAGTCATCCATTTTTGTGACCATTTTGGTTCATCTTGGGTGTGGCCCTGACTTGGCTCTTGTGCTGCCCAAGGTGGATCCATTGAGGCCTTTTAATAAATCCCTGCTTTATTCTTTAACTCCATGTGGCCTCTGTTCTAGCTCAGCTTTCTCCAGGCATCACCATGACACATTTGTGGTGTCCTGGGGCCTCATTCAATTCCTACTGGGAACAGGAGGGATCAGATTATTCAATTAACTCCAGTGGCCTTTGGACTGCACTGGAGGCTCCACTTGCAATGGGATGGAGTTCTCCATGGAGAGGCTGAGCACTTCCAGCTCCTGTGGGGCCTGACACCTCCTCACTAGGGCTGAGCATCCAAGCAGAGTACAGGGGAGCTCCTCTTTCCTGCACTTGAAATCCAACTGTGGGCTTTGAAAGGAGCCCAGGAGGTCTGGTCACCTGAATGCAATAATTACCTTTGAAATTCTTGATTAAATTCTGGGAGTGATAAAATAAATTAATTCTTTCTTAGGATGCAAGAAATTAAAGACTGTTGTCATGGAATAGTTTGGGTTGGAAGGGACCTTAAACATCATCTTATCCAACCCCTTCCATGGGGTTCTATAGACAGAACATGGCACACCCAGTTTTGATTTAAATTTTGCCATTTTTTTAATGAAGAATCTTAGGAAAAATTAACAGGAATATCTTTTTTCCTGTGGTTACATTAAACAGAACAATGGTATTACAACTTAATTGCTGTAATCCACAAACTTTCTCAGCAGAAGTGGGTTTCTCTCTACATTTAATGTTTGTTTATACTTGGGTAGTTAGTCCTAAAAAGGACACAATTCTGCTGTCATCTTCAAAGTATCAGAAAATACACATATTCTACAAATCTCCAAAATGCAGCAGCAGAGTAATTGACAGCCATGATTATTGTGCCCTCTAGAAACATTCCAGATGACAGATGATGGTAATTTCCTCATAAATCATGTCTAAACCATGAAAAATGTAATGGAACCTCATTTAAGGAGTATGATCTTACCAGGACTAAAGGAGGGGGTAGAATTTGGGCCTGCAATGTTTATTTCAGCTTTTAGGGATAGAATCTTCCAGAAGTTGCAAGCATGTGTGTATAGAGAAAAAAAAATCCCATTTCAGATGAGCAGCACCATCTCTTTTGCCTCTCCTGTGTTGCTGTGGTACTTTTCCTGATCCTGGCTGATTGACAGGAGGGAAGAGCTGCAGCTCCTATTTCAGAAAAAGTTCCTAAGATAGCAGTGAAGGGGTTTTTATTCAGGACTAGAGGAATAAAAGGAAAAAAAGAACGTTTTAGACTCTGAGAATCCAAGAGAACAATTCTACATTTTCTACATGCTTTCAAGCTGGAATGTTTTCATTATTTTTAATATAAAGGAATTTTATTTTCTATTTTTGACTGGATCCGTTGAGTGAGAATAAGGCTGTCCCCTTCCACACTACATTTATATTCCATGAAAAGCTCACAAATTGAAGTCCCAGTAACTTTTTTTTTTAACATCATTATCTCCCCCATTCTACCTGTGTCTTTTAACATTTTCTCTTCATTATAGAATGCGGTGCCCAGTTGACTTTACAGTTCAGAAATATTTGATTTACAGGGAGAAGTTTGGGGTATTACAGGATCCCAGAATTATGTGGGTTGGAAGGGTCCCCAAAGCCCATCCAGTGCCACCCCCTGCCATGGGCAGGGACACCTCCCACTATCCCAGGTGGCTCCAAGCCCTGTCCAGCCTGGTCTTGGACACTTGCAGGTATTCAGGGGCAGCCACAGCTTCTCTGGGCACCCTGTGCCAGGGCCTCCCCTCCCTCATAGCCAAGAATTGCTTCCTAATATCCCATCTAAGCCCATTCTCTTTTAATTTGAGTCCATACCCCCTTGTCCTGTCCCTCCATCCCTTGTAAAGAGCCCATCTCCATCTTTCCTTTCAGCCCCTTCAGGCACTGAGATCAACCTGAGTCTTCTCCTCTCCAGGCTGAGCAATCCCAACTCTCCCAGCCTTTCCTCATGGCAGAGCTTCTCCATCCCTCTGATCATCTTGGGAATAGGTGAGACCTTTGAGCCCTGAGCAGATCCACATTTGGTGGCACACAGGGGTTGTTCAGGGCCACAGGACAAAGGCAAGGAGATCACTTCATGGGCACAATGTACTCTGGGAAAATCAAATCATTTTCCAATAAGAATAGACTTAAATCATGAGAAACAAAACCAAATTAAAACAAAACCTTTCCCACACCTTCTCCCCAGGCTCCACATCATCCCTGAGTGGTGCTGGGGATGGGGAATGGGGGCTGTGACAAGTCCAGTGCATCTCTCTGCTGCTCCTTTCTTCACACTCTTCCTTTGTTCTGCCAGGGTTCTTCTCCATGGGCCAGAAGTCCTTCGGAAAAAAATATCCGCTTCTGTCTGGGTCCTTCCCTGCGCTGCAGGGGAATCTTCCTCCCTCTCTTCTTCACTGGCAAAGCAAAAAAACAAATAGAGAAAATACTGTTTTACTTTACTTTTTACTTTAAAACTAAAAGCCTTTGAGGACAAACTGCTGATCACTTTACTTTCCTCTTTCAAATTAAAAGCAAGAGGACCAAGGCCTTCAGGCAGGATCTGCTGCTTGCATTTGTGATGTCCCAAAAAGGCTCAGAGGGTTTATCATCAGTAAATCATTTCCACCCCTGGAGCACCTTCTCTCATCCCACATCCTCCTCTGTCAGCATCTTCCAGGCTGAACACCCCGTTTGCCTCCAAGTTACAGCACTGGAGAAAGGGAAGGGAAGGGAAGGAAAGCTTTTAAATAGGAATTGCAACATTCCCCATTGGTCCTGCAAAAGCCAATTGTTTTAATCCTGAGATACTCTGCAAGGAAAACATGTTTGCAAGGACTTCTGCAAAGATCACAAGGCTTGCAGTGCCTTTTAGGAAGAAAATAGATTCTTTCTCTGGGATAACTTAATCAGCCTGATAACTTCACCCAGAACCTGATTCAGAAGTAGTTTAATGGCATTAGGAACCTTTAGAGCTCCATTAATGTCCCCCATCCTAGAACTGCCCCTTATACAGTGCAATGTTCCCTGCACAACTCAGAGAAGAGGCCTGAATAAACCACAGTTCAGCCAAAGTTTAAGCAGGTGAAAGCAGGTAAGAAAACAGTTAACCCTATTTTTTTTTTCCAAATCTAATAAAATTACAGACATCAGATAAGTATTATGAGACTAAAATTGCAATAATTGGTAGCAATACACCTTTCCCCCACCACACAGTAAAATGTAAGAGTTTTTGTTTCAATGACTTTACCATTATGTTATAAACAACTTTGTATGTTGTGACTGCAGGAATTGCATTTCCAAATGTTTGTTTTCTGTAAGCACTGCCTTTTCATGATGATAAAATAATAAAAAAACCTGAAGGCATTCCAGAGTTCATAGAACCACAGAATCATGGAAGGGCTTGAGTTGGAAGGGACATTAAAGCTCATCCATTTCCCATGAACAGGAGCACCTCCCACTAAAAAGCTCCCAATGTGAACTGAAGTTGCTGAATCTTCACACTTCAGACACAGCTTCTGTGTCTGTTCACCAGAAAAAGGTTCAGCAGTGTCACCTTTCATGTTCCATTCACAGCTTGACCCTTAAAAGTGTATTAAAAGAAAATCTCAGATTCACAGAAGAGTTTGAGCTGAAGGGACCTTTCCAAGGCTGGCCAGTCCAAGCTCCCTGAAATGAGAAGGGACAGCTGGACCAGCAGCTCCAAGTGTTCCTTCCAGGGATCCAGGGACAGACACAGCTTCTCTGGACACCCTGTGCCAGGGCCTCCCCACCCTCACAGAGAAAAATTTCTCCCCAATATCCCATCTGTCCCTGCCCTCTGGCAGTGGGAGCCATTCCCTCTGTCCTGTCCCTCCACCCCTTGCCCCAGGTCTCTCTCCAGCTCTCCCGGCGCCCCTTTAGGCACTGGAAGTGGCTTTGAGGTCTCCCTGGAGCCTTCTCCAGGTGAACACCCCCAGTGCTCCCAGGCTGGCTCCAGAGCAGAGGGGCTCAGTTCACCTTTAATCATCTCCCCTCAAAGATTTCCACTTGAAACATTGAGTTCCTCATTCTGGGGTACAGGAAATGCAAAGATTTCAACATAAAGCCCAGTGAAATTAAGGCTCCTGCCATTTAAAGCCATCCCTGCTTTGGGATAAGAAGAGTTTTGGGTGCTGAGCTAGAAACGTGCCTTCCACCTCAACACAGGAATCTGTAGGTGCAGCCAGCATATGCCAAGGAAAACCTTTGGAATGGTTTGTTTATTTACTGCACAGCACAGTTCAGTCTTGGGCTTCACATCAAACCCAGGGGAGAATCCCTGCTGAAACAAACCACTGAAGCACCTCTGAAGTGCACATTCCATTCATATCAAAAGTGAACTGCTTTGAGGTTTTGAAAGAATTTAATATTCCAGGACACGTTACTAAAGCCATAATCCCAATCATTGTCCTCCACAGAGGGAATAAGGAGAATGATGGACAATATTCCTGTACTAAACATAGCTTAAGCAGTCACTTGGGATGTAGGAAGCAAAATATTTAGAGTCTGAGGGTCTAAATGCAAATGAGCAGATGAGGATATGCTTCCCAGGAAAACTCTAAGGTCTTTAGCAGTGTTTGAAGTCCTCTCTTGCAGCCTGTGTACAAGTCTGTGTACCAGCAATCATCCCTCGGATATTTGAACACTAAGGGGAAGTGCCTGAGCACCAGAGATAACAGGAACTTCTCTTTCAGCCTGGAGAAAAGGGAGAACAGCCACCCTAAGGCAAACACACGAGTGGTGGGGCTTAAATTGCAATGCAATGGAAGAGTTTGGAATCTCAGAACTTGGAGCCTAAAGAAACCCAGCAGAGGTGAACTGTTCATCTTCTAATTAGGGATGAGGCTCAGGTCAATTCCAAAAATAACTCTGACACAACCTTTGCCAAGATATTGTCTCCTCTGAGGGTGAAAGGGATCTCCAGATCTCTGTGCCCATAGGGAGAAAAACTGGAATAACCACTAGGAATCACTCTGCTGTTCCAAGAGCTGACTTTCTGGTACCAGCCAAAAAATCCTACCGTAACAAAAAATTCCTCAAGGAACTCAACATGAAATTTAAGCTGGTGCTGTACATGATTTGGAACAATCCCAGACAGGAGCACAGGCTGGGAGAGGATGCCATTGAGAGCAGCCCTGTGGAGAAGCACTCAGGGGCTCAGGTGGATGAAAAGTGTGGGCAGCAGCTCCAGGGAGGGAATTGTCCCCCTCTGCTCTGCCCACCTGAGACCCCACCTGCTGCATCCAGCCCTGGGGTCCCAGAACAGGCAGGAGCTGCTGCAGAGAGTCCACAGGAGGTCCTGGAGCTGCTCCAGGGGCTGGAGCCCCTCTGCTCTGGAGCCAGCCTGGGAGAGCTGGGAGGGCTCACCTGGAGAGGAGAAGGTTGTGGGGAGACATCAGAGCCTCTTCCAGTGCCTAAAGGGGCTCCAGGAGAGCTGGAGAGGGACTTGGGACAAGGGATGGAGGGACAGGACACAGGGAATGGCTTCCCACTGCCAGAGGGCAGGGATGGATGGGAGATTGGGAAGGAGTTGTTCCCTGGCACAGGGTGCCCAGAGAAGCTGTGGCTGCCCCTGGATCCCTGGAAGTGTCCAAGGCCAGGCTGGATGGGGCTTGGAGCAAGCTGGGATAGTGGGAGGTGTCCCTGCCCATGGCAGGGGTGGAACAAAGTGATCTTCAAGTCCCTTCTAATCCAAACCATTCTGTAAGAGGGGTAAAAAAAATGTATTTTCCTGGATTTATAATAATCAATACAGAGAATGGACAAAGAGATTTTTAGCTAACAAAATTCAGCTGTTCTGCCTAAAATGTTGCTTGTCCAGCAGCCGAGCTCTCACTGGGTGTTTATGGGATGTGATCTCTGCATTGTGCCAAATGCAGGATCATAAAATGTCATTTCTAGGGAATGGCTCAGTAGGGGTTTGGCAGTGTTGGGTTAACGGTTAGGCCTGATGATTCCAGAGGTCTTTTCCTACCTAAATCATTTATGAAAATTCCAATTATCAGTAAAATAATAGCAGAATTCACTTACTGCAAGTTACTGGGCTATGTATCACTACAGAAAAACTTTAATCAACGTTAGTGAGAGAAGAATAAAATTACCTGTGAGAATTGTCCCTGAAGGAAAATTCAGCTTTGTGACCTTGGCTCCAAAGAAATGTAATTGTACCCTTGACTTCCTAAGGGCCTCAGTTCTACCTGGGATGTACTTAGGCTTTGTGTTTGGATTCAGTGTGAATTATTCCTTTGCCTTTGAGAAATCCACTGGCTTCTTAAAGATATTTAGGGACCTTATTTCAGCAGCTGATTCATTAATATTTGTATAGCTTCATTGGCTTAAATTCTGTTTACATCTCTTTCTAAATACTTTCTCTAAATACTTTTTATTTTCCTCTAGATTTAGCAAAAACATTTAAATTGTTTAAATGACTGCAAAAATTGGATTAAGAATACCAGAATGTATAAAAGTCTAGAAAATCAAAGCCGGGCCTAAAATAAAATTCCACCACTGTTGTCTATGCAACAGTGCATGACATATTTCTCTCTCTGCTTTTTGTAACATTTATGCAATATCTGCAATAAATATCTGATCTATATATTTAATATATACAGTAAATAGATGCAATAAATGCAGAATAAGGCTTCAGCCAGGATTTCCACAGAAACATCTGAGAATATTATGCTGTCCATACGCCAATAGGAGCACAGAGCTTTTCACATTATTATTTAATGTCAAATTTTACTTTCAAAGAGAAATTAGAATTGGAATTTATGTCATATTAAAAACAGTCTTTCTAACTGCACTTAGACACCTGAATACAAAACTACCCATTTCTTATCACAATGCAGTTCTGTTGATCACTTTTGGGCTGGAAATGTCTTTTTTTCCCTTATAGCCACCAGCAAAATATTGAAAATAATCACCAAAACTTCCACGAGACAAAAGCCAAGAAAAAACCCTTCTGTACACACTTCCTCTCATTTCCAAGTTGAAATCAGAGCCTTTAATGTTACTTTAACATGTGTTAATCATATCATTAATGTTATGACTGACAGACAGAAATTAGTTTAATGGAGAGTTCAGGGTTCTTAAATCAAGACAGGCTTTTGGGTTCTCATGATTAATAGAGCAATACCCCAGCCACATGTGCTCGGGCTGCAAAGGAAGATGGATAATGAGCTCCTGCATCCTCTGAAGGAATTTTAAAATCTATGGTGGACTACATTCCAATGAGAGCATATTAGACGGGAATTAATGCAGGATCATTTGTCTGTCATAGCCAATGTTCAAAGGGAAAGTGCAGAGACTGAGCAGGGATATTCACAGCTCCAGCTGTGGGAGGGCTAATGAGATGTGGGATGAATGGGGGGAGAAAAGAGAAAGGACCACTTGATAGGTATAAAAATTTCCTTCCAGGCCCAAAGGGGTGTTTGGTGACATGCAAAACTTTCCTGGCTGGTGTCCACCTAACAAATTCCAGCTCCTCACCACACCAGGCCTCACTGGAAAGAGCCTGACTGCACATTCCTGCCCAATTCTTACAAGAAATTCCATATCAGAAAGACACTGACCCCCTGTTCTCACTGAGTCCAGACTGGTTTGGGTTGGAGAGGACCTCAAAGCCCATCCAGTGCCACCCCCTGCCATGACAGGGACACCTCCCACTGTCCCAGATTGCTTCAACAACACTGCCATGGATCCAGGGGCAGCCACAGCTCCTCTGGGCACCCTGTGCCAGGGCCTCACCACCCTCACATGAGGAATTGCTGGCCAGTATCCCACCCAGCCCTGCCCTCTGGCAGTTAAAATAATGCACTATTTTCCTTCTACCATAATTTCTCTAATTTCTCCTGTAATTTGCTTAATTCTTTGTCAAATTACTCAGTCTTTACAGAATTTATGGTGTTGGTAATGTTGCAGCCCTCCAGGGAAACAGCAGGATCGGTAATCTTCACTTTCCAGAGAGAAAACATGGCCTGGGAATGGTTTTGACCAGCTCTGTGGAGATGTAGTACCAATGACCTGGGGGAATTACAGGTGTAATGTGGTCTGTATGACCTGAGCTGAGTTAGGAAACATTAATTACAGGCATTGAGGCAGTAAATTAGTTTATACACCTTGCTGGTTTTGTACAAAGAGTAATTGTTCTCTGTGTATGTTGCAAAGATAAAAGTCTGAAATGTACTTGATATTTTTGGCAATATGAATTGTGTATTTTCTCAAAACCAGATCAATATGTGAAGTGTTTATTTTCTAATGATAAAGTAATTTTCTTCTATTCCTCCTCATTTTCTTATTTTTCTTAGTGATCTTAAGATCCTCGTACTGCTTCCTTTAGTTGGAAATGATGGGATTCTTATCCTGTATACTTTTGCCTCATTCAGACAAAAAGCAGAGTGCTTTAATTATTTTTTTTAATTCTTAAGCTTAGGACAAAATCTTTAGCTTGTAATATGTTACATAATTATTGTGAATCCAGTAAAGAACAGAAATTATAGACTTTATTTCAGCAGATAAGCAAGTAGTGAAATGAAATGAAATGAAATGAAATGAAATGAAATGAAATGAAATGAAATGAAATTAATAAATGAATCAAGTAAAATGGCTTGGTTCCAGTAAACTAACTTAAAATGTAGCGTGACCCAAAAAAGTCATGGTTTTATATAAAAAAAGGGAATACAGCCAAGTAGTTTCTTTCAGATGCAACACTGATTGTGTAGTGGAAGGTTACACAAAGTGTGTCAAACTCAAAATAAAAATTCAGGATTTTTTAAAGAATTCATCTTAATAGCCTATAATTAACTCAGAAGAAAAGAAGAAAAAAGAATCCTCCATTAAAAGTAATCATTAGTGGGGTTTTTTGTCTTGAAAAAAAGAGTGAGAGATGGGAAGGAAAACTTGAGGAAAGTCAGTTCCTCCCTACACCAACTCCCAGAAAAAAAGATATTATTGCTGGAATTACAGTAACAACATGCAGGGAAGCTCCCTGTGAGTCACCATTGCCAGATGCAATGAGTTTGGCTCCCAAATAATGAAATTTGGGTACAATGAATATCACATTTGGTGAGTTTTTCATGTTATATGAAAGATGGTACATCCAGTTAAGTGTGTAATTCCCACGCTCAACATTTGGTTGAGGCTCAGGTGAAACACTGAGCAAACCTGGTGACAAAGTGACAGTGACACTGCTCAGCTTGCCTGATCTGTATTAGTTTTTGAAAGCCCCAAATCCTTCAGCCTGTTAAGAATTTGGATAGGAAGGGGAAAAGTCCCTGACAACTGCAATAAGACAATTACAGACTAACACCTCCAGGAAAAGTGTTTTTGTAACTTCTAATTGGAGATTTAGTTAAGATCTGAATCAAGAGGGTTTATATTCCTTCTGCATATTCTATTTTAATTGCTTTTTACAGGCTGGCTGGAAGTGCCACTAGGTATAGAGTTATAATTTGAAGATATTATAAATTTTCCTTTGGGAAGTGGAAAAAGTAGGGAGGGGAGCAGAGAGAAGGCAGTGCTCCAAAGGAGCTGCCTCCATTTGGGCAGATGCCTCTGGGAATTCAGTGCATTGCTGCCTTTACCCATTTTAAACTCATCCCTTTGTTCAATTAGTAGAAGGTGCATTCTCCCTTCTTTTCCCTCATTTTATGTGATCAGCCAAAAGAGAGCACCTCAAGAACTGTTAAGGGCAAAAATGTACCTTGGGCTTCATGCAAATGAGAACTGGGCTCTGCATTTTAATGAGTGAAGCCTGTAAACTTTGTTCTTGCTCATTAGCTGGAAGATGTGTCAAGATGTGGAAGTGCAATGGACACTGACAGTAAATGAGGTCCAGGGGGCTTGGGACTGCATCTCAATTTCCCAGCGTTTTAGTTACTCTTTGCAGCCTCTGCTATGATACAGCAGTGATGATAGCAGCCAGGCTTGGCAGAAATTACTGTAAAAGCTGTAACTTTTATAATGAATCCCAAGTTCTTACCAGAGGTTGTAATAATATCCTTAGTACTTCCACAGCCCCTCATAAAAAAACATTGTGCAGCGAGTTGTTCTCTATTAAATTGTTAGACAATCTTTTATTAAAACAGTCTGAAAGCTTCCTGGAAAGATTAAAATGAAACAGTGAGGTAAGTTTTAATCCTGGGCTGTTGGTAAGGTCACCATTTGGGAGGATAACCCATTTTACAGGCAGGTGCAGTGCTGAGGGAGGGAGCCCGTAACAGCGTTAGCGCCGCACAACCCTCAGCGCCTCATAAGAGAGTTTGGTGTGCCTCAGCAAAAATTCATTCCAGAAGAATTCAATCACTTCTTGGGAGAACTTTCTGATGTGAGAAAATAATTGAGTGCTTGACATCCAGCTCCAGAGGTCAACCACTGAAAAGGCAATATCTTGGCAATAAATTGGGATGAAATTGTCGAATTTGAGTTGCGAGGTGAGTTTGCGGTTTTATGGAGCAGATGGTTCAGATGATGTGGGGTTCAGGGAGTGCTTTCCACTCAGACAATAGAACACCCAAAGCAACGTGTTTGTGGGGCTTTTCCCATCCTGGTGGGTTTTACATTAACCATTTCAGACTGAGTTGAGCACTGCAGAAGCAGGCTGAGCTGGAGCTTCACTCGAGACAGAACAGACCTGCTTTTTTAAAATCAGTCCTGTTGGTCCACAACTTTGTGTGCTTTTTCTATAGGGAAAAAAAATGGGTCTAATAAAAAGTATTGTCTCCTTCTCACAGCGTGGCCTTTTATACACTTAAAAATTATTATGGCTATGGAATCAAAGAGTCATTAAAGTTGGAAAAGACCTCCAAGATCGTAAAGTCCAACCTTCAACTGATTGCTACAGGCCCATGTTGTTAAAGTCCCACATCTGCTCAGTTTTAGAGCATTTCCATGGATGGTGACTCCACCCCTTCCCTGGAAAGTCTCTTCCAATGCTTGGCCAGCCTTTCAGTAAGGAAATTTTCCCTAATATCCATCCTGAACCTCTCTCTCCTAGCGCAGCATGAGGCCTTTCCCCTTGTTCTACTGGTTACCTGGGAAAAGAGCCTGACTCCCTCCTTGTCATAGGGAGCTGGAAAAGCACCTGCACTAATTCAGTTGCAGGTGTTATCTATTGTAATTCTGGTGTTATCTTGATTGATGAGTTGGCAAAAAATATCTTAGCAATCAGGTATTTGTAGGATTTCTCTAGTGACTTTTTAAAAAAGTGGCATTGCAGACCCTTGAAGACAAAAATAGCAGCTTTAGCATCTTCCTTTGGTAGGTTTTCATATTTTATTTTGTTTTATTTTTGTTCCCTCTTTTTTCTCGTGAATGTGAGACTATAATGTCCCTTTTTTTTTTTTTTTTTTGGTATATATTACTGCTTTTCTGTGCCTGCCATGAAGGCTTCATTAATCCTTACCCAGGTTTAAATGTGAATTTGGACTGGATGGCTGCAATAAAGCCATGTATGGTTTGGGTTTTTTATCTATGCCACTACGTAAAGCAAATCCTTTACCTTTTCTGGAAAAGATCATAAATTTCATTTTCATAACCTTAACCAGAAGAGGCTTTTTCTTCTCCTTTAGGATTAGAGTAACATTCAGTGTTGACACCTGTAACTTTTTTCTTGCAACTCCCACTGTGAAAACAGCCATGGAGAACAACATGAAAAGCCCTTTTTTTTGTAAGAACCCTCAATTATTTTCCATGGCATTTCAAGAATCCTGTAATTCAACTTTCAAAGCTTGTTGTAGAATCCAAACCCAGACACTATCAGTGCAAATACTACATCTAATTTTCCTATCACATTCACCTCAGCACAGGAAATCAATCCAGCAGGAAGGGGAAGATTTGAAAATAGATGGCAGTGACAATCCAATAAAAACCATAAATAAACAGGGAGAAACACCCCATGTCAAGTGGGGATTTTCAGATTTACTAAATAGATATAAACAAACCTGCATTGTGATTTGGGTGGCACTGAGATCACAGCATATAAATTCAAAACTGGGAAGGAGAAAGAAAAAAAAAAGCAAAAAAAAATTACTCAAAATTCTTGAAATCACTTACAATAATCATCATCATCATCATCATCATCATCATCATCATCATCACTGTGATTTTATCAGGCTGGTAAATTCTAAAATCCTAATTAATAAAAATATCATGGTAACTACATTTTGAATGTTTTTTCCCAAAGGTTTTTTGAGCAGCAGAGTTGCTGGGGGCTTTCTTTGTTTGTCTGCTTTTTGCTCAAGAAATCCACAGTATCCAAAAGAGTGCTCCAAGGATTCAATAATGCAGACAGTTTCTGCTCCAAGTACTTCCAGCAATTGTTGGCATCTTTTAGGACTGTCTGGCTGGAATTTATTAACATATATAGCCAGAGCTCTCTCCTCTATTGAAAGGCAATATAACACACGTTCCCTGACAGATTAAAGCAAGCTGCACTATAAATTGTGCAGATTGAGCCCTCTTACACAGCTTATCCTAATCATAGCTCTGCCATTTGCTTCTCATGACAGGATAAAAATAAAAGTACCATAAAACTAAAATAAAATAGACAGTCTGCCATTCCTCCTTTAGAAAACATTTGTCAGAATCTCTTCAAAAATAATTGGGAAGAAAATGTGCTGAATTCTACAATTTATTGAGTCATTTTTAAAGCCTGTCCAGGCATGTTAAAAGGCTGCATTCTTTATATCAGCTAGCTTGGGAGAGGATGTATTTTACATTGTCAAAACCCTTTCAGAGTTTGCTTTTTTTTCACCCTTAAGAATAAGTTTCCCCTGACTTTAAACTTAAATATTTATCCAGTGAGCAGGAAACAGTGAAACATTTAGGTTCACTCACCGTGCCAGCCTTCAGTGATCTAAACCCTGCTTTCCCCTGCAATTTTTCTATAGTCTCACAATTTACTTCTCTTTTTTCCTTTCTCCAGTGTCTGCATTTGAACTGCTAAGGAAAGCAGTGTGAAAGTCTTCCTTTGCTGGAGATATATATATATATTAAAAAGGCAGTTTATGGCATATTCTTCAGCCTTTTTTAAAGAGATCTCTGAAACCTGAACTCTTCTGGCACCTTTAGCAAGAGCAGCTGCTTTCCTTCTTGGTAAGGAAATGGTCACTCTGCAAAGAATGAATTCTGGAAAGTCAGTATTCAGCTGTAATCACAAAGATTGGCATCTGGGAGTTGTGTTGTGACAGTCCAGTGACAGGGGGAGACAGAAATATCTAAAGCAAGGATTGGTTTAAATATCTCTTCGTAGAGCTGGGGTGATGGGGAGACAGGCCAACTCCAAAACTGTCTGTCTGCTGCACCACTGGAGAAGGTGCAGCTCAGCTCTGAGCACACCACATGAGATGAGGAGTGGAGCTTGTCCCATCTGAGCTCAGGTCTGTGCAGCAAGGCCATGGAATGGGGACAGAAGGAATCCTGGGCTGTTGAACAATTCCTGATTCCTCCTTTGTGTTTTTCCTCACCAAAATGAAATAAACGTGTCTTGGCAAAGGACAAAAAGCACAAGGTGTAAGATGCAAAGGACAGACTGGGACATCAACTTTGTGACATGGAGATTTGGATGGGATATAGGGAAGGAATTGTTCCCTGTGAGGGTGGGCAGGCCCTGGCACAGGTGCCCAGAGAAGCTGTGGCTGCCCCTGGATCCCTGGCAGTGTCCAAGGCCAGGCTGGATGGGGCTTGGAGCACCCTGGGACAGTGGAAGGCGTCCCTGCCCATGGCACAGGATGAGCTTTAAGGTCCCTTCCACCCCAAAACCATTCCATGGCTCCATTATAGGTACAATTCGCTTACTCTGTGTCTGATACAGAAGGCAACAAATTAAACAGCTTTGTTTTGCATACACAGGGACTTTTCAAGGGTCGAGAGTGGCTCAGTACTTGAGAGCTCATAGTCAGGTGTCCTTCACAACTGCAGACTACATCCATTCATCCTGGTTCTGGAAAAACGAGCTCTACCAGCATTTTGTAAGTTTTGTCATCAAAAAGGTGCAGTTTTGTCAGCCACACAGGATTCATCTAAAATAATAATTTACATCAATCCCAAACTGCTCGAGCTACTTCTGTGGCACTTCAGTTCCTTCTCTGCTCCATCCCTGTGTTCAGGAATCTGGCAACCTTCCTTACACACTTACACCTTGCACACCAAGCGCTCCAGAGAAACTGAGCAGCAGGGCTGGTGCCAGCCAGGGCCCACTGTGCCTCCCAACCATTGCATTGCTTATCAATTCCTGTGGCTCTAGAGAGCTCCCAGAAAAGTAAACTACATCTTTGTAATGCTGTTAAACATTCTTCATTCTTCTTTCTTTACATTTCTGGGAACTCAGATGTAAATGTTCTAGTACAAACTTAATTGTGATTTCATAAAGATACTGACTTCTGAGTCTTTCCTCCAGTGCATCATGTTAGACGATTTTTTTTCCACCATATGTGATTTCACCTAGGAGTCAGCCCCACTAATTATTAGCAAAGGATTTCTCAAGTTAATCATCTTCTTAGAACACTTTTGGGACCTTAACCGGTGTTTACTGCAGGGTCTTTTGAAATGCAAATCACTTTTGCAAACTTCAGAAAGCCCCAAACTCTATTTGGATTCATTTGTAAGTAGTTAAAGATCAAAGTCACTCCGACCCAGAAAGAAGATACAACATCTTTTTGTTCCAAAATTTTGATTTATTTTCCCCACAAACTTTCACAGCAGTGTTTGGTCTCATACTTTTTGGTACCTGCAAACAGCAGTCAGAAATCCTTCTGGCTGTTTCTCTAATGATTAATGAGTTGCAAGATGCATTTCTTTATTTCATAACCTTTACTATCACAAGAGGTCACTCAATCTGTGAAGGTGACAGCTTTGGATATAACTTTACAACATTAAAAATGTGTGACCCACAGTAAATTACACAACTTGCTCTTTTTGTGGGCAGTGCTGTCAGTGTTTTTCATCTGTGGCTTGTCTGCAGACCAGGAGAGCTCTTGCAGCCCCATTTGTCATGTAGAGAGAGCTCCATGGTGGAGCCCGTTAAAAAATTCTCATGGACCACTTTGTCAGAAGTGTCTGAACTTATCCATTACACAAACTCAGGAGGAACTGGAGCTGCTTGAAAATACATCAAGCCATTTTTATCCAGATCCATATTTGAAGCTATTCCGCTAGTTCCTAATATGCATTAGAGAAATTATTCCAGTCTGCGAGTTCTGGTGCCATCTGGATGAATTAATTTCAACCCGCTACCCCTGTTACGGTTTCAGACATAATGATTCAGTTGTTGGTACATTGATTTTCCAGTTCTTTTTCACTCTTTACTGAAAAGAAATGGTGGTGAAGGTCTATATATACAGTGTGAATTATTTAAAATACTGGAGACATGTGAAGTTGTTATTTGTGACTGTTGTGACACACAAAGGCACCTCCTGCTGCACCTGTGAGAATGGTCTAGGTTGGAAGGGACCTTAAAGCCCATCCAGTGGCACCCCTGCCATGGAAAGGGACACCTTCCACTAGCACAGGCTGCTCCCAGCCCTGTCCAACCCAGGCTTGGACACTCCAGGGATCCAGGGGCAGCCACAGCTTCTCTGGGCAGTGTTACAGGATGGCTGAATCATTAACATTGGAAAAAAGACCACCGAGTCCAAGCTGTGCCTGATCCCCACCGTGTCCCCAGCCCAGAGCTCTGAGTGCCACATCCAGGCCTTCCTGGAACACCTCCAGGGATGGGGACTCCAACACCTCCCTGGGCAGCTGTGCCAAGGCCTGAGCACCCTTTCCATGGAGAAATTCCTCCTGCTGTCCAACCTGAGCCTGCCCTGGCCCAGCCTGAGGCCGTTCCCTCTCCTCCTGTCCCTGTTCCTGGGAGCACAGCCCGACCCCCCGGCTGTCCCCTCCTGTCAGGGAGTTGTGCAGAGCCAGAATTTCCCCCCTGAGCCTCCTTTTCTCCAGGCTGAGCCCCTTTCCCAGCTCCCTCAGCCCCTCCTGGTGCTCCAGCCCCTTCCCCAGCTCCGTTCCCTTCCCTGGACACACTCCAGCCCCTCAAGGTCTCTCTGGCCACGAGGGCCCAGCACTGGGCACAGCACTCGAGGTCCCTGAGCAGGGCCAGCACAGAGGGACAGTCATGACAGGAGTGCAGCATTTCTACAGATCAAAACACCATTGAAGTGGGAAAAAATGTTTTATCAAACTTCAGCATATGATGGGTTTCCTTTTTCTCTTTTCTTAGAGCTTAATTTAAAAAGTAAGTGGAAAATGTCTGTAATAAAAAAAAAAAAGGACAGAAATTCATTTTAAATCCCAATTTATCCTCACTAGAACTTAGTTCAAATACTGAGTAGAGGGGTGTTTTTTAGTCCTGGCCAAGTCACAGATGCCAAACTCAGTAGACTAAGCCAGCAAGTATTTCAGGAGGCACTACAAAAGTCAGGTCAGAGATCAGAGGAGAAAAGAAGAGGATACAAACCCCAGGTCATTCCCATGCATGGACAGGAGCCTGAGGTACCAGCTATAATTAGCTGGGACTAGAAAGCAAAGCTAACTTTCCTGCTGCAATAAATGGGCACAGACCTGCCAAAGCCAGCACACCTATGACATTTACACTGGCAGAATATCTGACCCACATTCCCCCTGGTCGCTTCATTTTGCCCTGCTAACTCCATCATTTCCATCCACCCTGCTGCCATCCTTACTCCTGCCTCTCCATCCTCCCGCCTCCCAGCTTTTGTCATCATAACCCCACTTACAATCCATATTTACCTTCCTTACTGGGGGATGGAGCACATGGATTAGCATGATTCCCAATAGATAATTTCAGGGACTCTTCTCCTTCAAAGAGAAGACGAAAAATGATGCAGTAGAGCTGGAAAGATACTTCTAAAAAAGCCAGAAAAGACAGTTAGTGCTCAGCATGAGGGGAGGGAGGGTGGAAAGGTTAATACACTCCACAGAGCCATTGCTTAAATTAAACCTGGCCTTTGAATGCTGTCTCACTCCAAGATACACCGGATACTATCTCAAATTGCCTCAGCCTTGCTTTTTTCTCCTCTCCCTTTCATCCATTCAGTGAGTCCTGACTCCTGTCAAAGGCACCTGGCAGAAAGATTGAACTCCAAAGCGTTCCCAGAAAGGAGCTTAGATGAGCTTTCTCCCTCTCCACCCCACTCTCTTTCCCCTCTCCCACACATTTTTCCACTCACACCTTGGCTGCAAGCTGCCAATTCCTGAGCAGGAACGCTCAGCCACAACTCTTCCTGGGACAGCAAAACACTGGCAGGCACCTGGAAAACTTAAGGAGCAGGGAAAGACCAAAGCAGGAAGAGAGGGAAAGTGAAAGTGAGCAGAGCTTGCTCTGATTGCACAGGTAATACATGTTCAGCTGACCCTTGGTGCTGAGGTGAGGCCTTGTGAAGGCTGACCTAAAACAGAGACCACAAGGAATTAAAGAATAAAGTAGGGATTTATTAAAAGGCCTCCATGGATCCACCTCGGGCAGCACAAGAGCCCAGCCAGAGCTGCACCCAAGATGAACCAAAATGGTCACAAAATGCATGACCAGTCAAGGGGTCTGACACTTTATATAAGTTTTTGTCCATTTGCATATTGCAGTTAATTCTCCAATTATAGCTCTAGCCCATGAAGTCCCATCCTTCTTGTTTTTCTCTCTTCAGCCCATGTTGTTTGTGCTCTTGGGCCTGAAATTTGGATCACTTGTCCTTGGTTCCCAGCTAGAGAAGGAATTGTTTTGTCTCCCTACTCTGTGAAGAGAGCTCACCATCCCTAATATGAAGCTCAGAAGTACACACCAAAGCAGCACAGAATCTGAAAAATATAAAAGCTAAACCTGAGGCATCAGAGACACATGGAAAATCTAGGGAGCATAAAGAGTTTTCTTAATAGGGAAACACTGCACAGCATATGAATAGTTCACTGGGGAGGAAATTACTCAATGGAATTACTCATTGCTTGCTGAAATCAGAGAGCTCAGCTTGGGCACCAGCAAATCCTCTGGGTGTGTCTTCTTTTCTCCTTCTTCTCACTTGCCCTTCTACCAGAGATCACAGAGTCACAGAATACCCTGAGCTGGAAGGGAACCACCTGGATCATCCAGTCCAGCTCCTGTCTCTGCCCAGACACCCCAGCAATCCCACCCTGTACATCCCTGGGAGCATTGTCCTAACTCTCCTGGAGCTCTGGCAGCCCTGGGGCTGTGCCCATTCCCTGGGGAGCCTGGGCAGGGCCCAGCGCCCTCTGGGGAAGAACCTTTCCTGATCTCAGCCTGACCCTGCCCTGGCCCAGCTCAAGGTGAGGCAATCAGGAGCTTGGAAGAAGTTATAAATAAACTTCATGGCCTCAGACTTTCCATGGGCATCCAGGAGGCCACGTGAGCCACAAGAGGCTCCTCAAATTGTAGGATTTCCAAGGATTTCCAAACTTCCTAATACCCACATCATAGCTAGCGAGTCCAAGATAATTATGAACTGACAAACATCATAAAGTCCAATTGCTGGGATCTGAATGGAATAATCAATCTCTAATTCAAGAAAATTGCCACACTTACTCACAATAATTAAATATTATGTGCATGTATAATTAATAGATGTCTAAACCATCCAGAACAACAAATCCATCTTCATTTCAATTTAACAACAGAGGGCGTTTAAATGGAAGCTGATTGATGCAATGGAAACTGATGGATGCAATCACAGTGTTTACCTTTTTTTTTTTTCCTCCCCGTTTCTTGAAAGCAATTCTTTACAAGCTCATGGCACTGAGAAACTCCACTTCCATGGAATTTAGTGGCAAAATTCCACATGGGATTAGCATGACAATGGATACTGACAGCACATATCCAAGGCTTTGAAAATACCATCTTAATGCTTCTTCTAGGATGTGTACAGGCTCTCACAGTGGGAATTTTCATATCCAGTGCCTTAGTTATCTGGAATTTTATACGGAAGCTATTACCAGCTTTACAATGGCTGCAAGCATTGGACAGAGATTCCTGGGAAACACACCTGATCCAGGCTACAGCTCAAATTAATGCAGGAAGCAGGCTGGCTTCCATTCACACTGACTAAATTTCAAATGGGCCTTCAGTACATAATGATTAATATTTCACTATAATTATTTGTTCCAATTAAATGTAGCATGATTAAGTGACATTTTCCCCTGTGAAGCTAAACTGCATTTTTTCTTAAAAAAAGGCAATGATAAAATTAATTAAGGGAGGTTTGACTTGCTTATTTTGCCATTTAAATTGCTCTTCTTTTTCCATTGCTAATTGAGAAATTTAATTTCTCCAGGATAGTTCTGTTGTACACAAAAGAGGCTGCAATCTGGTAATTAAAAGAAAAAGGAATATTGCTCCCCAGAAACATTAAAAATAGAGAAAAGCCATTAAGAATAATAAGACCAATAATAGCTCCTGTTGGGTTGGTCACCAGCTTTAAATTTGACATTAAGTTCTGAATACTTGGTTTATGAAAGATATCAGATACAACAGCAGGAAAAAATAGACTCTTTACACCATTATTTGAAATTTCCCTGAAACAAAAGTTGAGTAACATGAAAGGTGCTTAAACCCCCCCACATTTTCTTAGTATTTTTCTCAGACAGAAACATTGACTTCTGAAGAAATGTCAGAGTTTTCTCTGAAGAACCTCAGTTGTGACTCCTGACCACACAAAGCAGCAAAGTGGCTCTTCAGCAGAACTTTCACAGCAGAGAAGTTCCAGCTTGCTCTGGAATTCCATTCCCTTGGATATTCATTATCTTCTGGCTGATATTTTTAAACCTGCCTATGGGATTTGGATGCCCAATTCCCATTAAAATTAAAATGGGAAATGAGTAACCAAATTAAGTAATTGAATTAAAATTAATGAGAGCTGGGCATCCATATCCTTAAGGCAAGTTTGCAAATTCCAGCCAGTCGAGTTTTAGGACAATGCGTAAATTTCAGGACAAATATATGTGCTCTGGATGTGCCCTGACCTACAGGAAACAGGGAGAAGTGTTTCTGCCAGACAGTAGGAAACACTTCTGTCAGTGTAGGAAAATATGTCCAAACACTGACCAGGGCTAAAAAATGACAGAATTAAACCCCATATATATCTGCATCCACATCCTAGGCAATGGCTGCTCGTAATTCAGATAATAAGGGCTATCAGAGCATGATTTAGAGCTGCAGTTGGATTTTTAAAGAGGGATTGTCATAATATATTTAAACATTAGTATATACTATTATTCAGAGCTTCCCACAGATTTTCCTGTCACTTCAAACATTATTATTTTATATTGCTAGAAGAGATCAATCACTTCCATTTAATATATATAAAATTACTGATTTTTCCCCCCATACCCTGCATAGTTCTCCTGTCATAAAAAACAGTCCACAAAGTTTATGGGTCAGCAAGAAGCTGGTTAATAACACAAATCATAGATTTATATTAGCACTGGAAGTAAGATTTGGGTCTCCCAAAAGTATTTATACTTTTGCTGACAACTAAAATCATAAAGCAGTAGAGGTCTGTGGCAGCCTAATGGACTTGGGCTTACTTTGTTTTGCAGTTTTTAGAGTGAACTCTCATTTACCAGAAGACCTTAAACTGAGTATTTAACTACCCCACTCTCATTTTTGCTACAGTGAAGAATCTCATGGATGTTCAGGGATCTCCCTACCGTTCAGCCATTTCTTAAAACAAACTCCCTTCATGTCACAGCAGATACCAAATTTCACTGACACTAACAGAATTCTTCTGAGAGCTGAAGGTATGGCAAAAGTGAAATCCGTGTTTTATCAAAGAAAAGAACTTTCTATTAAATAATCCAGGTCTTGATGGAAATATAATAGTTGGCCAAGCAATATGTAGTTAATGTCTTAACACTGACAGTTCTCTCTCTAGGCAGAATTTCAGATTTCCTTCATGCCTCTCAAAGAGTCTCCTAATCTTCTGTAGCTCAAAGTACACTTTGGCAAAGCAGCTTCAGGTGAATCACAGCATATCCCAAAATCCTGGATGTGCCCACGTTTTGTGCTGGAAGGGGTGGCTGAGGCCAGCTTGCAGAGGGGGTTTGGAGCAATCTGGTCTGGGGCATAAAAGTCATCCCATTCCACTCCCTGTCCTGGGCAGGGTCACCTTCCACTAGTCCAGGTTGCTCCAAGCCCCATCCAGCCTGGCTTTGAACACTTTCAGGGCATAGCTTATAGGTACTCTCCTCCCTAATCCATTCAGATGCAAATTCAAGAACTGCTGGTGGAAAAAAAAAAAAAACTTGACAAATTTAAGAGAGTTTAGGAAAAATCCTGTAAAAACACAAAGGTTATTCACTGTCCAGTGATGACCTGTGATATGCATCATTATTAGCCACATCTCTCTGTTCACTCTCCTGAAATTTCTCTCCAGTTTTCTCTCCTTCTGTTCCATGTTTTATTAGTTTCTTTCTAATTTATCACTGCACGCATCCAAACAAGAAGCTGTGTCCTATTAAGCACTTTACAGGATTTACATTATACTGCCATTACTGGAAATGTTGAGTGTCATTAATAAAACTGCTGCTAATTTTAAATAAACTCCACCGTTTCACAGAGGAACATGAGCAGATATAAAACTTGGGAAAAAAATCAGATTTATAATGTCATAAAGGATAATTACCGAGAACATTATCAAGGCAAAATTTCTTCTCTTCTCCCTGTAATTATTATCCAAGGATCTATTTAGAACTTCTGCTTCCTCTAGGTAACATAACAGTGGTTTGGAGGATACACAGCACAACTCACTGATGTAGATCTGGAGGGGAATTTGTATGAGGAGTGGCTGAGGGCACTTGGCTCGTTCAGCCTGGGGAGGAGGAGGAGACTGAGGAGCCTCACTGAGGGCTGCAGGACACAAAGATATGCCTGGAGCTGTTCCAGGGCAGGGTCAGGCTGGAGATTAGGAAAAGGTCCTTCCCCAGAGGGTGCTGGGCACTGCCCAGGCTCCCCAGGGAATGGGCACAGCCCCAAGGCTGCCAGAACTCCAGGAGAGTTTGGACAACGCTCCCAGGGTGGGATTGTTGGGGTGTCTGTGCAGGGCCAGGGGTCAGACTCCATGACTTAAAAAAAAAAAAAAAAAAAAGAAAATCCAAGATAAATAATCTCCCAAATTACTTCCACTTCAGTTTTCAGCAGGTCCAAATGTTATTTGGTTTTTTGTTATATTTAAGAATCCCTGCACAGGAAACCCGCCAATTGCAAACCCCAAACAAAGCCTGGCAGTTGTCAAATACAATAATCTAAGAAGAAAGCTGTGCAAATTTCTCCTTTAGAATGTCTGCATTGCACTCCCAAGTGGCTCTAAGTTGTTGCAGGTGTTCTTTGCAGTGCCTGTGTTAATTCTTCACACTGCCTGGTCCGGGCACTGCCGTGTGTTTTATGTGTGATGGGAAGAGAGGAAAATTACATTCTCAGCCAATTCACATCACCACTTCCCTAAATTCCTGGGAGACACTGGCAGGGTAGGATCTGCAGCAACATCCTCTCCTGGGAGAGCAGCAGTTAAATGTCCATAGATGTTGTAGTGCTCCAGTGCAGGCTGATCCTTAGGGATGACACTGGCACTCACTAAGCTGTTACAAGCCTGTGACAAACCTCCAGAGACCTTTATTTACTGCGCTGTTATTCTTCCCAGAGCCCAGATAATTGGAGCAATCCAATTTACAGTCTGTCTGACAACAGTCAGACGTGTTGGGGTGTTAGAGGGGACCTTTGATGTGACCTATCAGTGAACTGTATCTGTATTTCAGGAGAGGTTAAAGCCAAGTCCAATCTGCATTTTCCCTAGGGAGCGTTATGGTACTTTCCAAACCACAGACTTGTCCCATATTTCACCCTTGCTCCAAACACCAGCTGATTTATTCACTACACATGCTGCTTAACTATTTCTTTCCAGCTGCTTCACATGTGCCTGTTGCTTTTCCATTAGCAAATCCTGAGGCACTGTCCTCAGGAAACCAGCCCAAAATCATTGCAGTGGCCATTATATGAATAATAAAATTATTTCTTTAAATTGATGATGATAATAAATATCTAATCAGAATTATTTACTAGAAAGTGTAAACAGCTCTAACTATGAGTGTTATTTATTAAATCAATGATATTAAAGCTAGAAAAACAGTTATTAAGTATGGATTGATGCCATTCACCCATCCCAGTGACCAAATCTCTTTCCTCAGCCTCAAGGAGTGACCTTGAGGGTGTCCCCACTCCAGGGAGGAATCTCCACACACTCCTAGAAGTGGGGTGTTAGATCCTCCTGTTAAAAAGTGGGCTGGGATTTTTGGCTTAAAGTTGTGCCAGTGTTTCCCATAAATTCATTTGACAGACAAATGCTGAATATTTAAAAGTGCTAAGCAAACTCTTCAATAACAGAAGGGCTCAGTCTGGATTTTGGCTTTACATCAGCAGATTTTTTTTCCCCAGTGTGTGCACACAAGACCAACAAAACAGCCTCACATTGACTAATATTTATTAATCAGCAGTGCCTGAAACCAGTTAAAAGCTGAAAAACAGGCATCTGAAAGAGCTTCTCTCTGTCTCAATAAAAACATCTAATAAGGAATCATTTTCCCAACAGGGAGTCTGTTTTTAAAAGCTTGCATGTTCTTCCACCAGCTCTGTTCTTCAGAGGTTTCTTTCCATATTTCTCCCAGAGTTTTTACACAAGAAGGAGAGGAAAGACAATCAGGTTCTGGTTAGATTTATTTTTGTAGGCCCAGAAAATGATAAGTCAGATGTAATCATGCCAGAACTGATCTTACACACCTTGACCATGCCTTTGAAGATCACAGCATTCAGTAGATCTTCATCTGTGTGGAGCTGACACAAAGCTCAAAGCAATCCAGCTGCACCTCAGAGGAAGATCCTTCACTTTTCCCACTGTGTCTCTATGTCTTGGGCAAAACAGAAACAGATTTATGTAAAATTCACACAGATTTGTGAAAAATTTATAGACAAAATGGAAAAACACAAGAGAATCATCAGCTGGAAGGAGCTGGCAGTGACCATCTTGTCCAAGCTCCTCACCGGCTCAGGGGTGATTGACACATTTGTGAACCAGCAGAGGAAGTTTTATGCCAGATAAGGACTTTTGAACATCAGGATGAGTCTTTTTGGGTCTGCTGTTCCCACGTCACAATAAGAAACCAACTGTTCCAATGTCTTATTTCACTTTTTATGAAATCATGGAAATAGTTCTTTTCTTTCAGCATTTTTCTTTTTATGGCTACAGGCTTATCCAGCAGTCAGTCCCTTCCCTTTCACCTCCTTACACTGTCACCTAAGCTTAGGCTGAGCATAAGTCAAAATAGCTCCATTTATTTATTTTTATTACCAAAAAGCCTTGAAGGCTCAGGAAATACAGAGCACTTGCTGTGGAAGTGCTGGAGGTTTTCATACTGGCATAGTCACTGTCTCTAAAAACTTACCAACTTGAAATAATGAAAATTGTAATTAAATTCTCTATATAAAAGCATGGCATTGAAACTGTGATTTTTATTTAAAAATAGTGCTTCAGGAAGCAGTCAAATTTGAAGTTACATTTAATTAGATTATTCAAGTCAAATTGCTTGTTCTAGAAAGCATGAGTAATGAAAACACTTTTGTTATGTTTTAATTTTTATACAAGTCAAATATTTGTTTCAGAAATTTCCCAGGTATAATAAAAAGGAATAAAACCAGAAAGGGACTTTAAGAGTAAAACTCAATTGTTGAGCTGAACCTGTTTCTTCTCCAGTTTTTTGTTTGCTTGTTTTTCCTGTTTTACCAACAATTCTCACCTCACTATTGCATGATTTTTTCACTTTGGCCAATGAACCAGAACACTCAATCAGCTTTACTGTCCTCTAAAATCTTTGGAGTGTCAGAAAATTCCAGCCACAGATATTGAGCAGCTTGCTCAAGGTCACAGAAGGAACTGAGAAATTATTTGAGTCACAGTCCAATAGCTTGGACCGCCTCCCTCAATACACCTCATTAATAAAAACTGGCTGAATTATATTAATAGGAATTAATTTTTTCTAGGCTGGAGCTGTGTTTGATAGGAATAGGATACAACTGGCTCTCTGTGGCATTCCTAACCCTTAACTATAAGGTGTGTGTGTAAGGCTGTGACAAATGAAAGGACTCACGTGAGGGTCGTTCTGAGAGAAAAATTAAATATGTAGGTCAAGAGGCAAGCAAAGACAAATCAGGTTCATGCATTTGGACCACACAGTAGAAGTTCTATTTATTGTGTATTGTTTTATTTGCTGGGTCACAACAGGGCTTTTATACACGCTCTCCCCCATGCCTAATAATTAATGAGTTTATGATGACTATGGTGTAACAAATGAACATCACTCAGCATCCTTTGACATAGCATCATAATGGTCCCTTTCATTCTGTCTTACAGTTTGAAGCTTCTATTCCAGTTTCCCTTCTCCTTTTCTACTCAGGAAAGTGCATTCTGTGCCAATTAATAAGTAAATTAATGCCATGACTAAAGTTCCTCTGCTTTAGAGATCTCCCCTCTAGATATCCTTTACCTTCCTCTCCAAGCTGATGACAACCCTTATCAGATTTATTTCCTTTGTCAATCAGTAGATTATGAGCATTCATCTGAGACAAGAGATCCTCACCAAAGCAGACAGAAATTTGCATGTAGACAACCTGCTTAATTTCTCCTTGTAAGAGCCTGGCTGGAAATGCTATTCATTAAACTGGAGGTTACAGAACAGAGGCCCGTTTTCATCCAAAATATCAAAATTCTCCCCATTTCTCATCCTTCTCCCCACTATTAGTGCAAAATCCCAGAGCACACAATGTGCTGGCCACAGATTTTGTCTATAAAAACTGCACAGTGAGTCCTGTTCTAAACTTCTTCCAAACTTAAACTTAAAGGCTTCTTAAAGATTTTAATAAAACCAGCTTAAGACACCCCAAAAACTAAATTAAGTAAACCCAAAGATTGCCACGAGACATGACTGAAGTAACAGGGCTACTACAAGTGCCCAAAATTAAGTAAAAGCAGATTGCTCTAAGGTTGCCACCATATAGCCATTAAGTGAAATCTGGCATTCCCACAGATTCCTACTCCTATGGTGGGATTTCCATCATAACCACAACTCCATCCAAACATGTAGGCTACAGTTAACCACAGCTAATCTCAAAGTAAAGCATCTCTCTTCCACTGTGGGGAACTGCGAGGAGTTATTCTCAAAGTAGATGGTCTAGGATGAAATTGAGTCAGCCAAGATGACCTTGTATCTGAGAATGTTTATTGGTCATGAAAAACCAACAAAATAAAAACGGAATCTGGGCTCGATTGGAGGCAGGCAGGGTTGGACACAGATGGTTCAGGCAGGGACAGACACAGGGGTGAGCAAGAGCCAGCAAGGGCAGAAGAACAAAAAGGCAGGCTGAAGCCAGGACAAAAAGAGCAAAAACAAGCCAGGCCAGAAGGAGACCTCAGCAGGGTGGAGCCAAAGCAAAAACACAAGGCCCAAAAGGCCCCCAGACTCAAAAAGCCCAAAAGGCAAGACATTAAAAACCCCCAGTCACCAAGCCCCCAGAGCTTCTGGTACAGTCCCTTTTATGCCCCCTGGCTCCTCCCAAAGTCCACCTGCTCCTCCCAAAGGAGACCATGGGCCCAATCCAGCCTTCCACAGCAGTCCATTGGTGGGGATCTTTTGCCATCTGATTGTGATGCCTTAAGTTTTAGCTTTTATATTTTTCAGATTCTGTACTGCTTTAGCCTGTGCTTCTGAGCTTCATAAGAGGGGATGGTGAGCTCTCTGCACAGAGTAGGGAGACAAAACAATTCCTTCTCCAGCTGGGGACCAAGGACAAATGATCCAAATCTCAGGCCCAAGAGCATCAACAACATGGATTGAAGAGAGAAAAACAAGAAGGATGGGGCTTCATAACCTAAAGCTGTAACTGAGCAACTAACTCCAATATGCAAATGGACCAAAACCCATAAAAGTGAGAGCCCCTGTGACCATTAGTCCATTTTGTGACCATTTTGGTTCTTCTTGGGTGCAGCCCTGGCTGGGCTCTTGTGCTGCCCAAGGTGCATCCATTGAGGCCTTTTAATAAATCCCTGCTTTATTCTTTAACTCCATCTAGCCTCTGTTCCAGGTAAGCCTTCTCAAGGCATGAATTGGAGAAGCATCTGTGGAGGGTTCAGTGTCCTTGGTGTTCTGCTTGTCCTTGGTGTTCACCCCTGTGGGGTGTGAAATGGCTGCTGGGCAAAGCCTCCTCAGACACAAGGCTTTCTCCCCTCTTCTCCTGGCTGACTCCTGCAAGTGGCACACACCTCCTCCTCATGCCTCTGACAATCAGCCTTGGGACAAATCAAAACTAAATTGGCTCCTCCCAAACTTTCCAAAGAGATGGAAGAAAGTTGCCCTTTTGATAAGTCCCTAGGCCCCGTAATTAACTTTTGTCAGTACTGCCCACAAAGTGTAAATCTGTAACTGCTGATACCTTTAGTGCCCTGGATAACTCCCAGACATTAAACCTCTCTTACAGATGATAATATAAAGAAATATATGGTTTGTGATTTTTTCCCCAGCTGATTTAACACCTGATTTATTCCCAAAACACTCAAAATTTTGAGAAAGTTATTATTTGATCCTACCCATTTCAAATACCTGGGAATTTGAATACTTCTGCCCATCCATATCCATTATCCTGGCTTTTTTCTGCACACTGTGCTAATGGATAAACAATATCTGGAAAGCGTGCTCCAGTTTTCTTTAAATGTATCCCAGTGCCTTCCTCTGAAGGTCTTATTCAGCTGCATAAACAAGAAGGGAATTATTTGAAGTTTATCCACTCCAGAGCACTGATTCTGCCCCCAGAGCAAGGTTTTCATGTCATTGTTTCTGTCCTAAAGTAACTTGTGTTCTAGAGAGTGACCAACAATATCTTATTTCTGTCTCTGCAAGATGAGTTTGTTCAATAAGAAGGGAGATTTTGGGACAGGCTTGATAGTGCTGATAAGAAACTCCTGCCTGTGTTGTCTCAGGCGTTAGCACATAATTTTTAGCACATTGTCACTCACACCTCAGCTATAAGGAAATATTGGAAATAATAATAATAATAAAATACTAAAGGGTTGGAAAAGGCCTCCAGGATCATCAAGTCCAACCTTTGAAGTTGCCTGAAGTCACTCCTGCCACAATGCCTGGCTGTATTAGGACTCTTCAGGCCTGAGAGAAGGCAGGAATGTCTGGGATTCAACATGGCTTCCAAAATTACTTCCTTTTTAATTGAAAAGGGCTCTTCTGAAAGGAAAGGGTTTCATTAAAAAGAAAAACAATTCTTTATTCCTTTTGCTTCAATTCTTCCTAACAATTTATTTCCAACACTGATTTCACCATGAACTTCCTGTTTGGAATGACTTAGTTATTAGGAACAGGTAATACTACGTCCCTCTTTTCATATAAATACTCACCCAAAATGCATGTAACATGGAAATAACTTTCTTAATAATTGCCATATCAATTTCTTCCTCCCCAAATAATTCATTATTGAAAGACCGTCCTTACCTTGTGCTACAACAGAGCAGGGCTTTGTTTCCTCTTGGAAATCACTGATTTGGTTAAGACTTTTAATCTTAAAACCTGCTAAATTGTGATAACAATTAGGTTGATTTCCTTCCCTCTGCAAGTGCTATACAAAACCCCATCAATCAAGGTGTATCTAATTATGAAACTGAGTTAGGAGGTGTTTGAACAAGATGGCTCAGGTTCTCAAGGGACCCGAGAATTGGATTGGTACTCGAGACATATCAAATTAGTTAATGATTTGGGGACCTTTATTCTGCAAGAGCATGGAAATTAAAAAAAGAATAATGAAATTCATTAGAGCTTGGGAACATGCAGAAAGGAGGACATTTGGGCCTCGCTGCATGTGGAGTTTAGGACCTGTTTTATCTTGGTAGAATGAGAAGTGGTGGTGAGGGGAGCACTCCTGGCTTCACAGTTCACCTTACAGGTGACCACAGCACTGCTCATTTAATTAATTATCAAACACAACTCAGCCCTGGACTATTTCAAGCACTCACAAACAACCATGGCTTGGAGCTGGCGGGGCTTTCCCCCCTTTTTTGAGGAGGAAGAAATGCAAATCCAGGAAAATTTGCCTTTGGAAAGTGGGAGAGCCTGTCAGGGTACATCAGCAGTGCTGGTGCCTGCCCTGACAGAGCTGCAGGACACCACTCCTGAGGAGAAGCTGATTTCAGCCAGATGGTTCCAAGCAGTGCTTGTGCTAATCTTGCATTCCTCACTGCTGTACTGAGTTTCTGGTTTATTAATTGAGCTCACTCTGTGTGTTCATTTTCTGCTCCCAGTCTGCACATCCACTCCAAAATCACCACAGAGACATTCCTGGCATGAAGGAGCAAAGAGCTTGACCACAGCACCTTTGAACAGGGGTGGAAATCTCTGCCTTATGCAGCTTTAAGTCACAGGGAGTTTGGTGGAACATTTTACGTCACACTCTGCACTGAGTCCATTTAAAACACCAAATTATCTCCTGATTCCTAATTAATTCCTTCAGCTGGGAATCTTTTACCTAATCAGCACCTCTTTTAGCAGTACAGAATTGTGGAATCTCAGAACAGTTTAGCTTGGAAGGGACCTTACAGCCCATCCAGTGCCACCTCTGCCATGGCAGGGACACCTTCCACTAGCCCAGGTTGCTCCAAGCCCTGTCCAGCCTGGCCTTGGACACTGCCAGGGATCCAGGGGCAGCCACAGCTTCTCTGGGCACCCTGTGCCAGGGCCTGCCCACCCTCACAGGGAACAGGTCCTTCCCAATATCCCATATAACCCTGCCCTCCTTCAGCTTAAAACCATTCCCCCTTGTCCTGTCACTCTTGTGATATTCTGAAATTGCAGTATTATAAAAATTGATTTGAAAAAGAATGTCCTATTGCCCATGTTTGTTTTTTTTTGGTTTTTTATTTGGTGGGTTTTTTGTTTGTTTTTTAAGTAGAAAATACAACATATAAAGTTTAGTCAGAACTCAGAAGTTGCTTTTAGATGAGGAAAAAGCAATCAGGTAAAAAAATTCCTCGTATAGTCCTACCTGCTGTAATGGAGTGGTGCTGTAAGACTGTTGGTATCAGTTGATATAGTTCCTCTTTGTAAAGTAGAACGATTCCAAACTACAGGAATTTTAGAACTTGGTTTTTTTAAGGGCCTGTTGCGACTAAGTATTTTGGGCTTAAAATTGTGTTTTTACTTGTTTTCCTTCAGCAGAATCCTGAAATGTTGAGAAAAATCCCCATTTCAGAGACACATTCCTCCAGCCTTGTAAACCAAAATCAGATTTCAAAGAGGAACAACCACATTCCTCTTTCTCAGGTCCTTCAGAAGAGTTTTCATAATAATCATCTTGTAAATGACATATTTACAATCTACTGAGCTAAAGCTGGAGGCTCAGGAGGGTTTTCAGGAGATCTTGGGGTTACCCTGAAAAGCCCAGACAGATTAGGCAGAACTGAATGACATGGTAGAACACAAATTTCGCTTTTGGTGATCCTTCACTTCAGTCAGACATTTGCAATACACATTTGCCTAGGGTTACCAAAAACATCACAAGATTTATTTCCCAATAATTTTTCTTTGGTAAATTAAAGGCAATTATTTAAGTGCCTTTTAGGAAGACATTAAACCCAAATATTTCATAAACAGGGATTTAGAGCACGGGCAAGGAGCTGCTCACACAACTAAACAGTCACTGCTTGAAAAATAAGGATTAGAGAACCAGCAAAAAATAACCAGGCTAATTAAATCTGCTAAAAACCAGGAGAACACAGGAGAAAATTTATGCAGACAACAGAACTGACTTGCACACAGGGTTTTTAAGATTGATGAGGTATTATTTGTTGAGAGTGGCTTGAATGGTTTTAGCCAAAGCAAGGAGTTTGGGGGTTGTGGCAGCCTCAGTTCTAAACATCTGCTATTTCCTTAATTAAATAGGTTTAAGAAAATTATTACAAAAGTCCATTTCTGCTAGCTTTGGAACTCACCCAGAAAGAGCCTGCTGAGTAAACATGCTGTTAATCTATAATAGCTGAAAAGTGCTTTTCAGTCCCCAAGCATGCTATCATCCACCACCTTGCCTTACTGAGGAAAACTAACTTATGTGCCTTGAAAATCCCCTTTCAACCCCAAACCTGCTGCAAGGGTGGCAAAGATGAACCTAACATCATCAAGGGATCAGTAACAAAATTAATTGAGCTCATTCCCCTAGGAGTTTGTGTCAGATTTCACTGTGTCATTTGCTCTTAATTCACCCAAATGCTTTAACTCCCTGTGTGCACAATGATGACTTGACCTGCTGGGTCCCCTCACGCTGAGCTTCCCCAGTGCTTTCCTTACAGAGTCACTAATGTTGGAGACACTTCCAAGGTCATCAAATCCAGCCTCTAACCGAATATTTAATTGTTCAAACTGAAGTTTGAGCACTGCCATGGATGGAGACTCCACCACCCCCCTGGGCAGCTCCTTCCCAATTACACCTGACAGCCTTTCCATGAAGAAGTTTTTTTTTTCCCCAATTTGACCTGAATCTCCCCTGGTGCAATTTGTGCCCATATCCCCTTATCCTGTCCCTGTTTCCTGGGAACAGAGCCTGATCCCCAGCTGGCTGCCCCTTCTTGTCAGGGAATTGTGGAGAGGGATCCAAGACTGCCCTGAGCCTCCTTTTCTCCAGGCTGAGCTCCCTGAGTACCCCCAGCCACTACTCAGAGGATTTCGGTTCCAGCCCCTTCCCAGCTTTGCTACTTTGTTTAATGCCATTTTCTAACTTCATGGATTCTTTTTTCCTTTTTTTTTTTTTTTAGGATGACCTCACCAGCAGTATCCTGGTTAGGAGAGATGTTGGCATCACTAAGCTGCATTAAGATGTTAAATTGTAAAAATTCTGCCATCTTCCCTTCTCTAGATGTGTTTTTGCTCAATACTTGAAACAGGTGTTCTTTTTTTCTACAAAAAACCCTAAACCCCAGCATTGTGTTCAAAAATCCTGGAAGGAAGGGAGGCTTGGGAAAGCACAGAACCCTGGAACAGAACCACCACAGCCACTGGGAGTTATTAATTTTTCTTTGAGTAAAGAGCTTGAGGACAGAGACATATTTTTTCCTGGCATTAATCAGACCCCTCAAACAAAAATTTCAGTAAGAAGAAACTCTGCCTTTTTCTCACTTTTTGATATGTTATTTCTTTCTGTGGAGACAAATCATGCACAAGAAAAAAGTTGAATTTCATTATATAACAGACTAAGGGGATAAATATATCTCACTTTTGTTTTTATCTTTAATGTTCTCTTTAGCCTAAAGGGATATAATATTTGTATAATATTTGTGGTTTTGAGATAACTCATTCTGGGACTAAGAGGAATTTTGAAGAGAATCTTAGTGTACATGAGTAGAAACTAACATTGTGCAGTTTTATTAAAAATCCTCTCATTTCATGGTTTTCTACACTTCTGTATGAAATGCATTCTGATAAAATGTTCTAATAATGCTGCACTGTCTGTCTTTCTTTGTCCCAATTTATTAATATTTATCTGGGAGTCAAAAGAAATCATTGAGTTTTCTGTACCTGTGGAGATTTATTACACATTCAAGACCAGGTTGGAGGGGGCTTGGAGCACCCTGGGATAGTGGAAGGTGTCCCTGCCATGGCAGGGTGGGGCTCTGGATGGGCTTTAAGGGGCCCTTCCTACCCAAACCATTCTGGGATTCTGTAATTCACTAACATTTAAAACAGTTTCATCAAAGGTATCTTTTTTAAAACATAATCCCCTTTCATTCACTCACCAACAGCTATCAAGACCCAAAGTGAATTTGTATGGTGAAAGTCTTATTAGCTGAAATATCTATAAAATTACAGAAAATAAAATATGTATGATAGGTAAAAGTACATGAATTAAATAAATTGCATAAAATACTGCATGTCATAAAGTAAATACATGTTTTCACAGGGCTCTATGCCCTGGTGCTGCTGAGACTCAGCACTGCCAAAGGATGGCCCTGCTGTGGAATTTAGGAGTGCATCTTGTCCTGAGGTGCAGCTCCTGGCAAAGCTTGGAAACACCCTTCTAGCCAATACTTCACACTGACAAACAGAAAAACAAATAATGGTTTTTTAAGCATTATTGCCAAGGCTGGCAACCTAATATTGAGTGACAGAAAGAATTAATTAGCAAAATTAAGCCTATTTTACACTACTGTGCTAGGCACTGTTTTGTGGGGTAAAGGCTTCCCTAAATTTCATGACTGCTGGAAATGGATTCTATTCTAATGGTGTTTATCTAGGAGGAAAATATAAAAATATAATATAGTCCTTTTTTATTATTATAAAATAATGATAGAATTCAGCATAATAATAATAATACTATTATTATTATTATTAATATCATGTAGGCATGTTGCTGTTTGGAATTTGGAATTGGAAAAACACAGACATAGTTTCTATATTGGTTCTCTATGAAAACATTTCCATGAAGATATTGGAGGTGAAAAAGAAACTGCTGCTTGAGCTAAATTAAAAGACAGGTTGATGAATCAGCGTAAAACTGGCAGAACCTTTGAAAAGGGTCTTCACTTTGTTCTGAAAAGCACATTTTGTTTCATGGCCAATCTGCAAGGGGCAGAATGAGATGGGAAACTGCAATTCCAGAAAAAGAAATCAATTTTCATATGCAAATATAAACAATAAAAGATCCCATTTTGCTTCAATTCCTTGGATCCTCATCACTCAGAAGTTTTTCCTTCATTTCTCTCTGTGCACACTCGAAAAGCAGGAAGTTTTGTACTGGGACATCTGACAGATGTGAAAGATTTCAGGTGCCCTGTGCTGTTTATAAACATTGTTGTATCAAAATTCATTTTGCCAAGGGCAAACATTACCTCTGGAAAGAATTCAGCTTTCATGAAGAGGGAAGCAGTATTTCAGGAACTATCTGCAGAATTTCCATTATCCAGGGGCACATCCCATGGATCTCCAAGGTTACCTGCTCTCCAAGGCACATTGCTGAATATGTGCAAGGTTTCCATTTTCCTGACAGGAACAATTACAAATGCCATGCAAGAATAATTCCATACAAAGAAATGAAACAGGCACCAGGAACTCTCCGAGGTGGCGCTTACAAATGCTAATGCTGCAAAACCAAAAGAGTGACTAGGAATAAACAGGGATTTATGGCTATCTTAAAACTGAACTGGAGGATTTTATAACAGTGCATGAAATAGGTGCTATTTGACACAGAAACACGGAATTGTTAAGATTGGAAAAGTCCTGCAGGATTATGGAGTTCAACACTAACCCAGCACTGACAAGCCCACCACTGAGCTGCATTGCTTAGCACCAGAACAACTGGTGCACAGGTTTTGAGCCACTGGAATGGTGACTGCTCCCTTGGGCAGCCCATTCCAATGCCTGACAGATCCTTCTGTGAAGAAATATTTCCAATGTCCAAGATGAGCCTCCCCCTGGTAAAACCTGAGGCCGTTCCCTCTCCTCCGGTCCCTGTTCCCGGGAGCACAGCCCGACCCCCCCCCCGGCTGTCCCCTCCTGTCAGGGAGTTGTGCAGAGCCACAAGGTCCCCCCTGAGCCTCCTTTTCTCCAGGCTGAGCCCCTTTCCCAGCTCCCTCAGCCCCTCCTGCTGCTCCAGACCCTTCCCCAGCTCCATTGCCTTCCATGGACATGCTCCAGTCCCCCTTCCACGTCTTTCTTGTCATCAGGAATCCAGAGCTGCTCCCAGGACTCCAAGTGTGGCCTCAGCAGTGCCCAGCACAGGGGGAAATTAATAATTTTAGTAGCAATATTCACCTTTGGATACAAACTCCCCATCCTGAGTCTCTTCCAGCAGCACCAGCAAGAGCTGCCCAGTGTCCCCTTCAGACTGGCACATGTCACACCAGCACTTTGTGCTGGAAAGAAACAGCCCATGGACAAGAGCAGCTCCCCTCCATCCCCTGGGATGTGCCAAGCTGAGCAGTCAGTGCTCCTTCACTCCATGGGATTGGATCCCTGCCGCCTCTGCTGAGTCAGCGTGTGCTTTATGATTCCAACCAGAGCCATGGGATATGCAGAGCATTCAAGTGCTGTGTTAGGCTTCTGGAGGAATATTAAGAAGATATTTTAAAATACACTTTGAAATACAGCACTATGAATAAAACATGCTGTTTTTCACCAACCATTTTGTTTCAGCCAGAGGATATCCCCAGCACCACAGATTCATTTTGTAATTTTGCTCTGGGCTGCTCCAGAATATTTTGGCATTTTTCTCCCTCAGCCTGTGTGTCTGTGGAGTGAGGGATAACCAAGCAGAGCTCTCCTTTAATAAAGGACACAACTGGAGCATGGAAGATGGATAGGTCAGTGCTGACATACCTTACCTGAGCCAGCCTGGGCATGCTCTGGAGGTTACCAGCATTCCAGGATGGGGTGGAAAAGGGGCACTGGGGGCTGGTGAAGGTGTTCCAGCACGTGGTCTAAGGACAAGGTTAATGGAATAGCCTCTCCCACCACACAGGACAAGGGGGAATGGCCTTAAGCTGAAGAAGGGAACATTTAGATGAGATTTTGGGAAGGAATTGTTCCCTGTGAGGGTGGGGAGGTCTTGTCACAGAGTGGCCAGAGAAGCTGTGGCTGCCCCTGGATCCCTGGCAGTGTCCAAGGCCAGGCTGGACAGGGTTTGGAGCAATCTGTGCTAGTGGAAGTTGTCCCTGCATGGCAGGGGTGCCACTGGATGGGCTTTGGGTTCCCTTCCCAATCCATTCCATGGATTCATTAATTTAGCCTGTTTTCAGTCATGCTCTCCTGCATTTTGTATTCTTTAAGGTTCCCCCATTTATATTGCCCCCACAAACTACTTGCTGCAAGAGAATTTTCCCAGGGACAGTGCCATCTCTACAAGAAAGTGATGGCTTTTAAAGCTGTACAAGTCCTCAGGAAGGCTCTGTAGGATCAGGGTGGTTTGGGATCCACAGGGAGAAGAGAAACTTAACTGCACTGTAACTGGTAAATGAGAGATCCCATTCCAACTCTCTCTTCATCCTCACTCTGGAGAGGGCCATGAAGCTGCACATAGTGATGACTGCTGGTCTCCTGTCAGAGGTGGAAGTAAACCCTTCTGGTTTTAGCCTTTTTTCCCTTTTATTTTTTGTGCCACTATCTCTTCTCTAGCAGCTCTCCTCCTTCATTCACTGCAAGCAAGTGGATAGACATTCACATTTTCAGTGTTCCTCAATTTTGGGTCTTTTTTTTCCTTTTTTTGGGAAGAAGCTTATGTGTGAAGCCTCCCACACAGGAGCTACACAAGCTCCCCAAGCACAAAGCAGCATTTCTCAAACTCTGTATTAAAATCCCAGCTCTATTCAAAAGGACATAATAGTAACCCTGCCACCTCAGCATAACAAACCAGTGCCAGTTTTATTTTGTTAAGAAATCTACATTCTGCAAGGAATGTAGATTTGGTGAAAGGAGGGGTTCTGACTCAGCCACTGGGAACTCAAAGCCAGTTTTGAGCTGCAGAATTTTTTAACTACTTCAAGCCTCTCCTGGACCTTTAAAAATCTTTAAACTTCAAAATCTTTTCTTCTTTTGCCATTTTACACACCAACATGCATTCATTTCCACATTTAAATGCAGCAGCATAAACTTTACATACACTGGGAGGAAGCTCTCAGGTCAGCTGATTTTCCCATGGGAAATTTGCAAACCTCAATTGTTTTTCATGAGCTTGGAAGTCCCTGAGGAAAATTTCTTCTCCAGCATTCCCACAAACTGAGGTGAGCTGACCAGGCCACATCCTGGTCTTGGCCATCTTCTGAAGAATTAACAGGTGACTTAAAATTTAATAGAATCATAGAATCTTTAAAGTTGGAAAAGTCATCAAATCCAGCCATCGTCCCAGCACCAACACCACTTTCACCACTAAAACTTGTCCCCAAGTGCCACATCCACGTAGTTTTTGGACACTTCCAGGCATGATGATTCCACCACTTCCCTGGGCATCTCCTTCCAATTTTTTGTAACTCATTTAGAGAGGAAAGAGCAGTCAGGGATAGGAGTAGAGAGTGAGATTTAAGATTCCTACACAGTATCTTTTTCTCTAATTTACCATCTAAAAAAAGAGTTTCAATTCTTCACTGTCCCTTCTCTGTCTCTCACAGGACTGCAAATACAACATTCTCCAGTCTCACAGTGCCATCCCTAAAGCTCCTGTTGTCAGCAAACACACCACTCAGGTAACAAGGACACCAAGCAACAACTCCTCTGGCCGTGTACTTGCCACAGCCTGAGCTTCACAGCCTCTTTTCCCAATCCTTCTGGATGTACCCCTTGGATGGGGCTCCTCCCACCGGGATGGGATCATTTGGGAATTGTTTCTGGCTGATAGCTCCAGCCATCCTTTAATGTAGCTCCCATTAACCACTGCAGGGATCTCTGAAAGACAAGCCAATTGAGTTAATTCCAACATCACCTGCAAAGCTTTTTTCTTCCACCTACAGTGACAAGACAAAAAAAAAAAAAAAAACACGATCAATAAAAGTAATAAATATGTTGTTGACCTAACCTTTGGTCTCTCTCCCCAGTTTACCTGGGAGGGCTCAGGCTGAGCTGCTGCTAATGATGAGAACCTGGAAATTCAGTCAAGAACCAGGCAGCAGCTTCCTGCCAAACTCCCTCTTGTCTCAACTTTTGGAAGCTAATAGTTTAACATCTTATTTTTCCCAGGGAGCAGCTTGGGATGAACAAACCATCCTAACCCAGGCTGAAGAGACTATCTCCATTCCCAGTAGCCAGACTTCTGAACCCTTTTTTTCCCCTCCAGGAGGATTCCCCGTGCTTCTTTCTGTGCTTTCTCTGGTTTAATGCTGCTCACTCAAGCAGGATTTGAGAGGGTTTGAAATGTAAGTACAGGAACAAATACCTCCTGCTTGTTTCACAGTTTGGTTACAGAGCTCTGACATCTACATGGAAATTTATTCAGACGACTTAATTAGTTTTGAAACGGGTAGATTTCAGATAAAGGCAGCCCATTGTCATTATAAGTAGCAAAGAGACATTTGAGTGGTGCAGGAAAGTTTCTAATGCCTGTCTCACTTGTTAATTTGGGATTACTGTATAATTTTAGTGTCTGAGTACAGCAAGTAATCCACTGATTTGTCAGATACTGAGAGAGCACTGCTTTTGAACAGCTCACACGGCACAAAAATCTGCTCTGTGAGTCTTCCGTGAAAGGAATAAAAAAGCCAGCAGCAAGAAATCTATTTATTAAATACCTAGAGGTGTTCCCAAAGATGGTGTTTCAGAAGATTCTCTTGTTTCCACTGGCATCCTGAAGGATTGTTTTGATGACCCTGGCAAGGATATTAATCACTTATGGGTGATACTGAGCAGAGAGAGGAAGGATTTGCTGCAATAAATAATTCCTCTTCCTTTCCTTTTTATATTTTGAGTGTTGTTTTTGTGTTTGTTTTTCAAAATGTACCACATTTTTAGCTTAATATTATTCCACAGAAAGTCCCAATAGAGAGGACATGCAGCCAGCCCAGAGGAGGCACCAGGATGATCAGAGGGATGGAGCAGCTCTGCTGGGAGAGCTGGGATTGTTCACCTGGAGAGGAGAAGCTTTGGGGTGACCTCACTGTGGCCTTCCATGCTTGAGGGGAATCTACAGAAAACATGGAGAGAGATTCTTTACAAGGGCCTGGCATTCAAACTGATGGAGTGGGATTGGATGGGATTTTGGGAAAAAATCCTTCCCTGTGAGGGTGAGCAGGCCCTGGCACAGGGTGCCCAGAGAAGCTGTGGCTGCCCCTGAGTCCCTGGCAGTGTCCAAGGCCAGGCTGGATGGGGCTTGAAGTAAACCAGGATAGTGGAAGGTGTCCCTGCCCGTGGCAGGGGGTGAGCTCTGAGGTTCCTTCCAAACCAATCTGGGATTCTAGGATTATTAAATGCAATGTATTTCCTGTTAAACCTGCAATTTTCAATGGATTCCATGCAATTTTTCACATGCTGTGTTTTTCCTGGACAGTCCCATATGCTGATAAGCATTTGGAAAATTTATCATGGGACAATGTATTTTTGGCACAGATTTTTTTTTGCCCTCAGTCTTTGTGCTCAAGAATCCACTGTGCCTTGAGGATCCCTCAAGTTTGTGGCTGCCATCAGCATCCAGAAATGCAGGAACCATTCCCTGACAGGGAGCTGATCTCATACATTCATGGAATGATTAGTCAGTTTTATATTTTGGATATCTTGTATTGACCCCCAGGCACAGTGAGATTTTCTTTAATAAGTGAGATCCTCTTTGTTCCAGTCAGTCAGAAATAAAATCCATGTTTAATGTTCTGTTTTCTTAGAAAAAGAGGCTGAGGGTTCCTAAACCTTCCAGAGCCATCTCAGGCCAGCATTTTGTAGTGCCCTGGGACTTTCTTATGTCCCCCCCAAATTTGGTATCTTTAACCCTGAGTTTTACAACAAGTGGGTTAAGTCTTATTCCTCATGAAAATTCAGATAAATGCCAAGTATTTTTTTTCTCAAAATATGCAAAAAAAAATTGTAGCGCACGTAAGACATTGTCATGTTTTTCTACTTTGCCATCTGCAGGATTCTCACAGTCCACAAAAAGCTAATAAAGACTAAAATTAGCAAAATGGTCTGCTCTGATAGCTGCTAATTTGTCAAAATTACACCTTCTCTCAAGAGTCTAAGCAACATTTTGGCTCCAACATTAATTTTGTGTAAGTTATACAAGCATTATTTCTTCTCTAGTGAGAGCCAACGTTTGATGCCTGCCCTGCTTTCGGATATTAAAAACCATCTTGCTTATCATTATCTGCTTTCTTATCTAAAACCACAGCTGCTCATTTCCTGCCCCTCACCCTTGGCCTGACAGGAGCTGGATGCTGCAATATCGGAGTCCCTCTCCTGGAAGGTTTGCAGGACATGGCAAAGCCCCAGCCAGATGGAAAAAAGGAGCAAGAATTAAATTTGGAACAAGCCAAATTCCCCTGGAGACTGATCCAAAAATTGGAGTCTAATCATCCTGCAGTGATAGATCTGAATTTGGCTAGATCTGCAAACAGTTAGGAACAGCTCTTTTCCTTTGACATGCTGATCAATTGCAAGAGCATTGAGCATTCACTTTAATATCACCCTGCTGAAAGGAACAGGAGGAGAAGTCTCAGGCAAAAAGGAAAAAAAATACAAAAAGGATTTCACAGTTTGCACTTGAGTCACATCTTGAAAAAAAAAAAAAAAGCAATGATTTCATCTTGGGAGAGAAAAGCTTTGACTTGAGAGTTCCAATGTAGAAAAACCCATGAAAACAGCACTCGACAAGACAGTACCAATCTGACTGAGATGGGACAAGCTGAGCAAGTGAAAAGACATCATCTGCAAATGGGGCCTGGTTATTTACCTTGTCCTATTTAATTAATGGACAGAGCTGTGGTGATCCCCCAGCCAAATCCCACATTTCCCTGCATCTCACCCCAGCTCTAACACCCTTTCTCATGTGTGCATGACCTGCCAGCTCCTCAGACCCACCCTGACCAAAGAGCAGCTGCCAGGATCTCCACGAAACAGGAATTTCAATTCTCTGTAGGTTTAAAATCCACACGTGGAATCCTTTCTGACCTGGTGGTTCACAGTGAAATAAGTGCCACCCATTTCCTGGTGTCCTTGCTGTGAGAGAAACCAGCTCTGTTTTCCCCGAGCCCTTCAGGAAGGGCTGGGAAGTGTGAGTGTTTCATCTGTAGAACCCAAACCCACGTTCTGCACAGCCAGGCTGGGTGTTAGACAATTACACCAAGAAGTGGTTTTTTAATTTTACAGCCTGTCTCTTGCAGATAAGTATTGTAATCACAGTAAAAAAAACAAAAAAAAAAAAAAAACCAACAACCAAACCCCAAACAAAACCCAACAACCCTGAAAGGCAGAAAAAGAAGTGGAAATAAAAGGCACAATTAACAGTTTAAACTTCATTTTAAATGTTATACTTTGCCTATAGAATGTTTTTATCAGAATTAGGAGGGATGAGAGATGCTGTCTGTTCCTCTGCAAGAAATGCCACATAAAAGAATGGGGAGTTGTGAACGAACCCCAAATTATGCCACTTTATCATATTTAGATTACTGAAGTGTTCAGCTCAGTAGGATGTCTGGTAGAGCATCATGTAAAAACCTCGGTTCCACAAGGTGGATTCAGGGGCCACCATTGAGAGTTTGCCACATTTATCCCTGACAGCAGCAGGAAAAAGGAACAGAAAACAAGAAGCCCAGAAACAGAAAACCAGTGAGAGCCACTGGAAAAACTGTGGAGCTTAAGGCCTGTACTGGAGCAGTCATGAAATGGGTTGTAAATGAGTCATGGTACAATGCAAGAAGATTTAGGGAGAGAAAGTGAATTTCTATGCAGTGGGCAAGGCCATGCAGCCTTTCCAGTGTCTTTAGCCCAATATTAATACAGCTGTGTGATTTTTGAACAGGTACTGTCACTCCAGGTTGGAATTTCCAAAACCACCTTTCTTTTCACCTGGGAAATTCAGCAATAACTTAGAATAGAGATACAGATGGGAAAACTGAGACTCTTTCTCACCTTTCCTTCTCTCCTTCCTCTCCAACCTAAAGGTCTGCAATCCACAAAACAACAGAAACATCTGGTGCACGCGAACACCTTCCCAGCACCAGGGTTTGCAGAAGAGGCAGGCAGAGACATCTGCTATGCCATGCTGCCTGCTCACAGGACCTGCCAGCCTCAGGAAGTTTTTCCAGAGGCAGCATTTTTTTCCTCTCTAGGATGGTGTGGGTCTCTGCCCCGTGCAAGTGCTGCACATCTGCTGGCAAACCAAAGCGGAAGGGCTCTGTGCAAGCAGGAATTTAAATACTGGTATTTTTGGAACTAGAAGAAAAGAGCACAAACAGATTTCCAAAAGAAAGCCCTCACAGGCCTCTTAAGGGGGCTAAGTGGCAGAAGGAGGGGGTTTTATCATCATGTCCCTCTATATTACACCAAAATTCCTGTAAAGCAGAGTTGAGACTAATGACTCAAATGTATAAACCTAATTCCCCTTCAGGAAAACCCATTTCATAAAAGAAATAACAAGCACTTAAAAAAAAAAAATAAAGAATCGCTGCATGATAAAAAAGCCTTAATTGTATCTACAATACAACTTCGCCCTAAAAACCTGTGGTGGGTTCTAAAAATAAAGAATCGCTGCATGAATTTCCACGTATAATCCATGATAAAAAAGCCTTAATTGTATCTACAATACAACTTCTCCCTAAAAACCTGTGGTGGGTTCACCCTGGACAGCTGCTGGGCCCTCACCCAGCCATGGTCTCATTCCCCCTCACAAAAAGGCTAAAAAGGGACAGAGTAAAGCCAGGACGTCACTTGCTGATTACCTTCATGGGCAAAACACGCTTGACTTGGGGAAAATTAATTTACTGATTGCTAGGGAAATTACCTTTGAGTAGTAAGAAGCAAAGACAAACTAAAACACCCTTCTCCTAAAGCACCTTATCCCTGGTTCAGTTTCATTCCCAAATCCTCTTTCTCCTCCCCAGTCCCAGTTTCAGTTTTAGGCCACTAGGCTTTATAAAGCAAAACTTTTTTAATTTGTGAAAGCCATACCAAAGGATCTCCTTCTCTATGAAGGAAAATTGATCAAATCATTCCGTAGGTTCAGATGACAGGGATCTTCAAGTTTTTCCCCTATCCCTTCCTTCCCACAGCCACAGGAATCAGTGTAACACTGCAAAATAATCCTGGCAACACTGCCTTGCTCAAATACGAAATGCTGGTTGTGTGTGGCCTTCAATTAAACCTGACATTTCCCTGAGAAAATGTTGGGCTTCCTGCATGGAGGCAGAGCCAAGCAGGAACAAATCTCCCCAGGGAGAATTACAACTGCAAGGCTTCCTCAAGCTGTTAGGGATAAACCAATGTTAGCTGATTTTAGCTCTGGGGGTCAGCTGGAACAGCTGCCCTTGTTTGTTTTGCTGTGATGCCAGATGGGGGAACACGGATGGATTTTCAATGCCAGGGAGGCTGGAACCATCCCTGGATTCCCTGCTGCCCTGGGAGCCAGCCCTGGACTCCCAACTCAACTCCCCCAGCTCTCCTTTTCCCTCCACAAACTCAGCTCAAGTGTGTCCAAGTGCAGCCAGCAGACAAGGAGAGGAAAAAGCAGGAGGCACTCAAAGAATGGGACAACATGGGGAAATGCCCAAAGGGAAAATGTTTTGTGTTTCCACTCCAGTTTGCCAGCACTTCGCACATGGAGAAGGATCCATCCTGCCATGTCTGTCCCATTGTCTTGGAGTGCCCAAAGGCTCAGAACGATTTGCTCACCTCTGAAGTCATCAGGATAAGTTTTTCAGGGTGTGTTTCTAAGAAAGCTACCATGGAAAACATCTTCTTACCCCACTGCTGAGCTGAGGTTTTTGTGCTTGGCCTGTCTTTAGCCACCTTACAAGGATTTTTTTCTGCTCTGCTGAGCCTGCCCCACAGATTGGGGTTCCTGGCTCTGCCCTGACCCTGCCCAACACCATGGGGTCATTCCTGAATGCCACTGCCAGGAGACCTCCCTGAAGGATGGCCCTGGGTGGGAAGGGCACTGCCAGGCCCTCTGGCATCCCTGGCCCTCTCACTTCACACAGAGCCAGCTCTCACTGCTTGCTGCCATGGCATTTCCCAAAATCCACAGACTGCATCCTCACAGCATCTTCACTTTAAAAGCAAGGGACAGGTACTAAGTGACACTGGGAATTTATTCCCTGTTGAAATCACCAAAGTTAGCTATGCTGGTTAATTTTCCCATCTCTAAAATTTATTTTCTGGTTCTTCTAAAGCCATTTCTGGGAAAATGGGAACCTGATATGGAAATATAATAGTACAATAAAGTGTTCTTACTTAGGAACATTGATTAACATGGTAAAATTGCTGTAACAGTACAGTCCCACTGAAATAACTTTTTTTCAGTGTAAAACCATTAATCTCAGAGTGGTTTGAAAGGGACCTTAAAGCCCACCCAGCCCCACCCTCTGCCATGGGCAGGGACTCCTGTTGTTACCTTACCACAAATCTTCCATACCTTCTTGGGGATCCAGAGTGGTTTGGAAGGGACCTTAAAGCCCACCCAGCCCCACCCTCTGCCATGGGCAGGGACTCCTGTTGTTACCTTACCACAAATCTTCCATACCTTCTTGGGGATTCCTCATGGACAGCTCCTCACAGCACAACCAGCAAACCCCAGCTCTCCTCCTGACCAGCTAACCCACTCTTTTACAGCTCCCATCCTTACTCGACACAGTTGTGCCCCGTTAAGGGCAGGCCTGTTCCTAATCCTTGGTAATTAGTGCAGCTGCAGCTCCCCAGGGCTGGGATTGCCTTCTGCACTGTCTCTGCTCTCGTACACTCCATCCCCGCACAGACACCTTCCATATCTCAGGTTGCTCCAAACTGCCTCCGACCCAGCCTTGGACACTTCCAGGGATGGGATTCCTGTGTGCTGGCATCCTCAGCTGAGGGGTTTACAAACCTCCTGAGCTTTCCTGGTGCACATTTGCCACCTGCTTCCTATGGAGTCACACTGGGAGCAAGATGGAGCCCAGGCTGGGAGGAATTGGGCAGAGCTTCTGCATTTAAGCTCCTGCCTAAGTAAAGCAAAATATATTGACTTTATGTTTTAGTGAAGGGTTGTTCTGTTTGCAAAACTGACACACAGCCTGGGCTCTAGTAAAGCAATTTTGATCAGCCAGATCTACCTGTTTGTACCCAGCTGTACACACCAGCCTCAGTCCTTCAGCACATGGCTCCGGTGCTCCTGAGACATCTTCAATTAACTGAGCATGTGGCAGCTGCTCACCCCAGTCTAGACGTAGTAAAAATTCTTAGATTGGGATGAAAATCTTGGCTGATGGTGGAAACCAATACCAGCAGATTTGAGGCACAGGTAGAGGTTTATGTGTTTTAAATAAATGAAATGTGAAAACAAAAGTAAGAGACATAGACTGCAGCAGTGGCCAGGGAAAGGCACCTGAGCTGGAAGCAAAGCCACCCTCAAGTGGTTTTCTCATTCCTGTATTATCTGCTTTTTAACTTGTTTGTGACCCCAATGCCAAAAGAGGTGAGAAAGAAAAAAAATAAAAAGCCAAACCGTGAAACAAAAAAAGAAATCTCTAAACTCTCCAAGCTTATGGGTATCCTCTTCTACTCCTCACAGTGTCTTAAATCCATATTTGCTCCACTCACACAAAGCACTCTCCTCTCTAATCCCCTGCTCTTCCCTTCAGCAGTAGCAGGATACTTGCTCAGTGTCTCCTTGGGGAATTTGCAGGTTTCACTTTCCTTCCTTGCCTTTATCCATTGCTCCCAATGAGCTTGTTTGCTGCAAAGATTATTTTTTATAATAGATATAAAACGCCTGCAAATCCCACCCCAGCCTGCCACATCCATAACACTGTCACAGATGTCATGGGGTCTTTGCAGGTTTTATTTACAAGGGTGTGTTGTTAGAGGACAAAAAGAAATGCTTCAGACAGAAAGAGGATTGGATATTGGGAAGGAATTGTACCCTGTGAGGGTGGGCAGGCCCTGGCACAGGGTGCCCAGAGAAGCTGTGGCTGCCCCTGGATCCCTGACAGTGTCCAAGGCCAGGCTGGATGGGGCTTGGAGGAACCTGGGACAGTGGAAGGTGTCCTGAGCTCTTGTGCTGCAGCTGCTCCATAATCCCTGGGGAAGAAGCTGTACCTGGGGCTGGATTAACCCCACGGTTCTGGGGACAATCTCCTGTGAAAGGGAATTGTCAATTACATGAATTGCAGCTGCAGCAATTAGAAGCCCTCAGAAGTCAGTGCTAGTCCAAACCATCAATCTGACTGATGTCCCTTCCCTTGGACATTAAACATGCCAGCCCCTCTCAGGGCTCTGTGTTGCCTAACAGGGATTAATTGCTCTGCAAAAATGACAGCAGGACAAGGCCCATAAACTTCAGTACATATCCCAAAAAACTAAAGAGAATGAATAAAACCCAGAGCAACAACTCATTCCTCCACTCACAAACAGGAAAAAAAAAAGAGCACAGAATAAACAGGAATACAGGCAGGACATGTTTTATTCCTTCAAGATTTAATTGCACCATTACTTTGGCCCTTTATGGGCCAAGATAATAATCTTTTTAGGTGCTTATGGCAGGTGGAATCAATCATTAATTTATAATATGGGGTTTGTAACCTGCTTCTCTTTTCTTAACTATCAGCTACCTGAATTACTGCACAATGTTAAATATATAAATATTTTATTGCATCTCCTCAGGGTGCCAGGGATATTCTTAGCTGTTAATCAAGCTGCCTCATTTCTTGATTTTATTTGTCCAGTAATTGTTTGTTTGGCATTAGGATGAGGGGTTTAGAGAGCAGCAGGTGACACTGGTGGCAGCAGCAACATCTGATAAACACGGTTCCAAACAGCCTCTCATTCCTGACACGAGAGAAAACACCTCCTGCTATCGTTTCAAACTCTTTAATGGAAAGATTATGAAAAGAGTTTTGGGGAGATGGTTTTTGCTTTTCCTCGAACCTCAGACATTTCCATTGGAACAGTTCTGGTATCAGGGAGACAGGCAGTGAATTATAGTCCCATATCCATGTTCTCTGTCCCACTCATGGTTTAGAAATCTTAATCCTACCCCCTACCCCAAGCCTGGAATGTCATTCCCTGCCTTTGATGATCCTTTCTGCCCTCCTGCTTCTTTTCCAGCTCTTTTTTTTTAATTTTGAGGCAGGGTAACAAAACACCAAATAATACTTGAAGTGCAGAGACAGTACAGTTACACACAGTGCAGCAATTACATAATTTGGAAAATTTTTCCCCATCTGTTCCTTTCCTAAAAATTCCTAACGTTGTTTGATTTTGTCTGTCATTTGTGAAAAAAAAAATTTATGTAAGGATTTCATAAGCATACACATTATAACCTCTCATGGAGTAATATTTTGGAGCTCAGCATTGATGCCTGGACTGTTTTTCTTGTGTGCCTCACATAATATTATAATTCTAGTCCTTAATGGATTTTCTTTACTCCCTTGGAGAAGTGCACACATCTCTCAAGTACAAGACAGCTCTATAAGAGCTGCTTGGACTGTAATATTTTAAATTTACTCATGAAGTCCCTAATTTTTTTCATGACTCGAGAGCCAGAAACCTGAGTTTTGGAAGAAAGCCATGGGCTGAGAGAGTTAATATTTAAATCTCATCCTTACTGGAGCTCCTGCTTTTCCTTCAGCATAACAAACAATGCAGGGAAAAAGTTTCTAATATGCAAATTGAAAAAGTTTAGGGTTTTCTTTGTTTGTTTTGGGGTTTTTTGTTTGGTTGGTTTTTTTCCAAAAAGGAACTTTTAGCATTAATATGAAGCCTGTTAATTTATTTCCAGCAAGGAGTAGTCACACTTACCTAAGATCACTCTTCACCAATCACTGTTTAAAGACTTTGAAAAACATTATGGTAAATAGCACTAAACATTTTTTCTTCCCAAACACTCAATCTTCACTACAGTAGAACAGCTGTATATTTCCCCAGATACTTCTCTTTCTATTAAGACATTAAAAACATCTTTTAAATGAGCATGAAGTAGTGAATTGCTGATTTTTCATTTTGCTTCATTTTAATAGAGCTTTGAAAGTAATGCCTGGCTCAGGTTTGTGTGAAGAACTGAAAGGCTGAGGAAATAACAAAGGTGTCTGGAGAACCAATTAAACCTTCCATAAGGTTATTATGCTGAAAGGAAGTGTTGTTATGCCCTTTTTCTTTTTTTTTTTTTTCTTTTTTTTTTCAAATTTACTCAAAAAACCCTGAGGACTGATATTTAAATGCCTTAATACCACCTGCTGAGCAACATCAGTTGCAAAGTGAAATGTTGAAAAGAGTGTCCTGGTGCTTTTGGGACTGTTTGATATTTGAAGACAGGATGTATTTACCTTTTTCTAACAGGATAAATGTAACACAGTTGATCTCTTCAAATTAGAACTGAATCACTATTTATACAAGGCTGCAAGAGCTACAGGCAAGAAAACTTTGTGAGACACGAGTTGGGAAAATGAGACCTCTTCTCTTCTCTTCTCTTCTCTTCTCTTCTCTTCTCTTCTCTTCTCTTCTCTTCTCTTCTCTTCTCTTCCAGGATTATGGTAATGAATTTTCCTTGAAAAATTTCCCACAGGCAGGGACACCTTCCACTAGCCCAGCTTGCTCCAAGCCCTGTCCAACCTGGCTTGGACACTGCCAAGATGAAGAGGCAGCTTGATCTGAAGAGGCAACTGCTGATCCTATTGTAAGCAGCAGAGAAAATCACCAGTCTCCTTGTAACATGAGGGAATGAGTAATCCCAGCCAATAATCCCAGTCCTTCCCTCAAGCCAGTCAGACCCACAGGGTAGCCCTGGCGGGGGCACAGGGCTCCTCACATGGAGCACACGTGGCAAAGGAGGCACATCAATGGTTCTGGCAGCTTGCAAAGTTCTGTCCCATTACCTAAACAGAAATTTTTTAACCAGGGGAACTGCTGTGCCGGCCCTTCAAATGTGCACTTTGATTATTCCCTGCATGGTTTTGTTGTTGGTGATATATATTTTATAATCAGGAGGAAATAAATTTAATTGATTTGGTTGTAAATCAGTTGATTGTTTTAGCTGACACTGAGATCTCATTTCTACATGCTCATCATCACATGAGGTTTTATTATTTCTTTGTAATTATTATTTTTTTTAAGATGTGCTAATTTGTAAGTTTTTCGCTCCCTGTAATCACAGTGGATATTGTAAAGAAAGTGAGGCTGGAGCTGGCAGAGCATCATCCCTTGTAATTCCTGCTGGGCACTGACTGCTTCCAGAGCTGTGTTTCCCTTTCCTTCCTGTTTGCTTATTTGCCAATCCAGCAGCTCCAGTCTCACTCCTGTTTCCTCTACAACACATCCCTTTTGATGTCTGCTCATAGTTTTTCTCTTCTTTTGGCAACATAATTTTTTTTTCCTGCTTATATTGCTACATTCTCCTAGAGAATACACAAAATGCTTTTAATAACATGTACGAGCACTTAGTGAATGCAGGAACTACAGCACACAGGGGAGGGATCCTCTTTTGTTGGTATCATTTTTAGGTAAGGTTGTTTTCTATAATGCAGCTACAGCTACAAAAATGTAATGACCATGGAGACCCAGACTGGAGAGGTCAAAAAACATCTGTTTTCTTATTTTTCTCACCCATCTATGAGCAGTGCAAGGCTTCTCTCCATTCCCCATCCTCAGGAATTTTAATTTTCCTCAGTGAAGAATCCCCAAAGACCCCCTAAAATATCTATGTGCAGTTAGGTCAATTCCAGCAGTATGTTAGGACTTACTGTAAATGAGAAAGGGGCCCTTGGAGGATCAGAGATATTGAAGTGTTGCCTTTCGGGCTTATTGTAGCCAAATAAAATTCCATGGTTTTCTCTGACTGACTGCTCTTAATCCAGCAGAATGAAAAAGCACCTTATTAGAAGGTATTAGCCCTCTATTGAGCACATGATGCACTGGTTGGGGGATTCCAGCTGAGTAAAAACTGCTGAACAAACCCTTTATTTAGTTCTCACCTGGTGCAGCAACTCTCGAGTGTCAAAACTGGCAGACACATCCCAACCTCCATTCCCACTTTAAAAACCACCAAAGGAGATTTTGTCATGGGTTTCTGGTGACTCAGGGATGGAATTGCTGGTCCCTTGTCTCTTCCAGCCTCCAAGAGAGGGCAAAAACAGGGGGGCACTGGGCAGGATCCTGCAGCGGTGAGCCCAGAGGCTCAGTGAGTGGCAGTGACACCAAAAAACGTGGGAAACACTGAAAAACATGGAGTCATCAAGGTTGGGAGAGACTTCTTAGATGGAAGCTGCACAGTCCTGTCCCTAAACTCTCCCATCCCTGGGATGGAAGCTGAACAGTTCAGTCCCTAAACTCTCCCATCCCTGGGATGGAAGCTGCACAGTCCCAGCCCTGCCACCAGCCCATCCTGCCACTTCCCCACAGTGACTTCCATCACCTCAGGTTTCACCAGGACAAGAGGATGATAAAATTGTTGTCTTCAAAGAACAGAATAATGATTTCAGCCTGAAATCTCCACCAAATGATTGATGTGGCAGCTCTTGGAAAGTGGGTTTTTACCACAATAAAGGGATGGGCACAAAGCAAAGCAATGACTGAACCTTGCCAGCATTTGGAGATGTGGCTCTGGCTAAACCTCATAGAACACACAGCAAAAATCCCAAAATAAGGTAGGAAATGACAGTCTTAGTGTGAAAAGCTCGGTGTTGGATGGCTGCAATTATTTTGGATATCAGTTGTCTAAATCTGCTCTGACAAACAGCCTTGACCTCTGACCACACTCACAAGGGGCAGCCCAAACCATGAAGAAATGGCACTTTGGGTTAAATTTAAAATGTTCAGCACTTGTCTTGCACGTGGCTGCCCCGCAGTTTCAGGCATATGCACAATTAAAATAAAAATGATGCATTTTATTGAGTGTCTTTGTGAAGCAGGAAAGACTTGTCATAGCAAATTCTCCTAATTTGACTTCTCTTACCTCATGATTCTGTCTGTTTGCACATACTCTGAGTAGGCTGTGGTTAACCTCCCTCCACCCACAGCTGAGACAGCTCTTGGTTTGGGTCTGGGCTATTTCTGCAAAGTGCTGCTGATTCTCTGCTAAATCACTGCATTTTTTTGAAAGACCAGACAATGCAGCACTAATGAAAGCAGATGGTTCGCGTCAAACATCCAAGATGCCAACATTTCAGGGGAGAAGAATTCAAAGGAAAAATCCTATACCAATTAGCTATGGGATTAGGAAGAAATTAGGAAGGAACTGTTCCCTGTGAGGGTGGGCAGGCCCTGGCACAGGGTGCCCAGAGAAGCTGTGGCTGCCCCTGGATCCCTGGGAATGTCCAAGACCAGGCTGGACAGGGCTTGGAGCAACCTAGGATAATGGAAGGTGTCCCTGCCCATGTCAGGGAGTTGGCACTGGATGGGCTTTGGGGTCGCTCCAACCCAAACCATTCAGGATTCTGGGATTCTGTGAATTCCAGTGTGAAGGAAATAGATCTTGGATACACATAGCAAAACTTAAAAAATTATTAATATTTTTGGGAGGCTATCAAGAGACTTTCTTTTTGACCATATGTCATGAAAAGAAATCTGTGTCAACCACAGGAAAAAAAAAAGAGCGAGAGAAGAATAAAAGAGAAAGAAATAGAGTAAGAAAAAGAAAGAGGAGGGGGAAAGGAAAAGGAGAAAAGGAAAAGGAAAGAAAATGGAAAAGAAAAAGGAAAGGGGGAAATATATTAAAAAGGAAAGGAAACAGCCTGGGAATTCTCTTAGCTATAACTAAAAATAAAAATTCAAATAAATAAATAAATAAATAAATAAAAATTTAAAAAAAAGAAAGAAAACCCAGAAGGAAACTGGTTGTATGTGATTAAATGGATGCCACTGTTCTGCCATTTGGTGGACAATTGTTCCTAGATCCTGAATCCAGAGACATCAGGGCAGATGTCCTGCTGCTGCATTGGATAACTCTCTGCTCTAGGAAGCGATGGAGGTGCACTCACTCTCAGAATTCCTTCCAGACAGCTCCAGAACACAATGTGCAAACTCCTTGCCTGACACTTCATCACATCCTGGCAGAAAGGCACAGTTTTCCTTCTCTAACATGATTTAGAAAGGGTGACCAGTAATGAAAGAACACACACAGGCACATGCACGTCTCTCAAAGTGACAAATCTGTGTTAACCCCCTGCTTTAACAACCGCTGATCAGCTGAGAATTCCTGCCTTGGAAGGGCTCTGGTGTCCTTAGGCTGGCACATTCTGTCATGCTTCAGCTTAAACTGCAGAGAGACATAAAGATACCTCCTGTGAAAGTGATCTTTGTCTGGAGCCTTCCTCAGCTCAGGGGATGTCCTTGAAAAATTGATTTATCTGTGCAAAGAAACCTCAGTGGCTCTCAAGTGTGTGGGGCTCGGATGAGGCAGCAGCACTGGATGGGGCTGACCTGGACGTTATCCCCTGAACACAAACACAGCCCCAGTTCTGCCCTCCTGCACAATTCCCAGCCTAAAGGCAGCTTGTAAAGGACAGCAACAATTTCAATATAGCAACATTTCAGTGGACTGAACAGACAGAGATCCCTGGCTGGACTTTATCAATACAGTGGGTTCTGGGCAGTTTGTGGCAATGGGCCATAAGATTGCTGAAAGATTTTTAAGATTGCTGAAAGCCATATTTCCAAGAACTCAGCAGCTTCCCTGAGCAGTTCAACCCTCCTGTAAAACCTACCAGGATGCAGTAGTTCCTGTCATGACCAAAAAGGCTGAATTAACTTAAACCATTTGAGAATCTGGCTTAAATGTTGAAACACAGGCAGTACAAACCTAATGAAGCTGTTCTATGACTTGGGCTGCACAACTTCTCTGTGGCTGCAGTTTTGGAAGCTGATAGGTGCTGAGGTCACACAGTGCCTCTCGCTCACAAAGGTCTCCCACTGTCACTGACTCTCCCAAGACTTGCAGAAATTCAGCATTTGGGGTCTTTGCCCTGCTGTTTGTTGGGTTGTACTTTACCTGTGAGTCTGAGGTGGGATCTTCCACCCAGCACCGTGCTGGGATCTCTTTGCTCTTGGGTGCAGAGTGTGACCACACTTTTGGGTAAAAACCCCTCTTACTTGTGCTGTAAAGAACATTCCTTCCCAAATGTCCTTCCTGTAGACACCACCAGAAGTGCCCAGAGTCTTTCCCCTTTCAAAACCAACCTTCTCTACCAATGCCAGCACCTTAAAAATAAATCAGTGCACGACACGTGTAGAAGTGGGAAGTGCTGGTTCTTTCCAGTCAAGCACGAAAGTGGTTGGGTGATTTCAAATTACTTAACAGCACTCTCAGATTCTCATTTCTCCTTTTCAAGATGAGCAAACACAGATTTACAGTAACTTGTCATAACATCTCAGTCTAATGAGGAGAGAGAGGGATCAGCTGAATATAAACAGAATTATGATGCAGCTCACCTGAGCATGGCTTGCAATAGAATTCTGTACCCGTTGTGTTGAGTAAGACAAAAATACTGAACATGAAAATGTGTATCTCATTTCCTGGAATGGCACTTTCCTTTAAATGTTGTAAACTTTGGAATATACTGAAACTGAATTTAACTCTTGGCCAGCCCCCCTTGTAGCAAAGTAGGTGCAAAGTGACTCAAACCTGTATTTAAAAATCATTGCAACTGTAATTAAACAAAGGAGGATCTGGGCAAGAGGAAACATCTGCCACCTAGAGAAAATGTTGCACCCTTAAGTACCTTCATTGGAAATTTAGTTTTCTTTCATGGCACGGGAGCAACCGAAGCTATAAAAGCATAATTTAACATGCCACTAAAAATAAATTGTAATGCATTTATTCCATATCATATTTATTATGAATGGTGCTGCTCAGCAGGGTAGTTAAAAATTAACTTCCTATAAGTCACAGAGGGGAAGTTTAGGAGACAAGAGGTGAATGTGTCCTTTGCCAATAGATCTAAATTTTAACAGAAACCAGGCAGGCTGCTGAGATTTGACTTTATTACACCAGAAACAGAAAAACTTGTGGAAATGTCAAAGAACTCCAGCTCCTAGGGTTGAAGGCTACACAAGCTGAGGTTTTCAATGCATACATTGAGGTTTTTGGCTTATAATAATGAAGAAAGCTATCCTGTGAACTAATCCAGGCAAAGCAGCTCCTGACACAACATTTGCTGCCTACCCTGAGGAGCACTGAGGGTGTTTTGCACCATCCCAGAGACCCCAGGGATTCACCTGGAAAGAAATTCAAAATCGTGGATGGTGACAGCTTGGGCTGTTAATGATGGGGACAGTAGGAGGATGAAGAGGAAGCACAAATGAGAAATTCATCCTTCTCCCTCCTCTCTGTGTCCTGGGGCGCAGCTTCTCTGCTTGCGTCAGGAATCAGCTTCTGTTGGGGGGAATTGGGTATAACTCTTTCAGTCAGAAAAGAGAGGGGGTTTTCTTTGGTTGGTTTAGGTTTTGTTGGGGTTTTTTTTTGTTTTTTTTTGTTTGTTTGTTTGGGTTTGGTTTGTTTTCCTTAATTTGGGGATTTTTTTGTTTGTTTTTGTAGCTGTTGTTTCACCTTCTGGAAATTGGAAAGCACCCTCTGGAATGCTGAATTCCCCAGCTCCAGCACAAGAAAGAATGACTGGGCAGGAGCTCCAGACTCTTCTGGGGAGGCAGAGTTGTTGGCCAAGGGCTGGCTGAAGAGCCTGGAGCTCTCCCTGCAGCCATCCCTCCGTGTGCCAGGGAAATCCCTGATAAATAATGACATTCAGACCAACATGATGCCAACATGAAATTCTGTCCCAGAATTAAATTCAGTATCATAATCAGTAGTGTAGTATTTATAGCCCTAGAGGAATAAATAAAATAATTAATTGTATTATAATGATAATTATGATAGTGATGATATTACAATAATAATGACAATATTAAAATTATATTTCCAACTTATTTTTACCATTCAGTTCTGCTAATTTCACTCCAAATACAAACTTATGCCAGCTGGATATTTGTTTGCAGCAGAACATCAGAGGAGGTGGGGTAGAATTTTTAGAAAAAGGTTTTGATTTCCCATGAGAAGAACAGAGTTATCTTAAATCAACTTCCACCACTGTCTCTTCAGGAGGGTGCTGGAGAAAGTATCAATCATTTAAAAGCTGCATTGCTCAGAGCATTTGGTTTCTCATTGTTTCTTCTGACTTCTGGGAAGAAAAAAAAAAACCTTAAATTGCCTTCTGTTTTTCTGTAGTTCCAGGCATATCTTTTTGTGCTTTTTCCCCCCCATCTCTGCTTTTATTCATGAGTTGTCACAAAAGTAGGAAAACAAGTGGAAAACAAAGAAAAACAAAACAGGAGATAGCTCAGAGAGCTTGACAGTGAGCTCTGCCCCAAGGCCACCAGTTCAAACCCATCAGAAGTCAGCAGCAGCTCAAGTATCTGAGATTTAATGGTTGTTTGACGACCTCAGTAAAGTGTGGAGCCTGTTGGTTTCTCACACTGTCACAGCAAGGAAGTCTATGCAGAGAATTTGGAAAGAGCTCTTGCTGGGTAGGTGATGCTTCGGGTCAGTGATGAGGAATGTGTTATGGAGAATAGGTTAGAAAAGTTGGTATTCCTCAGAAAATACACAAAAAACGCTGCTCAGAAACATGGAGAAGAGCTAGGTTCACCCCAGAAGAGGAGGAATATGTAGAGAGGGAGGTCAGAAATTAAAATATATTTAAAAAAAACAAATTAAAACACACAAGTCAGATTCCTAAATTGTTTTTTAATTTTGCTGAAGTTGCCATACTCCACTGTGGCTCTAAATGCCACTAAAAATATGGGATTAGTGGCACAGTGGAAACTGGAATATAGGTTTTAAATCCCTGATTTTAACTGCTCTTATAACACAAGACAAGACAGAATGAGCTAAGAAAGAAAAATATAAGGAATTAAAAAACCAAGACAGCCCACTCCTTTCCTTCTTTACTGAAGTTTTCATCTCCATTCCAGTGCAAGGTGTCCCATGGCAGGGGTTGGAATGAGATGAGGTTTAAGATCCCTCCCAACACAAACCAGGCTGGGATTCTATGAGGGGAATACATAATTTTTTTTTTTTTATTTTACTGAAACAGCCTCTGTTGATATTATTGATAAAGAGCTTATTGATAAAGAGCTTCATCCTGATTTCAAAAATCTCATATAGGAGTATCAGTTCCTGCCATGGGCACAGACATTATTTCTATGGGATTAAAGCCTGGTTTCCATCCATGAGCTCAGGAATGGAAACAAGAAGAACTTTCCTCTGCACATGCATGTGTGAGGATGAAACAAATCCTCACCTGGAGTGTGCTTAGACTGTCCTGGAAGTTTTCTGGTGGAAATTGCTAGAGCTCAGCTGAGCTTCACAGGCTCCCAGATGAGCTACTCCATCTCCAACCAAATGAGATGCTTGACAGAGGAATTACCCTGCAAGTTCCTGTCTGGGTGATCTGGAGTGCAGATTAATCTGTCATAAAGGTGCTCTCTGGCCTGGAGATGGATGGCAATACTCAGGGCACAATTAAGCTGCTTTATTGCTGTGTTTCCCATGAGTTGATAACCAGGGCAACATTTGGTGGTGGTGTTGTTACAAAGAGGGGACTTTTATTAGCACTCTTGATTTAAATAATCTGCCCATTTGTGGTCATTAAGGAAATGCTGTGTCCCCCCATTAAATCAAGAGTCTGAAATGCCTTTCACTGTCAGGCTCTGCTATGGTGTAGGGATAAAAGTGGATGTGATAATTAATTAACCTTAGGAGATGGACAACTCATGTCTAATGGCTGCTTCTAGGGCAGCACTACTCAAACTCACCAATTAAAAATCAATTCCACATCACCACAGTCATGAGAATTCCCATGGCAGTGGTCATGTCCCAGCGCCTCCATTGCTCCAGGGATCCTTTCTCCTGGCTTGACAATTTGTGTGTCTCCCTCACACGGTGGCTTTTTTCATGCTTTCCTCACAGAGGGAGACTTTTAGGGATATAGGTCCCTTGAATTCCAAAGGGCTCATCTTTTGGATCTTAATGCACTTTGTATGGTCATGGAAATGAAAATAATCATTCCTGGTACAAAAACAGACTTCAGGCTCATTTCCTTGCTCCTCCCATCCATTTCATACTTGGTGATTCAGTCTCCAGCTTTGTCAACCAGCCTCAAATCTGTTTAGCTTTATGTCATGTTCTTCCTTTGGGAACCTGTGTCCTTCAGCCACCTGGGGAGGGGCCCTGGGAAAGGCTGATGGTGTTCCCCTTCTGGCAGAATAACACCAGTAAGTTGGGATCAAGAAGGGCAATTGGCAGTGAGTTTTCTACTTCCACTTTCATAGCATTATGGAATAGTTTGGGATGGAAGATCATTAAACCCTATCTTGTTCCAACACATCTTCCACTGTCCCAGGTTGCTCCAAGCCCTGTCCAGCCTGGCCTGGGACATTTCCAGGGATCCAGGGGCAGCCACAACTTCTCTGGGCACCCTGTGCCAGGGCCTAATCACCATCACAGTCAAGAATTTCTTCCCAATATCCCACCTAAACCTACCCTCTGACAGTTTGAAGCCATTCTCCCTCGTCTTGACACCCCAGAATCCACAGAATCCCAGAATCATTAAGTTTGGAAAAACCTTCCCAGGCCATCGAGCCCAAGCTGTGCCTGATCCCCTCCTTGTCCCCAGCCCAGAGCTCTGAGTGCCACATCCAGGCCTTCCTGGGACACCTCCAGGGATGGGGACTCCAACACCTCCCTGGGCAGTCCCTGCCAAGGCCTGAGCACCCTTTCCATGGAGAAATTCCTGCTGATGTCCAACCTGAGCCTCCCCTGGCCCAGCCTGAGGCCATTCCCTCTCCTCCTGTCCCTGTTCCTGGGAGCACAGCCCGACCCCCCGGCTGTCCCCTCCTGTCAGGGAGTTGTGCAGAGCCACAAGGTCTCCCTGAGCCTCATTTTCTGCAGGCTAAACAGCCCCAAATTCCCCAAATTCCCTCTCCAGGCCTCCTGTAGGCCCATGAACCTTTCTCAGGAGTGTTGTTTCATGGATGGAAAGCAGCTCCAGATAAACAAGCTAGCTCTCCTTTCTTCGAGAATAATTGGCTTTATCTTTTGCCCACCAGCTATAAGCCCTACTTTTAATTTACTCTTTTTCTTATTCACTTTTTGATGTAACAGTTCATCGAGGGTTTAAATTCCTTTTCCCATGCAGCCCTTTCATCATGCTTCTAATTACCTCGCCTAATTGCTCTGAACTGGTACGAGCCCATAATTTTTTTTAATTATTTTCTTTAATTACAATTCTTTACCAAAGAAAATGCCACTGAAATGCATCTTATTGAAACAAAACAAAACAAAACAAAATAAAACTGAAATACGTCTTCCAGCCTTTTGAGTAGTTTGACACACTTTATCTTCACTCTGAGTTTGTCCAAAGTCGTGCAGCACCACACGCAAAAAAGGGCAAAAATGTACAAAATATTAAAATAAGAAGAAGGATGGAAAGGAGCGCATGTGGAATATTCTCTAAACCTCAGTGTCAATATTTTTCCCCTTTGAAGTGCAAATGCCATCCTCTGTGGAGAAACAATGTCTTCATTGTGCTAAAGCAAGTCTTTGAATAGGTTTGAGAATCAATGGATGTTAATTGGGTGTGAACAAAACACTTGACATTTCCAAAGCAGGACCAGTGGATGAAAATTAGCAACTGCTTCTTTTATATCAGCAGAAGACAAGTTGGGTTATTTTTTGGGTTTTTTTGGTGTTTTTTTTTTAATCTGTGGAATGTTTTCATAGTTCTGCAACCAAACTTCAGCAGTGAGAGATGCTCACATGGTGGTAAGAGAGCTGTGATCATAATTTACAGTGACATTAGAGAAAGTCCCCTGTAAGATACAGGTCACTGACAAAAACTAAAAAAGTTTAAAAACTCAACTTCAAATTGACTCCCATCCAATACGGTGCTGAAAAGAGGTGCCTTGTTCAAAATTTCCACAGCCTTGTGTTTGGGAATTTGATAATGCCTAAGTGGTTTATATTTACATTTTAAAATGGAACCAAAGAGATTTTCTATGTAAGTTTGTGAACAAACTGAAGTGTTGTCTTTTTCCATAACCCAACACATCGCCTGAGATTACTCCAATACAAATCCCCAGAAGGGAAAAATCATTTGTTTAATGACAGTGAAACTCTGAGGACTGAAGCATCTTCATGTACATGTATTGGCTCATTTATTGCCTTGCAAGGCTTAGCCTCAGCTTTTCCATTAGCCTCCAGCACAACAGATGACATCATTTCTATTTTCCAGGATATTCTGGCTGTCACTGATCTGCAGCACAGTTGCTCCATGAAAGAAGAATGTCACCCCTCATCGATACGCTTTGCAATTTAATTAATTTCTCAGCAGTGTATTAATTAGGCAATGAGAGTAGCCTGGAACTTCCATAGATGAGATGAGAAATGGATAAAAATTGTCCTAACTCGGGAAAACAATGCCGTTCATGAGGATGGTGCCAGTTTCTTCTAAGGAACACCCATTGTCTGCCAGGAGAGGCAGCTCAGCAAATGTCCAGGGCTTGCTAAGCTGGACATTGGGCTTTGTCCTATCTAATGATCAGATTCCCACCTATGGACTGGGGAATCTGCTGCTAAATGAGGAAAAACTACTGCCATGCTGAGAGGGAAGAGTCCAGCCCTCAGCAATGCGGAAAGAACAGAAGCCAAAAGACGAGAAACCTTCCATGAAAGAAAAATTCAACCCAATCCATGCTCCTCTGATGAGCAGAGACACTGCAAACACTCACTGTCCACCATCAGGGCAGTTCTTTCTAACATGAGTTTTGTTTTTTAGAAGACAAGTGCTGAAAACAACAGGTTGAAAGAGGGTTAAAGTTTTTATTGCCATGGCCATACATTTCCTGCAATGCCTACAAACAGGGGCTTGAAAACAAATTCCAGCTTCAAAACAGAGTCAGAACTGCTCGGGGCAGGGAGCAATGGACAAAGTGCACTGGGTTAACGTGGTGGTAGCAAGCCAATAAAAGCTGTAGCAGTATGATTCTTCAGTACATGGGATATGCTCTAGTCCAAAATTCCCAACATTATGGGGCTCTCAAAGGGACACATTGAATCACAAAAGCACAAAATGGTTTGGGTTGTAAGGAATCTTAAAGTGCATCTCACCAGACCCCTGCCATGGGCAGGGACACCTTCCACTAGCCCAGTTGCTCCAAGCCCCATCCAACCTGGCCTTGGACACTGCCAGGGATCCAGGGGCAGCCACAGCTTCTCTGGGCACCCTGTGCCAGGGCCTGCCCACCCTCACAGGGTAGAATTTCCGCCTAATCACTGTTTCCTTCCTTACATGGCTGGATAAATACAAATCCACAGGGATAAAATGGCACAGCTCAAGTCAGTCACCCCTTCAGAGAAAAAAATAAAATAATACAAGAAAAATGAAAAAATCATTCCTGTTTATTTGGGATCTGCTTCATCTAATTTTTCTTCTAGGATTCAGTATGAATGCTCCAAAGGTTTTTCTTCCTGAAGACTCTCAACTCAAAACAAATGCGGTTTTTGTCTGAGGTTGCATAGAAATTTTATTGGTTCTTGTGTGGTAGACTGACCTCAAAGCTAACAGAGAACAATTTTAAGTTGTTTTCAGTGTTTTAAGTAGGATGTAAATAAACATGAAGTGCTTGGACAATTGGTTCTTGAGTTCTAAGGGGAATGAAAAAGATTGCGTTCAAGTGAGAGGGTCCTCTCATCACACTCAGAGAGTGTCCTGCTAAACAATAACCCCAGGAAGGCTTGCTGAGGAATCCTTGTTGTTCCATGGTTACCACAGCCCTGCAGCACAGCCCAGGTTGGAATGACCACTGCTGGAGGCTGCAGGACCGGTGAAGCAAAGCCAGTCAGACAGGAAGGCACAGACACCACAGCTGGGAGGGGAAGCAGCAATCATTAGGAAATCATTCTGGTGTGCAACGACTTCCTAATTGCTCCTGCTGGTTTTGTCAGGTTCCCTGGAGTGCTGGAAGTCTCAAGACTGGGGAAAAAAAAAAAAAAAAAAAAAAAAAAAAAACAAAACACAAAAAAAAAAAAAAAAAAAAAAAAAAAAGCAAGCTAAACCCAAAGAAGCTGGTGGCAGTGCCACACTGGCAGGGTGTGTTCAGGGCGCTGCGCAGGTTCTGGCAGCCCATTGTCAGCTGATAAGAACCTACGTTGGTGCTGTGCTTGCCTTCAAAAGCCTTTGAGGATACCTACAACACACAAACCATAATCCTGGTGCTCCAGAACTAGCAGAAAAATCATAGAATCATGGAATTGTTTTAGCTGAAAAAGACCTCAAAGCTCATCTCATTCCACCCCCTGCCATGGGCAGGGACACCTCCCACTGTCCCAGCTTGCTCCAAGCCCTGTCCAACCTGGCCTTGGACACTTCCAGGGATCCAGGGGCAGCCACAGCTTCTCTGGGCACCCTGTGTGTGCCAGGGCCTGCCCACCCTGACAGGGAAGAATTTCCTCCTAATAATCTAAATCTAAATCTGCCCTCTTAATCAGCATTAATCAGAACAAGCAGAATTAGCAGAACTATGATTTGTGACCCAAGGCCTTTTAATTAACTATAAACACCTCAATACTTCACCTTGTTTGGGTAAGTGATGAACTTCCCTGAAAACAAGAGAGAAAGTCTTCCCTGTGCCCCAAAGCTTCCAATCTCAGAAAAACCTGGGTTGCCATGAGGGCAAAACCACGTGTAGGAATCAGAATCCTCTATTCTCTTAGTGTCCTTTGAGAATAGTAACAAATAATGGCTAAAATTAGTCCAAGTAATTTATTTGGATTTTCAAATGCCTTTTGTCAAGTTCCCTGGGGAACACTCAATTCAGCAGCCTTTCAAGAAGAGGTAAAATAGCAGAAAGGAATGATTTACTTTAATCACCCGAAAAAACAGAACTCTTGGGAGCTGCAGAATTTCCATACTCAGACAGAAATGTACTGACTTAATTTTTTTTTTTTTTTTTTTTTTTTTGATGAGGGGAGGAGCAGCGAGGTAGCAAAGTTTGCCAATTATTTGGGTAAGTTCAGATGAAAGGAGACACATTAAAGCAATTCAAAGGGATCCAGCAAGTCTGGGTGAGCAGGAGGAGCACTGGCTCCCGGGCAGGTGCTGCTGATGGAATGAAGACTTGGAGCTATTCAGACACGTCCCTGTAAACACCAGACAAGAAGGAACCATTATTCAGAGGAAGGGAGACTGGGGGAATGTATTAATTTTTTTTTTTTTCTTGCTTGCTTGCTCATTGAACTGAGGTGTTGTGCTGCACACTATACATAGATGGCAAACATTTTTAAAACCTCATTTCAGCTACTGCCTGCCTTTAAATATATTATAATATATAAAAATATATATAAATACATATAAATATATGTAATATATATATATATATTTCCACTCGATGGCCAACTTGTCACATCTTGGATTTCTTTGGCTCCTCCTCAGCCGTGCCTCTGTCACTGCTGGAATCCTCTCCAGGTGAGTGACACAGCACTACAATGCTGCACATTCCTGCAGGGAAGGGGCAAGGATTTATCTGCAAGGACCCCTCAGGAGAGCAGGCTGAGCTCCCAACAGCTCCCATCGAGGGCTGTGTGAGGGCAGCAGCGAAATTCTCCCACTCCTGTTCACCACTGGATTGATGCTGGTCTTTGTTGAATAAAATACACAGCTCCAACTGCTTGGAGCTCACTTAGGGGAACCAGGATTGATGGACAGCATCAAAACACACCATACTTACAGAGCTGTTAAGCCCCAGCCTTCTAATATTTCTAAACAATCAAATTCCAGTGCTTAGCAAGGTTCAGGGCTTTGTACTTTTCCATCAAAGTAGCCAGCTTTTGGCAGATGGGAGGAATTTCCTACACTGGGTATTCGGGAACAATGTGTTTGCAATTCCTCTGCTGCCATCTACCCTCAGAAATGTCTTTGTGCAGCCAGGCCGGTCCATTCCACAAAGTTTGGAAGTCATTAACCAACTCTAAACCCTACAAACAAAAGGTCTTAACAACAGGCAGCTGGGTTCGTTTGCATTTTCTTAAAGACGTTTTTGAAAAAACCCAAAATAACACTGAAATAAAATATAAAAGGATGACTTGAAGCGTCATCCATCACAAGGAAACTCTCCAAACAAAAAACTATTGCAGGCATTTAACATATAAAATGCTTTCTTTTTAAAAGCAGAAACAACACGTTTGGTTCTGAGGATGTGCAGAGAAATTTTGGTCTGATGAATGTTGGCAGTAACAAACAGGAGGTAAAAGGTTTGTTAATTTTCTCTGTGATTTCATTGCCTACTTCAATTTGTCCCTTGATTGTGTTGTGCTCAGGCTCCATGAGAAGACTGTATAAAAAAATTCACTCTTTTTTTTTTTTTTTTTTTTTAATTATTTTGGTCAGAAGAAACATTCAGCTGGATCTTGAAATCTGTTCTTTGAGAAGTTCAAAACTCCAGCAAGTGTCCACCTGGAAGTGTGGAACCATGCTCCAGTCCAGCAGGGAGCATCCCCACCTCTGCACAGGAAAAGCCACAGCCAGCTGGGCTCAGGGGTTCTGCCAGCATTTGCTGCGTCCCACTCACCCATTTTAGGGCTCCAGTTAGTGGTGGGTTAGTGATTGTGCTCTGAGAGGGCTTTCCCAGCCTGAAGGATTCTGTGATTCTGGGCTGGAACACCTTTCTCTTGTCCCTTCCAAAAACCAGGTGTGCAGGGGTGACAAGGAGGTGGGTTTGCCCCCTCTTCCTGCTTCCAGATATTTTCCAAGCATCAATACCCTTTTCCATGGGGGTGTGACCTTTAGGTATCTATTTGTCCAAGCAGCAGCTGACTGAGGGGGCTGATAAAGATGTTCTTGAGATGAGACTAAGCCTTGTGCACCCCTCTGTTCCCTCCTCTGAATACAGGGGAAGGGCTTCTCTCACCCCATCTGAGAGGCTTCAACTGCAATAACAGAGCTGGGATCTTAAAATCAGATCCATGTCTGCTGGTGGCAGGTGGCACTGACTGTGGTGGGTCAATTTATGGTCACTTACCAGTTTTCATGGCATCACAGAGTGTCCTGAGCTGGATCATCCAGAGCAGCTCCTGGCCCTGCACAGACTCCTCACCAGTCCCACCCTGTGCCTCTCGGGGAGTTCTGTGTGTGGCCAAGTTTAATCCCCTCCTTATCACAAGATCTTTTGGAATCATATTCTAAACCAAGATCAATGACGCAAATGAAATTAATACAAATTCCTGACTCCCCAGATAAGGTCAAGCTTAGCAGGTAAGTCTGTTCAGGAACAGAAAACATTCAGGCCCACTGAAGGGCTATGGCTGACATAAAGCCCAAAGTGACCCAGCTTTAACTTCCTGAAAAGTCTTTAATTTCCTGAAAAGAACAGGTTAAATTCTTCCTTTGGAGAGTTTTCCTCCTTTCTTGCATTCAGTCATGCTGAAACTGAAGAGGAATCAAAAATGTATTTAGTGCCACATTCCTAAAGCACCCACACCCCTGCAGAAGGTGGCAAGGGAAGTCAGGACTAAAGCCAAAGAACAGCTTCTGTTGAGTATTTTTAACATTCCCCCTCGGCAAAATTCAGTAACAATTTTATTTAAATTTACAGTGGCCCATTCTGCTGCCATTCCTCAAACACACCCCTCTCACCTGCCACAGGCAGAGCAGACCCAGCTGCTGCTCATGACTGTAAAGTGTGTTTATTTTCTGTACAAAAAAATCTTCTCTGTTTGTGCAAAAGTTTGATCCCTGGTGCCTCTTGCTCCTCACTGTTTCCTCAATTTGACTTCAAGAACATACTTTATAATTTTAGAAGACAGATCCTACTAATCAATGTCCAATGGAAAATGCACAGGTCCACATATTATATCATTGTCTCATATATTTAATTGCTATTTCCTTCTTTCTCCATATTCCATGGAATAAAAAACACCAAATAGGGTTCTATTGGATTAACTGAGATATCAAAGAGCAAATTCCCCTGGGCCCTCTCTCTCCTCCATGGGCTCCTGGCACTGCAGTGAGTTGCCAATGAAATAAGAAAGCAGATTAGATATAATTCACTTCGAAGCTGCTCTGATAAAACCCAACAAAGGGATCTGACTTATTTCAGATGCTCTATCACTACTTATCCACCTTTTGCTGCCAAGAGCTGCATTGCCAAAAGACTGATGGAAGATTTAAAAACAAGCAAGCCCACACCAACACCTTCTGCTGCAAAGCCCTGCCAGGGTGTTTGCTCCATCTGGACTGAGATCCCAGCTGAGGAGGGGCTGCTGCTGCTGCTCCATCTGCAAAACAGGGCCCACACCAATTGCCTGACTTATGGCAGATTTGGAAGGCTGTTCTATGGAAAAGATGTGCAAAACAGCTTGGCCTTTTCCCCCTCCTATCCTGTGTTTTCCTTCTTATCCCTTTTCACAGAGATCCTCCATAAAAATGCATTAATTCTGGCCTGCTGCTTCTCTGTGTATTCTTGTGTCTGCTGATCCTTGATGGAGAAATGAGTGAAATGATTCACTGGACAATTTTTTTCAACACGACTTTCAGATTTTCCTCCTATAATTTATTTTCCACAGAACTGTGTTTCATCTTCCTTCTGAATACACAAATGTAACTATGCTTGATTTTTTTTTTGTATGCTCACACCACAGGAAAGGTCTTGGAGAGAAAGAATTTAACACCTTCAATATTTAGGTTTATTAGAAATAATTTTTCAACACCCCACTAATTAATTGCCTTAAATCACAGAAGTTCAAAAAGCAATTACATGTAGTGATAAACTGCTTTTTCATATGGGTTGCAGGTGTCACATCTGAGGCAAGGTAGAGAAATGTAGAATATCTGTCCACTGTTTTCCTTGTACATGGATTAGAAGTATCCTTGCTTTCCTTGCTACTTATTAAGGGACATATTATGTGAAAAAATCCATTACTAGCAAGAATACAGCGATTAAATATAAAAACAAACAAAGCCCTTACATTTTAAAATGTCATTAAACCACTTTTTCATAGAGATCACAAGCTTCAAGTGAGTCCAGTGGGAGGAAACATGAGGGACTCACAAAATAGTCTAATAATAGGTTAAATTCAAAATACAAGCAGCAGACTGACCTTACTGGCTAATAACAACTTTCTTTAAAAAAAAAAAATCAAAATAAGGTACCAGATGGGGCAACCAACCAATATTCATCATTGTGTGCAGGCCCAGAAATGGTGTATCTATAATATGAAAAGATAACAGACCATATGTGCTCCAAAAATTAACCAAAATAAAAGGCAGCTAATTCGCTTCATTTTCATTTAACTGGGCCCATCCTCTGAGCTTTAATTTGCAGGCTCTGAAGGTGAAACCCAAGCTGCTAATCTTAATCATTGTTATGTGCATAGCAAGATTTATGATCCTACAAGTTTTTGGAGAAACAAAGGTGATAATTTACAAAAATGTGGTGATACAACTTGCATATTATGCAGAGGGAAATATTACAGTGGGAGCAAGGAGCGGGGTATCAGAAGTCCTTGGTTCTGTCATTTGTAACCTATTTGAAATGAGGTTTTGGGGAAAATATAAACAAATCTTCTGAAGCCCTGACAGGTGTTTAATCCTGCAGTGAAGTTGTGCTTGCAAAGGTGTAGAGACAGGAGGGAAAGCAATTAATATAGAGCTGGGCATGAACACAGTCAGAGGGGGAGCTGGAGCACTGGGAGGAATTGGGATTCTGAAGGATTAGTTTGGAGTGCAGGAGGGAGCCAGCGCTGCCTGCAGCATCCCCGTGTCCCTCTCCTGTCCCTGCCATCCCTCTGGGCTGGGGCAGTGCTGGTCACCTGGGCATGGCCAAAATTGCCGCTCTAGGTACTGCAGAACTATAAATAATGGAATATCCTGAGCTGGCAGAAACCCACCTGGATCATCCAGTCCAACCCCTGGCCCTGCCCAGACCCCCCAACAATCCCAGCCTGTGCATCCCTGGGAGCGTTGTCCAAACTCTCCTGGAGCTCTGGCAGCCTTGGGGCTGTGCCCATTCCCTGGGGAGCCTGGGCAGTGCCCAGCACCCTCTGGGGAAGAACCTTTCCCTGATCTCAGCCTGACCCTGCCCTGGCCCAGCTCCAGGCATTCCCTGTGTCCTGTCCCTGTCCCAGGGAGCAGAGATTGGAGCTTGCCCCTCTGGAGGAGCTGCAGCCCCTGCTGAGCCCTGCCCTCAGCCTCCTCTTCTCCAGCTGAACAAACCAAGTGCCCTCAGCTGTTCCTCATTTGTCCCTTCCAGACCCTACACTGTCCCCAGGTCCCTCCTGTGGACTGTCTCCAACAGCTTTAGATCTTTCTCATATTCTGGCACCAAGGCTGGGAGGAGACCTTGGTTTTGCACTGATGCTTTTTCACATGTTCACATCCCCCTGCTCTGGTCCAGCAATTAAACATCCCATCCACTTATTTGTGGGCAGATTTCCCCCAGGGTGAGCTCCTGGGATCAGACACTGAACCCACAGTCAGAGAGAGAGCAGGTTTGTTAGAGGACCTGAGCGGGAGGGATCTGCCTCTGCTCCACTTGCCAGTGCTTCCAGACAGAATTTCAGTCATGCTTGCATGTCAGCAGCCTTCCTGGGGATTCTCTAAAGAGCCTATCAAGCTGACCACCTCAGACAGGCAGGGCCAGGGCCTCTCTGCTCTCCAATTCCAATGAGCTGTGCTTAATGCAGCATCTGCCTTGTCTGTCTTCTGCCTGCCCATGTATTAACACACAGCTTTGTGCTGCTCCCCGGGGCTCTCAAGCATATAATAAATAGAGTTCCAGCTCACTGGAACCTCCTGCAGCAGCTGAGATTGTGATTTGTTTTGCTGTGACTGCTCACTTGGAAGTTCCTGGCTTTGGCAGGATGGCAGAAGTATCCACAGTTGAAAACACATGCTTGGGAAGTCAGTGGTGCTCCAACACGCTCCTGCTAAAGCTGGAAGAGGAGCACACTGGCTGAGGAGCCCTCCAGGGGCAGGGAAAGATCCTGGGGGGAGTCTCAAGCCTGGGGGAAAAGGATGGAGGACATAGGTGCATGCAGAGAATGCAGGTTGCTTTCCTACTGGTCTGCAGTATTCTGCCACTTGGTAGCAGAAAACAAGGGAAAGCTTCCCTTCCCTTCCCTTCCCTTCCTTTCCCTTCCCTTCCCTTCCCTTCCCTTCCCTTCCCTTCCCTTCCCTTCCCCTCTCTTGGATTCTGGTAGTGAATTTTCCTTGAAATAAGAACATTTGTGCTGATTGCTATCTGTGATCTCGAAATAAACTGCTGTAAACAACAGCCAGGTTGTTCCCAAAGTGACTTCCTCAAGTATCTTGCTGCATTATCCAAAAAAATTGATCTTATGCTGCATCTTCTGCTCAGCAGGGAGACTTATGGCACCTCATGGCTTTATTCAGACATTTGTTTCAGTGACACAAAGTGTGGGTGAGAGATCTCTTACACCCAAAATACCACGGGAAAGCTGGGGTTGGAAGGGAACTTAAAGATCATCTCATTGCAAAGGTGTAGGGGGAGGAGGAGGTGAGGCAGGAGCTCTGGCACACACAGTGTTCTCCCAGCAGCTTTTTCCTCAGGGCAGCCACAGCTACCAAACCAAGCAACACCCCCACTGTGACACAGAAAATACACCCAGGGTGCCAGCCTGTGTTTCTTGGCTCATGTAAACTTGGAGCACAGGCATCACAATGTATGGGTGGGATGAAACCTACGGTGTCTACCAAGTGCAAAATTAGGTAAGTGTTGTCTCCTGGGTAAGAAGAGGAGTGTCACAGCCTCCTTTCTCACTGTGGGATTTAGCATAAAGGATCCTCACTAAGTTCTCATGGGGAAAATCCAGCCTGGAGCTACACCCCTGGCCACTGCAGGTGTTTCTTCCCAGCTGTGAGCTGTACAGAAAGCTCAGCAGCCCACACCCAGCTCCTGCCACACATGACTTTCCAGTATCCAAATCCTTTACAGGCTGCAGAGCCCACAGTGCAAGCTAAGAAAGGCTGCCCCATCCAACATCTGTGTCAGTTTCACATAAAAGACATTTTAAAAAATAATACAAAACTTCTAACCACTAAAAAATTAAACACACCTTTGTAAAAAAAAAAAAAAAAAAAAAAAAAAAAAAAAACCAAACAACTTCCTCTTTTCCTTCTAACCTAAAAACAAATGACAAAACCAACCCAGCCCATATCTCAACTAAACTAAACCAAACAAACTGGGTCCCCCTCTCTGGGAAGCCTACCAAACCCTAGCTCAGCTAAACTAAACCAAACAAGGCAGGGGGACTGCAAAACCTACACAACCTGTCTCCACCTAGCTTAGGGGGAAAAGAGATGGATGTCTCCTCATCTGGCTCCCACAGACATGAGGAAGAGTGAAGATCAATTTAGCACACACTCATTTTGGAAAATCATCACGGACCATTGGTGGGGTCATTGCTCAGTACAACCAACCCCTGCTGCTGGTGCTGCTCTTCTTCCTCTCCAGAAGTTAAACAAATCTGCACTTCAACAAGTACAAAGGGAACACTCTTCCACCCCCTACCACAATCTACCCTCTTGTTTCCAGCTGCCTACGACAGTTAAAGTAAAAATCCCTAAGAGGAAATTCAGCGCAAACCGACCAAAGCTGAAAACCTGGAAAAGTAAATGTGACACCCACGAGCCAGAGGGGCTGGCAGGCAGGAGCAGCCCCACTCTGTCATGGTAAGAGTCATTCACTCCAAATCCCTGCTCTCACAGGTGATCTCCTTTTCCTCCTGCTCCTCCTCTCCTGGAAAAGCCCCTGAGCAGAGTGGCTGCCAATCTCCAACGTTCTCTTAATGCAATTAATGGAACATCCTTCTCTTCCAAAAGGAATGCTGGTGAAAATACACTGCTCTGCTTTTGTGTTTATTCAAGTGTTCCCTGCTGGCTCAGGAGACTGGGACACAGTTCCCAGAGCCATTTCTTTTGGGGTTGAGCACCCACAACAACCACGAGCACAGGAGAGAGAAAACCTCTCTGTGGCTGTGGATTCTTGCCTGCAATCACAGCAAAGCCCACCTGAGATCCCACGCTATCATTGGACAAATATCCTCATCCCAACAATCTTTGCATGGCAAATAAAACAGGTCTACCAAAGAGCAAAACTTCTAAAGCAGCAGCATGGATTGGAGACCTGCTTTATTTCCTTGCCTCAGACCTTTTAATGAAGGCTTCTCGTTAGAGGACATGGCTGGAGCTCCTTGTGCACACTTTAAAAGAAAGTGAACATCACTGAAGCCACTGCAGTTTGTTATCTCCTCCCCAACCTATTTTATTTATATTTAGGGCCATCACCTAAAAGCTTTGCAAGCTAAAATAAAAGTGGCTTGGAAGGAGTTGTGAGATTGCTGTGAAAAGGCAGCTTGAAAAATAGATCCTGGCCGAAAAGGAAACCTCTCCTGGGAAACTTTCATGTCCTGATGTGAAACAATCCCAGAGGGTTTGCTTTCAGTACCTGCTGAGCTCTCACAGGCACTGTGGGTGTTAAAGATCCTGGTGTCACACAGACCTGCTGACAGTGGGAAAGGGGCCTGGGCCACTTTTTATTTCCTGTGGAAAGCCATCTTTCCACAGGAAATAAAAACGGTGAACACTAAAATCACTAAAAGTAATTCCCAGTTGCAGCTCACAGGCGACAATGTGTCTTTTAATCAACATGCCTTTAAAACATTTCCTATCTACTCCCACCAGTGCCTCAAAATTTCAGGACTTCCCAGCTCATAATTCCCATTTACAACCTCAAAAATCTGTCATGTCCAATACTCTTCCCAGATGTTTTCACCTTGGAGCTGCTTTTTTGGGAGCTGCATTTTTTCCTTCTCACCCACTCAGCACTTCATTTGTCCTTTCAGTGTGGTTCTTCCCATCCTGGTCCATTTTTCCCATGGCTCATGTGTCTTCCACTTAAGCCAACCAACCTTCTCCTATAAATCAGTTAATTAACCTTCTCTTCTAAATCTCATCCTCAAGGCTTCTTTTCCTGCTGCAATCCCAGCTATGCTCCATGATGTCCCCAGTGCTGCTGCTGGCCATCATCTCCCCTCACCACCACCCTGTCACCTGCCTGGATCTCCTTTGAAATATCCAGGAGCATCCTCAAGGCTGAAGGAGAGCCTGCATGGGTGGAGGTCTGGGACAAGAGGGAATGGCAGCTCTTCCCAAATTACCATGAGCAGCAGGCACAGCAGGGACAGTTTTAGTGCTGGGATGGCAGGAGGTGAAGTGGCATCACAAACTCTCACAGCAGCACAGAGGGAACAACATCTGCATTTTGCTCCACACTTGTTCCCATCTCCCCTTCCTCAGCTTTTCCACGTGCTGGACTGAGCTGATCTGAGCCATGTGGGAGCTTCCTGAGGGGCTCACATCAGTGCAAAAGCCACCAAACTCCGAAAGAGCACAGAGGTTTGAAAGAGAAATCCACTTCTCAAGGAATTTATTTCCCAATCCTTTCAAAGCCACCTTATTTCAGGTGCGTTTGACACCTCCTTGTCCTCTGCAGAAGGTGCAAAATGCGTCAAGAGACAGAGAAAAAACCAATTTGCTGTAACTTCATTTCTGCAAGTGTCATTTAGGGAGTGGAATATTGTTGGGAAAGGCCCCTGTTGGAAATGCAGACACGTGGGCCATTTACAAGGCATTTCACCCATGCATGAAGTGCTGCTTCAGGTCACAGGTGGCTTCTGGGCACTGATTCCTTCCATGACATTTTTCAGTCCTTTTCTAAAGAAATATGAAAGCCAAACTGCTGACATTCAGAGCTTCCTACTCAGATATATTTTTTGCCAGGGGAAAAAAAAATTGTGCGTGGTTTAATCACTAATCAAAGACATAAAAAGTTACTTATCCACCAGAGGATTGTTTTATGCTGTTGGATCTGTGAAAATACAATCATATTTTTTTCCTCTGTAAATCAACATGGAAAAGTTAATGATTATGTGTTGGTCCAAAAGGGATGTTTTGCATGTTTTCCCTCTTATTCCCCAAATTCTTAACAACTTGAAAAGAAGTGATTTCTTACCAAAATCAATATTGCCTTCAGGGAAGGTCTTGTTTCCATAAGACATACTTGATAATTAATAAAGAGGTTTCCGTCTATGAAAAACCAACTGGTTTGACACTAAATTCCTTTGCAGCCTTTAGACATCTCTACCTGTTACAGGTGGAGGCAGAGGAGAGGAGTGGGAACTTGACACTGGTTCGAAGGGAAGCACAGACAGCAGGAATTGCTGATTTTTCCCTTTTCTCCCCCTCCTCAGCTTGCCTTTGTCATATGTCCACACAAACCAAACTTGGATGAAAGGGCCTCAGAAGTCCTTGGACAAAAAGTGGACTGGGATCAGAGGCCAGAGTCTTCTTAATGAGGTCAGGAGGTGAAACCCTGCTGTGCCAGCACCTCGTGTGCCATCCCTGCCTGATGGCAAAGGCTGTGCCAAGGGGTTGGGACCTGTGCCAAAGCAACCCCTGTGGCCTGGGAGGTTTTTCATGGGACAGGAGGAACCTTCATCACAGGCTTCTTCTTCTCTTCTCTTCTCTTCTCTTCTCTTCTCTTCTCTTCTCTTCTCTTCTCTTCTCTTCTCTTCTCTTCCCTCTTCTCCCTTTATTGTTTGCTGTACTTTATTAAAAAAGGAAATTTTTCTGGAGTGATTTAAGGGTATTTAGAATAACTCCTCACAAAGTTGGGGGCCACATTTCATTTAGCTCCGAAGTATAAAAAGAAGCTTGTTTACCCTTTTTTCCATTGGAATCCAATATGCCCTGTTTCCATGGCAACTCCAACACTTCCCAGCTCTAACTGTTGCACAGGCAGGCAGTGTTTAACCCTTGGAAGTGTGTGGATCTGAATCTTTTGGAATCAATACCAAAATAATGACCCTTCATTGCATTGTCAGGCTGCCTCTGACAAAGGATGGTGCAGGGGTTTTGTCCTGTTTTGTGAAAAATACCACACCCAAGTGGCTTTATTAACTCAGGTGGGGAAGAAAAGCAAGGAGTCACTGGTATGCCTGGATTTATGGCCAGGGTGATGCATCAGTGATAAAAAAGGTTTCAGCATTGAGAACTTGCAGTGCTAAACCCCCAGATCTAAGAATTTAACTTAAACTATGTGGGACCCTTAACAAAGCCCACAAGGACAAGTTTATTTTCACAGTAGCTTGATGTCATACAAGCCCCAGGTTGGAACCTGCCATACCTGGCACTCACAGAGTGGTCACCTCCTTGCCAAGTGTCCATACTCTGAGAATATCTTCATAAAAAACTTTTTTCTTACTTCCTTTGCCTCCCACCCTTCCCTCCACATAACCTCTTTCTTTCACAGCTGGACCTGAAGCAGCTCCTGGGACCTTTCCCTTCTGTTTGGTTGGAATTCATCTGTTCCCAGCTGGGTAATGCCATGCAGACAAGATTGGAAAAGATATATAAACATTCTAAGCTTTTAGGATGGTGGTGATCTGGATTTAGGAGCTGTGACTAAACAAAAGGCTCAAATATGCAGTGTCAGATCCCAGTCTGGGGATGAAAATTCAGTGACAGTCAATTATAAACCTCAGCTTATAGAATCCTAGAATGGTTTGGGCTGGATGAGACCTTAAAGCCCATCCAGGGCCATGGGCAGGGACACCTTCCACTGTCCCAGGGTGCTCCAATCCGCATCCAGCCTGGCCTTGGACACTGCCAGGGATGCAGGGGCAGCCACAGCTTCTCTGGGCACCCTGTGCCAGGGCCTGCCCACCCTCACAGGGAACAATTCCTTCTCAATATCCCATCTAAACCTGCTGACAGTTTGAAGCCATTCCTCCTTGTCCTGTCCCTCCAGTTCCTGATGAGGTGTCCCTCTCCAGTTCTCTGGAGCCCCTGCAGACCCTGGAAGGTTCTCTGAGGTCTCCACGCAACCTTCTCCTCTCCAGTCTGAGCATTCCCAGCTCTCCCAGCCTGGCTCCATAGGGGAGGTGCTCCAGAGCCCTTCATGGCCTCCTCTGGATTTGCTCCAGCATTTCCACATCCTTCTTACACTGGGGACACCAGACACAGCACTGTAGGTGGGGGTCTCATGTGTTCACAGTCAGAATTTCCTGCTCCAGAAATCAACCCCACTGCTCTCCTTCATTTCAAACACAGGGTTTGGTGAGGTGGAAAATTTGCCATGTTTCTGTATTTGTTGCTTTCTGAACTCCAGAGCAGGGGGCCCTGTCCTTTCAGACTTCATTACATCATGTACATTACAAATTGTACATTGCTTTTGGGAAGCATCACTGGAAAAATAATGTCTTGGGAAGAGGAAGGCAAAGTAGGAAAAGAATAAATAAAACAATTGAAAAGGACAAAAGCAATTAAAGAGTTAATGCAACCTATTTTGAAGCATAATAGCAGGAGTGAGTCATGAAGAGCCCTTTTCTCTCTGAGCTAAGCTCAGTGTGTGTGTGGATAGACTTGCAAATACTCTGTCCCATAAGAGAGGCCTGTTTAGCAGGATATTTTTTTTTAAAAATCAGAAATCTATATTAATCTTTTCACATGTGCTGGAGACTTTTTGTTGGAAGAGCTCAGAAGAGCTGGTGATGTTTGCAGCCACATTCCTGTCCCCCTGTGCCCTCTGTGCTCAGGCCAGAAGATCAGGTTGGCACCTTCCCCCATCAGCAGGGAACTCCAGGCCGTGGCCACACCCCAGCCTGGGTGTGAAGAACAGGACAGCAAGTTTTCCTTAGAGAAAACATCCCTACTGTAAAGAAAGAGTATTAATTTTGCTCCAGCATCTCCCATCTCTTTGCTCACCACCTGCAGCTCCGGTGGTAGGAAGGAAATGCTGCAGGAGCCAGGAGGGAAATTGTCCTTGGATAATGCCTTATACTGTGGGGTTATGGAAGGACTAGAACAGCTCAGGGAGCTTTTCTATGAGCTTTACAGAGCTTTCCATTAGGTATTTTTCTTCTACAGGTCTACAGAAGTAGTAATATTTGTTGAGCTGGTTGTTCTTTGCATGAGACTAAATAATCCCTATCCCTAAATAATATCCCTCAGATGAATTTCAGTGGCCACACTGCTAAGGAAAATAGAATCTTTCTCAAAGTTTTTAGCACTGGCTTGAGAAAAAAAAACTTTCATTCTTCAAAATCATTGTAAATTCTTTGTTTAGAGGGTGGTGCTGATAACCCCAAGGTCATGGGTTCAATGCATGTATGGGTCATTCACCCAAGAGCTGGACTCAATGATCCTTGTGAGTCAGCTCAGAATATTCTGGGATTTTGTAGCTGGGGCTAAAAAAGAAAAGAAAAGGAGGGGGAAAAAAAAAGAGCTCAAAAGTGGAAAAATTGCAATAGAATCCTATACATTCTGTGTGGTCACTGTGTGTTTTCAAATACCTCATATTTCAGAACTAAAGGAACACAGAGGTGAGGAATTACAGGCAACACTCCAAAAGGACAGGAAAGCCCTGCACATCACAGCACCCTGAATCCATTCACACTGTGACTATCCCACCTGAGCACACTCCAGCTGACCCACTGGCAGACAAATCCCTCCCTGGGAATAATCACAGATTTCCCTCAGACTCTGCTTTCCAGCACTCAGACTGAGAAGGGTTTGAAACATATAAATTCTGGTTTCCTGGCAGGAGAGCTGAGGACATCACCCTGCAGGCTTCCAGTGTGAGGATTCCATCCCAGTGCAGTGATGCCAGACTGGGATTGCAGCAGGCAGGGTTTGGGATGAGGAACAGTGGTGGTTCCCCCTGGAGAAATGTGAGAAGAATAGGAGAGTATCCCATCCAACCCACAGTCTTATTGGCATTCACAAGGAAGGCTTGCGGGGAATAACGGAGGAAATGAAAGGAAAATTAATGTATAAATAGCTGCAAAGCCCACCAATGAATGCAATTTTAGGGAGTAAAAATGGAGCTGCCTGTGGATTTGCAATGCAGAGGTATTCAGGCAGCATTCCTCACTTTCACTGCCAGCCAAAAAGTCAGTGCAAGACAAACAAAGTGTCAGAGGAATAAATAAAGAGGAAATTACTACCAGGGATCCTTAAGGAAAAAAGAAAAAAGGCCAACACACATATGGCCAAAAAGTCACAAAATTACTAAAAGTGACAAGATAAAGTTGGTTGCACAATTGAAATTATTTTTTAATGCTGTGATCTATAAGGATGATAGCCAAAGTATGAAATGAAACTGGCAAGGCAAATCTATGCTAAAGACAAAGTGGATTAACAGGGAACCTGTCCTTCTGGGTTTTTCTGGAGTGGATATTTAGCTGAAACAAAACATATCAAAATATTGGATATTCTGATGTGACCAGTGTTCTCTGATGGAATCCCTGAGGGTGGATTTCATTGTAAGGTTTATTTCCATCAAATCTAAAATGTAGATGGTCCTGTACAACACACACAGAGAATGTTTTACCTTCTACCTCTGAGTGCACGAGAAAGGAAGAAACATTTGACTTTTTAAAGTTGATTTTAAAACTCAAGCCATGCCAAGTATTAGTGAGAAGGGTTTGTTTTCTTAAAATATGTGGGCAATTGGAATGAGCATCACTGCACTACAGCAACCTTTCTATTGAACCCAGACTTATTGAGCTTAACTGCCTGTACAGTAATTAAAGCATCTCTCATGCTGTTTGTCCTATTCAGCACTACACTGCCAGCTCAGAATGGCTTTCACAAAGCCCAGACAGTGATAAGTGTTAATGGTATTTTATTATTTCTCAGCTGCAATGAAGATATTTCTCTGGCTGCAGGCAAAAGCTTCCAGGGAGGAAAGGAAATGCCTAAGAGTGGGAACATGCCCTCACAGCATCACTGCTCCACCAGGTGCACTCTTTTCACTGCTGCTCAGGCAATGGAAAGATATCCATCCATCCATCCCCCTGGAAGTGCCTTTGTGCACTGTGTCTCTCCAGAGCAGGGGGCTCTGAGGGATGTGCAAGGAGCAAAGTGAATTATTGCCAGACCACGTGGAGGAATGGGCAATGAAGTGATTCAGGGGCTGGCATCAGGGGGAAAAATGACAGGATACTCTGGACCAAGCAGAGTATTCATGGGATGCTGTTGGATAGAAGGAAGAGTCTTTGGAAGGAGGCAGTGGTGACTCATGAGATGGATAGGAATGTCTCCCTTGCTGTCAGTGCTGCCAAGGAAGCACTCAGCAGCCAGGGAGCCCAAAGGCAGGACTGAGAAAGTCAGAAGGGAACAAAGAGCTGGGAAACTTTCCTGTGTGCTCTGCAGTGCAGCAGCCCCAGCTTCTGCAAGTGTCCAGGGATGGAGGACATCACTCCCTAACCCTGCTGCCACCTCCAGAGAGGCTCCCTCATGTTCCACTTCCTCTCTCACAGGGAGCAAACTCTGTCTGATGTGCTGAGATTGGCATTATATAAACACCAGACATCGAATATTAAATATAAACTATGAAGTAGAGTAACATTTTGTAAAAAAAAAAAAAAAAAAAATGCTGTCTCTTAGCAACTCAGCTTCTCCAGCCTCAAATAAAGAATTAGAATCTGACAATGTCACATTATTTCCCACAGTAAATTTGAAATTTGGCTTAATTAAAACTTATGCTTTAGCTGGATTACCAAACAAGCAACTGGCAGCTAGAGAGAGAAAGAGTTTTTGTCCATCTATGTGATAGGGATAAAGGTTCTGTGTTCAACAGTGTGTATGAGACACAATTTATTTCAGGCAATTGCTCTAAGGATCTGAGTGTTTCCATCACCAGTGAAGCACAGATCAGCTCCCTGGTGCCCCTGAGTGTGCCCTGTTCAAGGACACACGTTCAGAGACCAGCCCTTGAAATGTAGAAAGAGATTCAAGGGTGGATGCACTGATAGAAACTTTACTCCCAGGACCCTGCACACCCAAACTCCCTTCAGGGTCTGACAGCAGTAAATGTCAAGAAGTTCCTGAGATCCCCCTGATTTTCCACTCTTGCCACGTTATAATAACCTTCTGCTTGGAAGCTTACACCTGATACTTCCAGTGCCTAAAGGGACCCTACAAAAGGCTGGAAAAGGACTTTTCATCTGGGCATGGAGCGTCAGGATGACTGAAAATGGTTTTAAGCTGAAAGATGGCAGGGTTAGATGGGATATAGGGAAGGAATTGTTCCCTGTGAGGGTGGTGAGGCCCTGGCACAGGGTGCCCAGAGAAGCTGTGGCTGCCCCTGGATCCCTGGAAGTGCCCAAGGCCAGGTTGGATGGGGCTTGGAGCAACCTGTGCTAGTTGAAGGTGTCCCTGCCCATGGCAGAGGTGCACTGGATGGGCTGTAAGGTCCCTTCTACCCCAAACCATTCTGGGATTCCATGATGAGACCTAAGCTGCTGCATATTCTTCAAAATCCTATACAGTTATCCAAACACAACACAGTTCAAAGCCTTCAAAATGCAATTCCGATTAAAATAAAAATAAAATGTATTAAAAGGAATCTTTCAGAATCAAATTCAGCTGCATGAGGGCCACTCACAAGTCCCTGTGCTATAATTTTTACACAGGTATCCACTGGCACCCATGTAAGTAGAGCAGCTGAGCCCCGAAGAAGAGTGAGCCCAGAAGACTGGCAAAATGTGGGGAGTTTCACCCCAAAATTGGATTGTCATCAACATTACACTTCTCTGTGGGTGCCCCAACAGAACTGTTATCTCGGTGGTACAAACAGGGACAACTTCAAAGCCAAATCCCACAGAGATGTAAGAGCAACCCCACAGCTTTGAAAACACCCAGAAACTGCCCATGGCTCTCCCCAGCCCAGCTTAGCACTTCACCTATCCAGTCATTATCCCACCACACCATGAAAATAAAACCCTGGTGCTCATCTCCAGATAAACAGACATTATTATTCCCATAAAAGAAAATGAGGCAAAGGAATTACCAGAGTTCTCTTGCCTATGGCACTCAAAATATAATTTAAAATCTTCCCAGCTCATCATAAAATCTCATCATTGTTTAAAACGGCAGAAGATACAGTCTTTGAAACTTTTAAATATTTCATTTGCATACTTCTAAATCAAAGGCAAAGTTTGGATTGCAAGGTGCAGTGAGGAAAGGGAATATTTTTTTGTTCTGGTAAACACAAGTGTAGCCTGTTTCTAATGAGTAGCAATCAAGAGACACTGCAGGGACACAGAACATAAAATAGTGAGAGAATGCAATATGCTGCTATTCCTGGCAGTTCTAAAAATTAATTCAAACCTGCATCCATTACAAGAGTAATGGAAAAGCAGAGCTCCATGTCTGTAAATATTAGGAGCGTGGCTGATAGCCTCATTTCCTCCCCCATCTCAATTAAATATGGCACCTTGCAGCTAAATTACACAATGTGGCCACAGTCTGTAAACAAAACAATCACTGTTACAAATGTTTGTGCCTAATAAATAGATGTACTGCTGTATTAGGGAGAGTTATGCCTCACACAATAGATGTTCCCTTCCAAACAGGTAGATCTCTTATTAAGCATTTGATTATTCATTTCTCCTTCCCCAAAATGATAGCACAGAAAGAAGCCTTCTGCTGGTGCATCTTCTGCAAATCACACCCGAAATCTTAATAAAGGAGCGCCCACTCTGCTCCAGATCTGATTCTCCCAGACAGCTGTATGTTTTCAGCCTCTCCCAGATGCTTAAAATGCATCAATGTTTCTTCTTTAAACTGGAAAAAACAATCATTGAGGATGATAATCCAAGACTCAGCCTGTGCCCCACTGCCCCTCGCTGGATTTGACTGCAGATCTTCTCTCATCCTTGTGCAACCCCAGCATCCCTGCTTCATTTAATTCCTTTAATTAAAAAACAGCAATGAAAGCCAGCAAGAAAAAGCAGCTGAAAATTCCTTTATAGCTCACGGAACAGCCAATATTGCTTGGAGAAGAGACAGCAAACCCCACAGCCGAATACAAAGGTAGCCCACTGCAGATTGATCTGTCCTCTGTTGTATTCTGCTGAGGAACACTTCACAGAGCTGGTCTTTTATTTATGCTCTGGCACCAAGAAAAGGGGAAACTGTGCAACTTGTGCAGGAGTTTGCACATCACAGTCACATCCTTTGCTCTGGTTCCCTCCTCCTGGCAGGGAACTGTGAGTGTGGGTTCTGCCCATCAGCAGAACGTTCCTGAGGGTGCACAGCTCTTACAGCACAAACTCCACACCTCAGTGACTCTTGGTGCTAAAGCTGGAGCTGCTGGCTTGGTTGGGAGCTTCAAGGTGTGGCCAAACCCATTTTCAATGGCCAGGTGAGGTCGATGCCAGGGGGGCCCAGCTCCTTAGTGTGGTGCACCAAGGGCAAAGTGGCTTCAAACCAAGCACAAAAGGCTCTGGGGACAGGAGAGTCCCCAGGGACCCAGACTGTGTCAAGACTAAGTTTTCCCCACTCAGAAGCTCTCAGACCAAGGAATTCCCCTTGCCCATCCCAAAGCAGAGGCCCTTTGAGATGCTGACCACCTCACCTGACACAGCACTTAACTCTGTGCGCTCCAGCCCTTGGTTTTATTTAAAGCTGAAGCATCTGGAGGAGCAGCTTTGGCCATGTCCTGAGTGGTTTGCATTGTTTCATCTAAAGCTATGATCACTGAAGATGGGCAAGGGATGCTTTTTCCCCCATTTTAGGAGCCTTTGGATGGGTTTAGGTTTTTTTTTTTTGTCACCTATCTACAAATTCCTGGCTAACTTTAGGCCAAGGGAAAGGTTTTGTTGGAGTTTCTCTTCTGTATTTTGCAATGTTTTACAGTTAGCTTGCAGTTGAGAATAAAGTCATAAGTAAATCAAGAAAATTTATATTAACTTTTACAAGTGTTTTAAAGCAATCCTTAAATGGAAACAAAATAAACAAACAAACAAAAAAAACCCCAAACCAAAATAACACACAACCGAAAACCAATCAAGACGCTCAACAAAAACAGACTTTACCACAAAATGTCTGTTTTGACAAACTGATGTGTTAGGATGAAAAGGAATAACACAAATAAATCTAACTAAGTTCTGTAATTATTATAACTAAAATGTTGTCTGATGAAGTGGTTTTCACACAACTGCATTTAAAGCCACTCAAGCCAAAAGGAAACAAGGAGGCACAGCCTTCACTGAGCAGTGCCTGCTGTTTTATGTCACAATGATGGCAGCAAATAGAGCAGAAGGCCCCAGGGGAGGGACACGAGGGTGCCCTGAGGGCTGGGACAGGCTGAGGGAGTTGGGGTGTTCAGCTTGGAGAAGGGTAGGGTTTGGTGAGCCCTTACGGCAACATTTCAATATGTAAAAAAAGCTCATGACAAGCACTTTTTAGCAATACCTGTAGTGATAGGACCAAGGGCACCAGACGGGTCATAAGGAAGAGCTGGTTTCAGAACAAGAAGAACTTGGGCAGGCCCTGGCACAGGGTGCCCAGAGAAGCTGTGGCTGCCCCTGGACCCCTGGAAGTGTCCAAGGCCAGGCTGGACAGGGCTTGGAGCACCCTGGGCTAGTGGAAGGTGTCCCTGCCCTTGTACTGGATCTTCAAGGTCTCTGCCAACCCAGACCAGTCTGGGATTCTATGATTTTGACCTTTCAGTCCTCAAAATTGCCATAAAATGTCCAGTTTCCAACTGGCTGTGGCTGCAATGTGCTGACACTGAAGGGAGCTACACTCCTGCATTCTGGTTTTTTTCATCTTCCTTAGCTCAGTAGTTTTATGGCTTTCAATCTGAGTTTTTAAATATGAGTTTATAGTGTTTCACCTCTCTCTAAAATGGGTAAGTCTGTAAGAACTTTGCTGTTTGATTAAGTTATCATGCATGAAGAGCCAGAAAAATTTAAGACAATTGTTCATTTAAATTGCTGTTAATTACATCCTCCTGACATAGTTATTGTACTAAACGCACAATTTGGATAAAACTACTGTAGTATCTAATTGAAGTCAAAAATATTTCTGACATTTTAATGAACACACCAATAAGTTTTATTTTACAAGACTTTCAAATGAACCACGGAGGATTAGAAAATGACATTCAAGGTCTGCATATAATTGAATTACATAACACAGGAGGGGGGAAACTTAGTGTCATGTTAAAGGGATAAAAAATGTAGGAACACGTTGGCATTTGAGATGTGTTGGAGTAAATAAGGTCCTTGTAGAATAGAAACCATTCTTTTTTTTAACCACCAAAGTTTCAGCAAGTCAATGGAATGTCACAGCATCATTGTCACCAGCCACAGATAGCAAGCCTGGGGACTCAGAAGCCATTATCCTGCTCCTTAACAGAGATCCCATTTCCATTTCACTTTTATGGAAATTTTACATAATTATTTGTGGAAGTCAAGTGGAACTTCACAGAGTCAATGGAGCTGGGCTGGAATGAGCCAGAAGTGGGAAGACAAAGAGTTTTCTGGACTTCAGAGCAATCCTAGTGCTTGTGAGGTTTTCCACATGAGAGCTCAGCTGGAGAGGAGCAGGAATTGAAGGCATTTAAAGCAGTTAAATCAGACATATCGATCCCACACTTATCCAGCTGTCTGGATGCATTTTACTGAGCCACAGAAGAAGAAGGCTGGATCCACACGTGTGTTCCATGGAAAATGTTCAATGCCAGGGACCCCTTGCTGCAGCAGCAAACTCCTGTCAAAGGAAGGAGGAGATGGTCAGACCAGCCCATTTCCCAGTGATCAATAGCTGTGTAAAACAGTCAGGACAGTGAGGAGAGTAGAGATAAATAGATACACTCAAGTGCACATCCACACTTCAATACACAGCAAACTGTGCGCCCAGAAACCTTTAGTCTCTTGAGCAGTTCCTCAAACTCTTGAAGATTCTTCCTAAGTCTTCAGCCTCTCTCTGTGCTCTCTGTGCTGCAAGAACTAATCCCAAAAGCAGCACCCTGGCTGCACTGGGAGGAAGTGCCATGGTGGAGCCCAAAGTGGCAGCTCAGCCCCTCACTTCCCCGCAGGGGGATGGGGAAAGAACCACGGGGTAGAGGTGAGAAAACTCCTGGGCTGACATCAGACAGGTTAACAGGGTAAGCAACAGCTGTGCAAAAGCAAGGAAATCTAACCAAGGAATCCATTCCCTGCTTCTGCTGGGCAGGTGTTCAGCAGCTCCCATCCCTCAGGAAGACAAAACCCTACACACTGAACATAGGAAATATCCCTTGATGAGCCTCAGGTTTGCCTGTTCTGCCGCTCCTCCAGCCCCTCCCTGCTGGGATTGTGAGGAGCAGAAAAGGCCTTGGCTCTGTGTGAGAACATCCCTGTGTCACCTGCTCTGCTTCCACATCCCTGTGTCACCAATTCTGCCTCCAGATCCCTGTGTCACCAGCTCTGCTTTCCAATCCGTGTCACCAATTCTGCTTCCAGATCCCTGTGCTGTGTCACCTGCTCTGCTTCCACATCCCTGTGTCACCTGCTCTGATTCCAGATCCCTGTGTCACCATCTCTGCTTCCACATCCCTGTGTCACCAGCTCTGCTTTCCAATCCCTGTGCCACCACCTCTGCTTCCACATCCCTGTGTCACCTGCTCTGATTCCAGATCCCTGTGTCACCAGCTCTGCTTCCACATCCCTGTGTCACCAATTCTGCTTCCAGATCCCTGCGTCACCAGCTCTGCTTCCACATCCCCGTGTCACCAATTCTGCTTCCAGATCCCTGTGTCACCACCTCTGCTTCCATATCCCTGTGTCACCAATTCTGCTTCCAGATCCCTGTGTCACCAGCTCTGCTTCCAGCACAGATCCCAAACCCACAGCCTACAGTGGCCTCAAGGAGGAAAATTAACTCTGCCCCAGCCAAAGCCAGAACAATAAGATATAAAAAATTATTGCTTTCCTGATCATCATCCTTTGAATTTCTCACAGTCTGGAATTTGCTCCCTTTCTATTCTGTGAGAATAACCCTGTGTGCAAATATCCAGTTCCCTCCCTGTGTCTTGCTACCACCACGATGGGGAGTGACAAAACAGGCACAGTTAAGAGATGAGAGAAGGGAAAAAAAGAAAGGAAACATCAGTAAACTTGGCACAACATTCAATTATAAAAGTGGATGCAAAATGCTAACAATTCAATGCTCAGAAGAACTCATCTGAATTCTATTATCATCCAAGTAGAATCTGGTATTTGTTAAAGGGGACAAATGTTCTTAAAAGATGTGCTGCTCACAATCATCTCAGGATATAAAAACATGAATACAAGTTACCAGTTGGTCCCTCTGCATTCCAAAAAAAAAAAAAAAAAAAAAAAAAAGCAAAGAGAAAAGAAATGAATTAAAGACGACTTTTCAACAGATGCAAAGCACTCCGGGGGGCTGTCACTGAGACAAATAAAGCCATGGGATGTTGGGATGTCCTCTGTGAATCCACAAATGCCTCTGGAATTAGGCCAGGTGTACCACAGCAGGTTTGGACAGCTCTACACACTGGGTGATCAGGGGTGGGGGGAGAGGGGCAATTCCTGCTGAATGACAGGAAAGAAATGGAGTATTAGCCCAAAACACTGCTCCCAGGAGAGTAAAAGAACAGGATTTTGCTCCTTTTTTTTTTTTTTTTCATCAGTACAGATGATATGAAACTGTTTCCAGCAGCTTTTTTTTTTCCTTTTTTTCATATTATAGCAAAAAATTGAAGAGGATTAAGGGAAATATTAAAAATTTTAACTAAGGAAAATTAGGAAATATAAGGAAAATAATAAGGAAAATAATAAGGAAAAATGAAATTTCAAATGGGAAAATATTTCTAACTTTTATAAACACCCCTCTTTTCATTAAAAGACAGACTTGTCAATTTTTTCCAGTGAAAAATGGAGGTGCTTATTCTCAGAGATATTGTTTGCTTGTTTGAGATAATGCATCTTCACTACATTCCCCCAAAATACAGAAGAAAGGGAGGAAAGCCATTGCTAGAACTTTAGCTGATGTACCTGGATGTTTGGTAAAGCTGCTACGACTTTTCAGGTTCTAACACAGTGGTGTACCCCTAGGAAAAAAACATAACATTTTCACATTCATCTGTCTCAACAAAAATTAAGACATTAATAAAAAAATTTCCTTCTAGAAGTAGAGAAAATTCAGCATAAGCCAGATAAGGTAAAATAAATCGATACCTGAGTAATCTCAGAAAAACAAAACTGATCTAATTTGTCCTGGAATTAGGCATCTGCCATCATCTTTAATTTGCCAGATCGCAAACAAACATAACATCAAAAAAGTCCCTAAAGCAATTTTACATCCTAATTTGGATAATTTTATATCACTAGAACCGTGGAGTTTTGCTCCCTATCTTGTCCAAAAAGTAGAAGAGAAGATCTTCTCTTTTAACTTAACTGCCTTTACTTTTCTAAGTCATTTGGCAATTGCTATCTGTGGAGGCAACTATGCAAATTTAAAGGCTGATCGTTACTCAGTGTCAACCAAAAAAGCTTCACCAGGGGAGGAAGAAAGTTAAGACTCCTCACTGAGTAAGACTCTGTCACTAAAAGTATCTCAGCATCAAAAACTGCCAAAAAGTACTTATTTTCATCTCAAACCATTCAGAACATAATAAATAAGGCTGAAGTGTGGAAATCTGCATATAACCCTCAAAATTCCATAAGTCAAATATCACTTTTTATATTGGAAAGCTGAGGCTGCAGCAAGAAGCAACAGATTTTCCGAAAGTATTTACTTTGTGTGCATTTTCAGCTTGCTTAAAAGTAGTTCTTTAAAAGACTCATTTCTTGTAATGCTGGGGAGATCAACAGAGATTTTTTAAAAAGATATTTGAAATTCACTGTACCAAACAAAGAGGCATTAAAATTAGATGTTAGATATAAGTTATTTAGAATTAACCTTACCTATCTCAGCATATGAATATTTGACTATTTAGCTGTGCCTTGACTTATTTTCACACATTATTTGCAACACAAACTTCAAATCCCAAATATGTTGGTGTTTATTTCTTATTCTTATTTTAGCATGTCCATTGCAGCCACACTTTCTCCAGAGCCAAGCACTGAGTCCATTCCAAGTGAATTCAGACAATATATATTTACCTTATGGAGTGTGAAGTCTGTAAAACAGGAATGTTTCTCACCCCTTGTTATTTGACTCCTGCATCAAAGTGTATACCTTACAATAAAATCTACTTTCCCATTTTTGGTTCTCCTTTGGCATCATGCTGTGCCTTGAACCCTGAACAGTGTTTGAAATCACAGAATAATTTGAGTAGGAAGGGGCCAACTTACTGCTGACTTGCTCTGGTCTCAGATAAAATTTCCAGCCATGTTCCAGGGATATTAAAGCAGGAATTCTGAGGGTCAAGGTGGGGTGTGCTCAAAGTTCACCCAGGCTCACCGAGGTCACTGGCACACACCAATGTCAGACTTTCAGGGACAGCCAAAGAGCCTCGAGCATCAGCAGGATCCTGATCCCAGCTGACCAAGCCAAAAATGCCATTTCATCCCTGGACCCTTCCTCCTGCCTGTGGTTAGGGATGGGAGCAAGAGAGAACCAGGAAAGCTGATCCATGGCACACCCAGGCACTCTGCCACGGGGTTCTTTGTCATCTTGCAGGGCAGCAGACCAAGGTTTTGGGGAAAGGAAGGAGGAGTTGTGGTGGGGAGAGGCAATAGGAGCACCAGTGTAGGGAGAGGTGCTCTGATAAGAGGAATGTCTAGAGATGGGTATCAGGGAGGTTTGGGAATGGATATCAAAACTTTGGCACACACACCCCATCCCCACTGCTCCCCCTTCCACTCCAGTCCTTCCCTCCCAGCATTTCCCTAAGCACTCGTGGCCTCTCCCAGCCCCTTTCCTGTCCTCTGATGTGACAGGGCCAAAATGATTTCCCCTTCCCCCCAAAGTTTCCCCACTTTTCCCCATGCTGCCAGATTGAATTTCTCCTGTCCTGCCAAGCCACCTCAACTGCTGCTGCTGGGGAGGCACTGCCCCAAAAGAGAGCAGTCCTGGTGCTTGGAAAACCAGGAATTCAGCACACAGCAGGAGCACAAGCTGAGCAGCAGATAGCAGGAACTGAGCCATGGAAACCTTTTTGTCTGATTCATTCCTCCTGAGTCGTCTTGCAGTTGGAAGGGCTGTGTCCATATTTCCCAGCTCCAAATGCAACATTAAACCCAGAGGCTGCTGTGAAACTTTGATAAGGAAAGTGGAACTTGCCATCAAAGCAAGACACACCAGCAAACATCAAAATGGACAATACCCTAGCAGTGCTAAAGCTCCAAACGTGCAAAAGACAACGTAAGCACGCAGACCATCTTCAGGGGAGGCTGTAAGGGCTGCAGGGTCACCTCTGTGTGGCCATTTCCCATCCCACACTCCCACCCTGTGCCACAGCAGAGTACTTGGGATTTGCAGCCAGCTGGATGAAGCTGAGTCCTGGAAGACAGCGCTACTGCTGGTGGAGAGAAAAGTTGGGTTTAAATAAATCATCACCAGGATCTGTTTGTGCTAATCCTCGGGAGAGAAGAGTTTAACTTTAATTTCAGGCAATGGCACTGATGGATATCAGACCCTGCACTGAGCCCATGAATAGATGAATAAAAATATACTTAAAGAGCCTGGGATGTATACCTGCCAAACACTCAGATGACTAATGCAAGAAGAACCAGATAAAGACATTAAACATGCAGGAGACACTGGCATGGGGTGGGAGGACGTCTGATTCTTGTCAAGCAATCACAAAAGAGAATTATTTAAGATCCAAAAATACGGTGTGGGGGACTGTAATTCAATTGCAAAGGCGCTGAAGACAGCAGCTTTTGAATACAGCCTTTAGTTAGAGTTTAAGAAATCAAAGTAACTGTATTATTAACGTGCCTTAAACACCAGGTAAACCAGCAATTTCTTCCTCTGCAGGCACCTGGTGCTTCTCACAAAATAACACCGTGTTTTGACATCCCCCGTGCTTGGCACGGGCTGCCTGTCAAGCAGGGCAGGTGACAACAGAGGGATCCTGGGGAGTGTTCCGTAGCTGTGGCTGTGAGCCTCGAACAGGACAGACAAACCTTATCTAACCCTTATCTTCCTGCCTGCTGGACCTTCCTGCAGCACCCACGGGGGATGCGTTCCCCTGGCAGGGATAATCCGGCTGGGCAGCTCAGAAACATCCACCTCTGCTCCAGGAGTGTCCTGAGACTAAAATGTAGGAGCTGGGAGGGCTCTCCCTCCCTGCAGGAGTCCAAAGGAGGGCAGGATACACACTTTAATCTCTGTGGATCTGCTTCGTAGAGAATGAAACCCAGATGTGAAGTGTAAAGCAGGGACCAGCTGTCCCAGCTGCTTCCCCACACCAGGAGAGTATTTTGAATATTAGGATGCACAGATACACATATTTTTCAGCTCGTGAAAACATCCCTGGCATGCTAAAATACCCAGGCTTTACAGAAATGCTCTGGCAGCTTGTCCCCTGTGTGTTTGGACCCTCTCACGATCAAAAGATCCTTTAATTCAGATATTCATGTAATTATATATGCTATATAATGCATATATGCATTATACATATATGTATATATATGTATTGTATATATAATATATATCATATGTATATTACATATATATCTGAGTATTATATATTCAGATATATATGTAATTACTTGAGCACTGAAACCACAGCAATGAGTGTGTCTCACTCCCACTGTCTCTGTTGAGTCCTGCAATGCTCTGCTCTCAGGAATAAACTCAGGATGCCATGAAATGAATCAGCATAGTAATATTTTGCAAAAACCCATCAATGTTTGTTTGTTTACGTGTTTGTTTGTGCATTTAAAATCAATTTGTGGGAAGTGGGAGGTTTGCCTGGAAACCTCTGAGCTGGGTGAGTCTGGATTCTCTATGAAAAGACTGTTGTACCTGGAGGTGTTAATCTCAGTTTTAATCTTAAAGGCACATAAAGGTGCTTTCAGGAACTTTACCTTTTGTAAACATCTGTACTTTGGGGTTTTTTTACAAAGTTTGGTGGTCCTTTCAAACTCCAGCATTTAGATGTGGATAGTTTCGTTTGCAAGAAGCCTGTCACAGATGGCTTCAGGAGGACATGTCAGCCTGATCTGAGACAGCAAGTCAAGCAAAATAACCCACATTACAACCATTAGAGAAGCTTTCCTTCCTGCCTCGCTGCTGGAACGTGCTATTATAAAATTAACAGAAGTTTTCACAGGGATATTTCTCCAATCCTCTTCAGTTCATGCCTATCAATGCTTCCCAGCAGACTGAAGCCATACAAATCCTGCACACAATTGCTCCCTGTCCTCTGCCACAGAAGCACTTCCCTTAATAAGAAATTTCCGAAGGATTTTCAGTCAGAGGCACCAACAATGGTTGTAGTTAATGGCAATACATTCCTTGAGATTTATTCTGCAAGAGGCACCTTTCATTTGAACAAATGTACCGTGGGATGAGGAGTTTGTGATGGGTGAACTTAGCCAGCGTGTGCTGACAGCCCCCCCGACAGCTGGAGGGCTCTGCAAAATGGATGATTTGAAGGCTTGAAGTGTGTTATTCTTCCCTTTGTTACTCAGTTGGATTCAAGTGCTAAAAAAAAAACCCCACCTGGCCCCAGGAAATCATCTTTTCCTCTGGTGAAGTGTGTGCTTTGCGTTTGAATGGGAGGTTTAATGGGGAAAAGGAGAAGATGAGGTAACTGCAATGCTAGCTGGAAAGATCTCCTCAAGAAAGGTTTTCTAATTTCCGCTCCAGGAGTTGATCAGGAGAGGGGTGAGAGTCACCAGCAATATTTTCTGAGCAACTGGAACCATCATTTTTAACAGAAGCCCTTTTAGTGTTTACTCAGTTTAGACGGATTGAATCTAAAAATCTGCATCACTTTTTATTTCATCACATCCAAGTTATCTCCAAACCAGCAAAAGTAGGATACTTATTTTTTTTCCCCTTTCCACTCTCATTCTGCAATCACTTTTCTCTCACTGAAAATACTAATTTTCAATTTCATGTGCACAGGGCAAGCATTCTGTCTTTAATGATGGGGCAGCAAAAGCTGCAGAGGGAAATCCCTTACTGCCTAATCCAAGCTCTGAACTCCTCTCCAGTCACTCACCACCTCAAAATTTGGAACTGCAGAAAGGGGGGCCAACAGATCAAGACAGATCTCTGCATTTTAATGAGCAGTCCTGCAATATTTACTTGGTTAAAAGACAGTGGGTACTTCATCTTGCCTGTCATAACAAATATGTTCCTCCTGGCAACTCAGCATCTCGTGTTTAACACTGCACTGACAAATGTACCTCTCCTCTTTCCTGATGAAAGCAGACACAATTTTGGAGGGAGTAGGCCTGCAGGTTAACTGGGATTGTTTTTTCTTTTAATTTTATAAATGCAGTGCTTCTTCTAGAGAGGAAGACCACTACTGTAGTTTAAGTCTCCAGCCCCAATTCAAAGCCATGTCAACACTCTCCCTGTAAATTCTCAGCTTGGTGCACTCCTCAGCAGCAGAAATGAATCGAAACGCAGAGGTTAATGCAAAGTCTGGAGTCAGGTAATAAGGCCCAGCTTCCCAAACTGCATTTGCCCTGCCAGGTAGGAGGCCAAAGTGATACCTCCTCATACTGGAGCTGATAAAAAGTGTTCCTCCATTGTTTTCCCAGCATCATCTCCCTTGCAGACCCCCAGAAAAGACCTGAGTGAGCTCAACACCCCCCAAAACTTGTCAGAAGGGTAAAGAAAAAAGAAATCTTTCCTTCTTGCCTTACTTTCTGTTCTTCCAGCAAGTTTCCCTTCCCAAGACTTATTTTACATCACCTGGAGTAGCTTGGCCATGTAGAGGTGGCTGCAGGAAAGGGCAGCAGAAACTGATGGTTCCTGAGACACTTTGGCAGTGATGGATGAACATCACATATCCTGACATTGCTTCCCACTGTTTCACAGAGGGGAGTTAGGCATGGATTCATTGAGCAATGTTTCCTCCTTTCATGATCCATCTTGAGATGACAATCCAATTTGCAGGTCAAGAGAAAATTCTTAAGTGATGGAAAAGTCACAGATGACAAGAAAAATGGCTGTGGGTGATGGCAGAAGGAGGAATGGCTCTGGTGTAGGTTTTATGGATGAGACTCACAGGATGTGATGGAGGAAGGAGCACGGTGTGGGAGTCACAATGAAGCAGTGCAGTAGTTGGCTTGTGCACAGCCAGCCCTGTTCTGCTCACAGATCACACAAAAATGCACAGGCATTCCCTTCTCCAGACTTCTGACAGCAGAAATAATATAAAAATATATCTGTGAGTATTCCATTTTCCCCATTCAAAGTCCAGCCAGAGTCTCTATTTATCATCATTTATTCCAGTAAGTAGAAGCCACACCCAGACCAATTATCTCACTGTCAGAGCTTGTAAATGGTGTTTTGGTGTCATGGGATTCCTGTTCAGGAGTTTTGTTTGGATTCTGAGACCTCTAATCTTTATCAGATATTACACCCCACTCATCACTGTCAGGAGCTAAAACAGCATCAGCATCTGTGGCATTGCTAACAGGGCCATCTTCAGCATGTGAATCACCCTGCACATTATCCTCCAAATTCCTCCTTGCCTGAGGAAAATTAACTCCACATGACCAGGACAGGCTGGATGGGGTTTGGAGCAACCTGGAGGTTGTCCATGGTGTCCCTGCCCATGGCAGGGAATAGGATGGGCTTTAAGGTCCCTTCCAACCCAAACCAGTCTGGGATTCTGGGATTTTAGTATTCTGTGACACTGTGGGTATCAGCTGTTCACTGCTTTCCATGGAGTATGAGGGCAGGGAATGGTTTAGTGACCAATAAAATAAACTAACTGGATGTTTAGAAAACAGTTTCATAGAAACAACACTTGGCTGTGGCCAAGCAAGGCTCTTTCATGATGCAAGAGTACAGTTTGTTAATAGGATCTAGACTGGTTTGGGGTGGAAGGGACCTTACAGCCCATCCAGTGCCATGGGCAGGGACACCTCCAACTATCCCAGGCTCCTCCAAGCCCCATCCAACCTGGCCTTGGACACTGCCAGGGATCCAGGGGCAGCCACAGCTTCTCTGGCACCCTGTGCCAGGGCCTGCCCACCCTCACGGGGAACAAGTCCCTCCCAATATCCCATCTAACCCCATTCTCTGGCAGTGGGAAGCCATTCCTGTGTTCTGTCACTCCAGACCCTTGTAAATCCTCTCTGTCCGTGTGTCCTGACAGCTCCTTTCTTCCTTGTTCACAAAAGAAAGAGCCCACAGCACTTTCAGAGCCACTCCACAACAAAAAACTTCTTCCAGAGGTGCCTGACATGGTGCTGGTGCCTGGCACAGGGATGTTCTGCCACACAGCCTGCCCAGCTCTCCCTGCCAGTCTCACTGCAGTGCGCAAGGCCTAGCCTAAAAACCCTCCAGCCACCCCACCTGAGGCAAATAACAGACCCATAAATGGCTCCATGCTCCCATTGGATGCAAATCCATGCCAATTCCCATGCCAGCTTTCTTGTCTCCTGGTCATCAGTTAGGCTTTAGTTCTGCCTTCCAAATAAAAGAGCTTTATTAAACAGCAGGAGATAATTACAGCAGTGTCAAAGCCTGCTGAAGCACAAACAATGTGAGATTAAGGTGACTGATGTCAGAAGGAATTATGTGTATACGAAATAAGTGCAATTCTGATTATAAAACTAAAGTATTGATAACCATTTTTCATCTTAATAACTTTAGCAAAAGGGATATTAATGATGTGGAATAACCAAAAAAAGGAGCAGCTTATTAGTGGGAAGTCTGATGTCCTGGTTTGCTCACTTTTTTGTGAATAATTTGATTATAAAAGTTCCTTTTCTCAACCTCTTACATTTCTCAATGAAGACAAAACAGAGGAAAAGAAGGGGATAAAAATATAAGCTGCTTTGCAATTACCAAACTCAGAATTCTCTGGGTTTGGGCTTGATTTTTATAATTCAACAACAGAACAAAAAAGCCACTTTGAGATTGAGTGAAAGCTTTGATCCTATTTATGAGGAGGAAAATGAAAGAAAACTGCACTGTGTTAAAAAAAAAAAAGTATAGAAACATAGTTTAGCTTGAAAAACATTATTATTCTATAATTCTTGATTTGGATTTAAGAGGTAAACTGCCTGTGGTAGGTTCCCTTGCCCTTTCTTCAACACCATCTGCGCCAGTGGGGGTAGAAATAGAGCATTTAAAATTTTCCCAACAATTTAGCCTGTTTAACCTTTTTTTCCCCAACAGTTTAACCTCTTTTTTCAAGCACAGTTTTTCTGTGGTTCCAAGTACACTTTTGCTGGGTGTTGACCCAAGCCAGGAAAGCTGTAATATCCAAAGAGCCCCATTAACTTGCCTTGACATCTCATTTCCCTCTCTTTTTATGACTCTGTCACTCATGACCCTTCCTCTGCAGCTCAAGCATCTGTCAGAACCCAGAATCTGGAATTACATTATAATAGACATTGAATATGAGTCACTCCTGCCCTCCTCTTTTCTCACTGCAAGAAGTACCAGTGGTCAGCTCAGAGCTCCAGGACGACAAGTGAGTTTTACAGCATCACCTTAAACTGGCACAGTTTTCTCTGGTTGCAGGACAGCAGCACTGCAGAAATGTCTGTGAAATACAGAGAAAAGAAACAGCACAGCACAGACCCCTTTGGTTTTATTTCTGTGCTACTTTACCTCCTGCTAGTGCATCAGGATCTTGTTATCACATGCATTCAGTGTATATTTAAATATTTCGTGAATGTAGGGAGCCTGACTCCATGTGAGATGCAAACAAAAGTGAGAATTTCACTCAACTGACACCACAGAGAGACTCAGCTCGTCAGGGAGAGCTGAGCCTGGGATGTCTGTTACAGTCAGGTCAGCTTGGAGGGGGATGTTGGATCCATGTGGATCCCTGTCATGGATCCCTGGTGCCAGCAGTTAGGATGGTGGCACTGAGGCCACTTGACAAAATGACAGGCTCAAAAAAACATCCAAAGGCAGTGATTTTCCACAGGTAGAGACTTACAACCACAGGCCAAAATTTCAGGTCATAAACGGGGTCAAAAGATGGACTAGATGATCCAGGATGGGAGCTGGGCTTCCACTGCCGTGGTTTGGCCAAGGAGGATCCATCCCCTCATCCTCCCCCAGGAGAGCAGGTCTCAGGGCACAGGATTTACATTTCAGTCACACCAGGCTGCACATTTTCACATTAGAAATGAGAACTGTGGAAGAGGGTTTTAGTGCCATTATTTATTAGACAAGTTCCCTGGATTTTTATCATCCATAACTCATGCCTTGAATGGATTTGCTGCCGATTCCCCTAAGTCATGTACAGAAGGTCCTGGAGTAGAGTGTTTCTAAAATACCATTTTTTAAATTTCACATTTACATGCATTCCATCTGCACACTGAGAGCATTAAATATCATAAATGTGGAGTTAATGTCTCATTTTTAAAAATTATGTAGTTTTGTAATTACATTAAATGAGGGGATACTGACTTTTAGAAACTAAATTCCAAGTCTCTTTCAATTGCCAAAGCAGCCAGGAATATCTTTAAATAAGTTTATGCTATAGGGACCCTTTAATGATCCATCTGCTGAAAGTAGAAGGAAGAGGAAAAAGTGGTTGAATCATAGGGAATGAAACTTCAATTCACCACACATTAATAAAACCTCAGCTATTGATAATCAGTGAGACATTAATGAAGTTTTGGAAAGTTTTATCCATTTAAGAACAGGCTGCCAGGAGCTGGCTCCAACATGGAAAGAGACTTACAGATAGGAACCAAACACTTCTTACACAAGTCAATCTTTCATGACTCCTGACCTGGAAACCACTACAAAAGTCTCAGAAAGTTGTTTTATTTCTCTGTCAATGATTTCATTTTTCAGTGTTTACCATATCATACTCATTTTCACAAGCACAGAGACTGCATGGATACCTGAATCATGGAATCCCAGAGTGGTTTGGGATGGAAGAGACATTAAAGACCTGCCAGTGCCACCCCTGCCATGGGCAGGAACATCTTCCACTGCCCCAGATTCTTCCAAGCCCCATCCAGCCTGGCCTTGGACACTTCCAGGGATCCAGGGGCAGACACAGCTTCTCTGGGCACCCTGTGCCAGGGCCTGCCCACCCTCACAGGGAACAATTCCTTCCCAAAATCCCATCTGACCCTGCCCTCTGGCAGTGGGAAGCCATTCCCTGTGTCCTGTCACTCCAGGCCCTTTCAAACCATCCTTCTCCAAGCTACACTTGACTGATGTTGCTCAGCTTCATTTTCTTTCTCTTGCTATCTGCAGGGTTTACATTAAACCCTCAGTTTTAAATTGCTCATCTCTCCAAGTCTTTGAGGAAAGTCTGGGAGCAGTGCAGCTATCTGTAATTTAGCTAAAACCTGGTTATTGGGGTTAGCACAAGAGTAATTGTTGGGAGTCTGTGGATGACCTTACAGTCATTTCAAGGCTGGCACATAGGCTTCACTTTAATGGTGCAGCATAACTCTTGTGCCGAGTTGATTCTCCAGGTTAAATATAATTCAACTTAGATGGCAACTACAGGGACTCTGTTCCCTCTCACTTGGCAGAATAACCCTTCATTGCAAGGTAAGTGGGCTCTCAAATTTATGGGGAGATTTGCAAAGCAGTAGATTTTCCCCTGATTGCTTTCTGACTGAAATATATCATCAGACCAAAAGGGGTTTGTGCCATTTAGCACTGCTGCCATGGCAAAACAGCTTCTTTGGCTGAAACAAATGTAGAGATAAGCAGCTTTGACCATGAAGCAGAGTTTGGTCATGCTTTAGGTTGTTTTACAACATCCTGTTTGGATTTAGGACTGAGTCTTTTCGTATCTCATTGAATCACAGAATATCCTGAGTTGGAAGGGCCCACCAGGATCATAGGGTCCAGCTCCTGTCCCAGCACAGACACCCCAAAAATCTCACCCTGTGCATCCCTGACAGCTTTGTCCAAACTCTCCTGGAGCTCTGGCAGCCTGGAGGCTGTGACCATTCCCTGGAATATTTAGGAGAATCTTAGTTACAACTCCCTGAAGATAGAGGAGTTGGAAGAGGTGATTTATGTTGCCAAGCAGCCTGACTTCATTAGGAAGGTTTCTTAACATACATGTGGGTTTCTGCACCTGTGTGCAGGTGTGCATGGTCACAGGGACAGCCAGAAGAAAAGGATGATTCAGCTGAGCTGGTTTTCCTGTATTTCCAGCTATGAACATTAAAGCCCTGGAAATTCATGGCTCTGCCAAAGGATTCTCATGTTGCAGTCAATCTGTAGAAAGATCCCTAAAATAACCAACAAAAGAAGTTACGCACTAATAGAATAAGCTGAGTAAAGGTATAGAGTTGAAACTGAAACCAACTGAAATTTGATCTTCAGTTAAAAAAAAGGGCTGGATTTTATGTGCCAGAGTTCAGGAAATTCCACTATTTAATGGCTGCAGTCACTGAACTGATTGTAGATCCAGAGAATCTGGGAATGCGTTGAGTTGGAAGGGACCTTAAAGCCCATCCTGTCCCACTCTTTGCTATGGGCAGGGACACCTTCCACCAGCCCAGGATGCTCTATCAAAGCCCAGTACAGGCTCAGGGGAAGGTTGTTGTTGTGTGCTCCTCCCTTTTCCCCATGTTCTCATCACCAGCCTCACTTTCCCAACTCCTCCTTTTCCCCTTCTCTTTTTCCTAGTGCTGCTAGGAAAACTGCAACAGCAATGGTACATACAAAGAGAAATATGAAAAGTACCCAAACTGGAAGCTGTGGCTGTGAAAATGATGCTTTGCAGATGTAATAGACCAGGTACCATCACTTAGCACCACAGACAGATGTAAAAAGCCCAGTTAGAAGGCTCAGGAAAAGTTTGTTTCACTGCAGAGCAGAGAATGTGGGGCACAAGAGCAGAAGAGGACTTGGCTTCAATAGTAAACAAAAGCAGTTTGATTTTTTTTTTTTAATGAAGGTGTTCTCACTGAAGTTTTACAACCTCAAAAAACCCTGGCATGTTGCACTAAATGACGTGAAGGGATTGTTTTGTCAGGGCCTTGTCCGCAATGTGCTCCATAAAGATGCCTTTAAAGGGTAAAAAAGTGTGTTTTGTTTTTTGTTTAAAAAAAAAAAAAAAAAAAAAGAAGATGGTTTCAGAGCCCATTTTCTAAGCTGTTCAGAGTGTGGAGTCAGAAGCAGCAGCAGGCAGGTGCCGCCTGAGGACAGACAGGAATGGACTCAAAGCCCTGAATACAAAAGGGGTTTTTCCACCGGTTTCAATGGAGCTGTCCCCAGCAGGCTTGGTGCCTGATGTGGGTTTGTCCCACTTGGGATGCAGTATGTACACAGTGTCTCAGCTTCCCAAAAGGCCCCAGACTCAAAGGCTGGTGCAGACAAAGGAGAGAGAGCCTTTTCTTGTCCCTTCTCTGAATTTCTGTAACTAAAGACCATCTCTAAACTGCTTTGTTTCCACTTCCCTCCCATTTCTGACCCGGCTTCTCAGAAATGAGGGACTCCTTTTTACCACAGCACCGCAGAGGTGTTAAGTTATTCATGACTTCAGGTTTTCTGTGGAGCAGACAGCAGGCTCAGCACCTGGCAGAATCAGACCTGGTTCTCCCTCAGAGCTATAGAGGGTTTGCATGGAGTTTCCAGCTCTGAATAACAAAATAGATCAGTTTAATGATTTTGCTTAGTTTGCCAGACATAATCATCTCACCCCTCTCCTGATCTGATCCAGACTGACAGCAAATCAGTAAATTATTATTATTATTCAGGTTGCTTTGTACTATTAGTTTGCTTCTTTGGGTTTTTTAGGGTTGGTTTGTTTCTAAGTTAGGTTATTTCTTTAGAGATGAAAAAACTTTACTTTTCCACTCGACTTTCCTTCACCTGTGCAAGACTCCTCTCACAACACACTCATAGTGCTTTGCATAAGATTTGTTGATTTTAAGGTCCTAAGGTGCATAAGGCACAAAACTTCCCTGAATTAATTTCTTTCATCAAATCCCATTGAGTGTCAAGGGAAAAAAACCCACAAAATTCCAATCTTGGTGTAAATATTTCCTCTGAAGTTGAGTCTGCTGCTATCAGCAGGATATTCTAGTGGGTTTTTACTACAGAAAGCAAGACCTTTCCTTTGGCTCTGTTAAAATACATATCATTTGCAGCAGCTCAGTCAACAGAAAAATGAAGGGTACATTTTTATCAACTATCTGTCAACTTTGCCTCTTTACTCTTTGCATTATGTATCTTTTATTTCCCCCTCCACCAACTGAATTCTCTCTTCCAAATAAAGGCAATAAATTGCTGTCATGGGGTGAACCTTTCCTGAAAGCATTGCTCCGATTCTTGAGACCTTGGTCACACTTGTCCAGCTCCAGCTCATGAGTTGATTCTGGCATGTGCAGGGAAGCAAAAACACAGACCATTTTTGTGGAGAAAACCTACCCAAAAGGTCTGTGCTTGCTCTAATGATTTAGGAATTTTAGACAGATATTGGGCAGGGGTTTAAAGGGTGATAGTGACCAAAATAAAGTGGGAATTGGGTTATGTGGGGTGGGAACAGAGCGCTTGGCCCAGGTCTGCGAGGTCTTGGCCAACCAGCCAAGTTAGAAAGTACTAAATAGGGAAGAACAATCCCACAACCCTTGTGGGATTATCTCTACACAGACTTCACATGTCGAGCAGGAGTCCAAGCCCACAGTGCAGGAGCTGGGCTGCACCCCGTGAAGGACACCTCCAGCAGTGGGGTGTGCAGTCCTGGCCCCTGGTCCCTCTGCTGGTCCCAAATGGGGCAGGGACAGGGACAGGGACAGGGCTGGGCAACGTGAAATCTGTAAGGGTAAAAGTCATGCAGCAGAAAGATTGTCATAAAAATCACAACCCACCTGCTCTGCCTATCCCACCTGATAAATTACAAATTTAATGTTCCTGAGCAGTGTGGTTCTGTTCTTGGGGCTATCTCATCCCTAAATTCCCCTGAAACACAATCAGAGGGCATAACACAGCCCACTTCAAGCCCTGCTCAAATATCCCCATCCCAAATAAACCTGCCTTGGTTTGCTGCAGGATATATTTGGGTTTTTTTTTCTTTTTTGTAACATACAGCTTCTTTCTTCCAACTGAGACTGTCTGACTGAAATGCAAGGCAAAACAATAATCCCATAAACATTTCTTAAGCAATTCCAGCTAGAAAGAACCAAGTTAAAGCATCTTTCAGGATTTTCAACTTCACTCAACTATGAATAACACGCACAATACAAAGAAATTATCCAAGTGTAAAAGACATTTATCTGAGCAAGTAAATTACAATGGCACCGAGAGCAATCCCGCCTGCAACTTCAATTGTCAAAATCCTTGTCTGTTTTTTCAGGGTTCCAGCATTAAAGCAGAAAAGCCAGAGTCAGGGAATAACTCAGAGCAGCACGTCTGTCTCCAGAAACTTTTGTTGCAACGATACACAGGAAGAGAGATTGGGTTATTGATGAAAAAGAAAAAGAAAAAATAACAGGAAAAAGTAGAATGTATCTAGAGAAGCCATTTGCATCCTCTACTGCCTGGTGACAGGGATGGTTCTGTCTCTGCTGGCATTCCTATGTCTGCCAGTGTAAATTAATGATTTCACTGATTTCAGCCAGATAATTCCAATGTTTAGAGGTAAAAATGTGCCAGACAGAGGAGCTTCCAGATTTCAGAGGAGAATTTTATGCTCTGAGAGCCACCTACATCTATTAACTCTAAAAAGGTTGTAATTTTCGAGTGTCCTTTGTCCTTGTCTTCCAGTGTGAGAAGAAGAAATGAGGTGCAACATCAAATGCTGCCTTTGTCAGATAAATGTCCCTGCATTGGCACTGTGACCTCCCTTCCCTGTATTACTCCACAAGGGACATTTAGGAGCTCTGCAAACCCCGGGTTGAGTTATCCAAGGTGTTACCTGCAGCAATTACCAAGGCTTTGAGGGCAAGTGCTCCATAATTCTCTGAGCTGGGAAAGGTGTTTCTGTGAGATAAAATGGCCTGGTTCAGAATATCAGAGGTTATCATGCAGCTGGAATTGTTTTTAATGCCTCACATTAGCAGCACCTGAAGGCTGAAAACCAGCATTTATTGGTTTAAAGTAGTGCTGGCAGGGAGTAGAGAGCCTCCTAGCCCTCCTTTTGCCAATAACTCCCTCCAGGCCCTTGCAGCAGCCACCAGACCTTTGTGCTCCTATTTCTCCTCTGGCCTTTGGTGGAGTCATCAATTCAAAATTCATTGAGACAAGAGCTACTCATAATTTCTGCTTGTGAAGCATCCTGCACACGGTGCCCTCAGTGTTTAGGGCCTGTATTTCCTGCTGCTGTATAAATAAATTTGAGATGTCTCTCCATACCAGGGCTGCTGGTTGTTTTGTTGGGATTTTTTTTTTAAACAGTGGAAGCAATTGCTACAGACACAGTTGAGTCACTTTAGTCATCAAAAATCCCAGTCTGATATTTTAGAGATATTTTAACCTGCTGGCAAAGTCAATTGCAGTGAGTGGATGGCATTTTAAAAGCATTTATTTGCTTTGAATTGAAGTAATTTCTTAAGATAGGAAAGCCATGTGAATAGTTGCCATCTGCATGGAGTTAACATCCCAGAGAATACATGGAGCCACAGGTGGATGCATAGAGATATTTGTTCTTTTTAGTCAGTGATCCTAATTTTTTTCATTTCCCATTTGACCTGTCTTGACTGGCAGCTAAAAATTTCAATTTCAACAACTGGCTGAGATTCATTTGCTACAAGTTATAAGTGGGAATAGTGTTCTGATTAGCAATGAAGCTCTCACCCTCTGAAGAATAGAGAAGAATCAGCTTTGAAGGAGGGCATGAATATGTATCCAATACCAAAGCTGTCAGACAAGGACCAGATTATTGATTGAAATTGCCTTTGGTTATTTAACACGCTTTTGACAAGTTCTGCAGTTTAGAAAAGGGGCCAGACCTGCTCCAGGTGTTGGTGAGAGGCAGGCAGCAGACATTACACCCACTTTAGACCTCATTTACAATCTTGCTATTCTATTTATAAACATTTTCCCCCTCACACTGCTGATCACTGCTGATTTTAATACAGAAAACTCACCAGCGTATTTTGGTTTGAACACCACAGGATTTGCAAAATAAGTGAAAGAGCCTGAAAGAGATGACACCAGAGTTGATGAGTTCTCTCTTTGAGTCATTAAGGTAGGAAAAGGCTTTTAAGATCTCCAACAATAACAACAGCACCAGCACCACATCCAACATTAAACCACGTTGAGTGTCACATCCACACATTTTTTGAACACTTCCAGAGATGCTGATGATCATAGGGAATGAAACTTCACCACACATGAATAAAACCTTAGCTGTTGATAATCAGTGAGACATTAATGAAGTTTTGTGTCGGGGTCCGCTGTTATGTGTCTCTGCCCCGACAGGGTCTCCCCAGCCTCACAGGGAAAAATTCCCTCCCAGTATCCCATCTAACCCTGCCCTCTGGCAGTGGGAAGCCATTCCTCCTTGTCCTGTTTCTCCATGCCTTTTAAATTGTCTCTCTCCATGGTTCCTGTCAGCTCCTTCAGGCACTGGAAGGCCACAGTTACATCATTCTGAAGCTTCTCTTCTCCAGGCTGAACAATCCCAACTCTCCCAGCCTTTCCATCCCTCTTATCATGTTGGTTCCTCCTCTGAACTGTCTTCTTTTAGCTCCTTCCAGCTTGAGATGTTCTGAGTCTGCTCTGTGACTCTCTGATCACATGAATGAATCTATGGATATAATCTATGGATATCCAAAAGCTGCAGTGGATTTACATCTAAATGGTGACACTGAATACCTTTTCCAATCTGAATATCATTTCATCCCACTAAAAAACATTTATTAATGTGGACATTAAGAGGATCTAATTGAAGCAGCTGACAAAGGCAATCCTGGAAGATGAAGACTGATATCAACTAAATGTTATTATAATAAACTGGTTGTGTTCCTTTTGGAGCTGGCAAAGCTCCAACTGATTCCCAAAGCAAAATGACCACACAAGGATCTGTAGGAATAAGGGTTGGGACAGCCAAACTGAGCTGTCCTGGGCACAACATTTGCTCTGCTCAAATCCACAACCCCTGACTCAGCAGTTTTCCCAACACCCTCCTTGTTTCCCAGTTCCTGCAAACACAGCTCCTGGGCCAGAGCCATTTATCCCAAAATCAGCACCCATGTGCAAACATGGCCCTACCTGCACAGGCAGGAGCTCAATACTCCTTATTTGCTCTCCACTGCTTGCCATTTGTTGTTTTAATTATCTTTGCCTAGAATCATTCCAGCTGGCTGGCCAGGGAGCAGGCAAGGCCCTGAGGAGAAGGTGGCATGTTGGGAATGACAAACACTCCAGGAAACCAGAGACTGGTGTGGTGAACACTGCAAAAAACCCACGTCTATAAGGAAAACCCCAAAACAGCACCCAAAATGTGTGAGAACAATTTGACAAACTAGCACAGAAGAGTTAACATCTTTAATAGTTACTCTGGGCCTGATTTAGCTAAAAAAAATTTAAAATGGGAAGAGGTTGAATACTTTGTTCTTTCTTTTTAGGATTGTGAAATATTCAAAGGGTTACCCTACTGGAGTCAGCTTTTAACCTAAGAGCACCATAGAAACATCTGATTTAACTGCTTTTCCTCCCTCCCAATTTTTTACTGCTTTGAAGATTTTTAAATTCTCTGTATACAGAGAAAACAAGTTGTTCTGTTTTGAGTTTTGGGTGTTTTTGCTTGGTTGGTTGGGTTGTAGGTTTTTTTGCGCTAATTTTGTTGTTCTTATTTTCTCAAAAAAGAAAAAAAAATTTTAAAATCACCACTGTTTTTCACATCACTGCTGGACTGTTGCTCCTGGGACACACAAAGCCAGACTAATGGCTCAGACATAGCATCTAATTTTAGTTCAGCCATAGAATTGCAAGAACCTGAGTTATTAAATCATGGAATAGGTGTCCTGAAAGAAGTGACAGGGTGTGAAAGCTTCAGCACTGCCACAGCCAAAGCAGCCAGCTCAGGTTACTTGGTCTGATCTAGAAATCCAGCTTTGCCTTCCCTTTCTCCCACCAGCAGCAAAAGGATGGAGCAGAGCTGCCTGAAGTTCTCCTTTTCCATAACTCCGGTAATTGGCTTAGCTGGAGCTGGAAGTGCAACATCAGGCACTGTCACACAATTGATCCTGTAGGTTTCTCACTGTTATTTAATAAGATTTTTTTTTCTTGGTGGAGATGAAGATTGAAGCCTGTTTGGTGCCAGCACACAGACACTGCCATGTAAACATCATAAATTAGAGTTCTTTCTTTGAGGAGCTGAAAGACGAGGGCTCCGGGGTGTTTGCACAGGTAATTATAGAAAAAGCAGGGATTTATTCAAACAAGATCTTACAAGTAAATCCAAAAGTATATATTCAGCCACACCATTTGCCTGATAAATGCATCCATCTTCTTATGTGCCTCTTTTCCTGACATTGGCTGAACAGCTCTTGTGCCTGAGCACATCCTCAGTAACCTTGAAAAGTCAATATTTGGAAAAAAATCCTTGCACCAAAACTTCAAGCTGGAAATCTCAGCAGGGACACCTGCTAGCTGATGACGGGGCATGTTTGACATGTTGTTATTTAAATAGGATTAAGAATCCAGAGCAAATGATGGTGGGGGAGAGGGGGGCATGTTTAGAAGTTCCCTTCAGCAGGAAAATTCCTGACTACTTTCCCAGCCCTTTGATCAGTCCAGTGCCTCGGCTGACTGCTGCAGATCAGCTCCTGCAGCCCAAAAACGCTTTAACAAGACAACTCAGGGGGGACAAGGGTACAGAGTGGAGTTTCCTGTCACTTGGCAAAGCAAGTGCAAATTGCCTTGGCAGGACCAGCTGCTGAGATAGCAATTTGTCTCTGTCAGGGGAAGAGTGCATGGGTGGAAGCACTGCTAATACAGTGTGCCTTTGAAATAAATCACTTTATGCATACACAGATCATGTTGTGAGGCTTTTCTTTTAGGGTGATGCTTCTCCGAGGGCAGTGAAGTAATAGAAAGTTTGCACCCATGTGGAGTTTGGGGTTGTTTGCCCCATCAATCAGCAGACAGTGCAAAGCAGATGTGCTAATAAAGCCTTCACTTGCACAGGCAACTGCAGTGCTCTGTGTCTCACCAGGATAGGGAGAAACCTGTCCTGATGGATGGGAAAAAAAACCCAAGCGGGTCTGGGGAGGCAGGAGGCTGAGGCTGTACCTTGGCCTGACAATGATGTGCTGCTTGACCTCCTGAGGGTCTGCCAGCCAAGCCATTTTCCAGCTGAGCAACCTTCCTGTGAAAAACAGCAATTCAAGGGAAGAACAGTGCTCGGAGCACTTTGTAGCAGTGTGTCGAGTACATCAAGACATCTGACAGCACAAGGCAGAAATGGTTTTATCTGGGAATCTTCCTGCCATGAAGGAAAGGCTCAGAGCTTTCAGCTCGGGGTGGAGAAGAAGGAACTCCTCTTCCTGCATTCCTGCAGGTCCAGAGGTTCAGCAGCATCCCTACCCACTGACTTGCAGGTTGCAGTACCTCAAGACTGGGATCTGCTGTCTTTCTGAAATTTCAGAGCAATCTCTGGGCTCTGGCTGCCCTCCTGCCCGCACAGGGTGCTGGGTGTAAGGCTGGAGTTCCTGGTGCTGCTCTGGGAGCATCTCTCATGTCCCTCTGCCTGTGAAGCCAGGAGTCTGAGGCACCAGGGCTCCAGCTCTGCAGGGACACTGGAATGTTACAACAACAAAAAGAGGTCTGGCAGAACTTCCCTCCTCCTACAACCTCACTGTGCAGTTGCAACCCAACTGCATAGTGAAGAAACCTCCAGAGAGAAACGCATGAGAGCTTTGGGAAAACACAGAAGTGCCAACAGACAAATCTCTTTAATTAAAGGTATTAAGGTAAAGTTTCATACTTGAACAGTGATAGGTAAGAATTAATTTTTTAATTTTGGAATTTATAATTATATTGGTCAGATGGCAAAATCTCAGATCGAATAATTGACAGATATTATTCATTACTGGCAGATTAGAAGAAGAACTGATACCACGGGCAGATTGCTGTTGTTACTACAGGAGTTTTTCCCTAAATAAATTTTGATTAGTGCTCTTAACATGTTCACAGCAGGGAGAGATTTTCTTATTCCAGTTCATTCTGCTGTGCTGATATTCACAGCTTTTGTTTATCAGCAGCTGCATTATTACCAGCCCTAACATGCTCCAGTAGCCCCCGTGATCTGAGAGCACAGGAAAAATAAACCTTGGGAATGACAATGCTGGCAGCTGAGTGGAACAAAGCCCACAAGCTGGGCTTTAAAATGGCAATCAATATTAACTTCCATCATGCTTTAGAAACAAGATGGATTTGACAAATTGCATCAAACCCTACCTCCAATCGACTTTTGTAAGGGAATGTTTCTCCTATATTACATTTATGTTCCTAGAGGTTATTGAAGCTGTTTAATAGCGTTTTCATGCCATCAGAGGATTTGTTATTACAACTGAATATTTTATTTTTTGTGCTCAGAGAAAGGAAACTAAATTCAGTGAAAAGAACCCAAAGATATTAAAAAGATATTCCAAAAGGCTCAGTAACCTGTAAGTAATCAGGAGACATGAACACATTGTTTGCTGCCATTACAGGAGATCTTCTTACTGCTGGAAGAAACTCACTTTATTATCCAGGCAAAACTTTTCTTCATCAAGATAGAAATATGGAAGTTTATATGTGATTGATTCTTCACTAAATATGTATTATTAATTGTATAATTATTAATTATTTTTTCATAGTAGCATACAGATACAGGGTCAGCAGAGACCAGGCCAGAGCTCTTCTCCAAAAATCTGAAATAGATTTTCTCCTTTCTTCACCAGATTAGTGACTACTTTCCACTATTGGACGTTGTCCAGGGATTTAGAATTAGATAATTTTAAAATCCCTTCCAACCCAAACCATTCCATGGTTCTATGACTGTGATTCACAAATATCTGAGCACTCCTATTCCCAGAAAAAGACTGGGAATGTTAAGTGAAACCATCTATGAGCAAACTTTATGGACCACAAAGAAAACCTGCATGTCAAAACTGGGGAGAAAAAAGTGAAAATATGTGTGATTTTTGTATGTACAAAGAGGCGTGTTCAGGAAAAGAAATATGGAAAGACTGAGGAAGGGTTTCAGACCCTGGATATCTGCTGTATTCCTCTTGGATATATGGACCTTGGTCTTTAAAACATCCAGCAACTGAGATTATATAATTTTTTGAGAAAATCAGTTCCAACACATATTCCAAACTATCAGAAATGTTATAAGCCTAATTTAGCTTATTAATTTCTGCCATCCAAGCCAAGTCACTTTTTGCCCTGACATGGGGAAGAAGCTGCTCAGCAGCCACAGATGTGCTGGGAGTTTGGGCCATTGTGTTTCCCTTCTGTCTGTTCTCCTCTAAAGTTAACCCACACAATTACTTCAATCTTTTCTTCTGGGTCATGGCTTCTAAAGCTCAACTCTTGTCCTGTGCCTCTGGATTTCCGCTGATTCAGTCTCATTTTCCTGAAGTTTGGTACTCAGCCACTGCCACTAAGTGTAGCAAATTCATTCCACTTCTGAACTATTCCCCTATTTCGACATCCACAGCTAATGTTTGCCTCTTTCCAAAAGCACGATCCCCTGGAATTCCCAGCTCCTTTCCTGAGGAACTGCTGGTAGTGAGTGACTGCTGGCCAAGGACAGACCTTTGCAGTGTCCTTACTGGATGCCCTCAGAGTCTAGCTGGACTGGAAATTTATTCCCATTAAAGCCTGAGCAAAATTTCACGAGGAAAATCAAGTGTGCCAACTGGATGAAGAACATTTCATTGATTGCATGTCTGCAATAATCATTTCAGTTATGCAGAAAATGATCTATGACATACCAAACAACACTGTCTATAAACAGACCAGCCACACGAACTTCATTAATGGACCTGCATAAAAATTGATATGGTTTGATAATATTGCTCTAATCCACCTCCTGAGCCTATTACACAGATTGGGTCGAACTTCTCATTGCCATGCATGGCCTGCAGTCCTCCACATCAATGGAAAAAACCCCACCAGAGTCCCAACAAATTGAAATGGCCCATAAGTCATATTGAACCAATAGAACCAATTTCATGAGGCAGATGTCAAAGAAAAATCAGTGCTGGACTGCTCTGCCCTTCAAATTCAACGAGGCAATCTTGACTTTTAACTGTTTGCAAAGGTAGATGCCAAAACATCAGAATGCATGGATTCTGATGCAGGGACCAGAGAAAAGGTGTAAGAAAAGCTACAGCACAAAAATGGGATTTACAGCCAAGCCCAGGTAGTGAAATGCAAGCTGCCTTCAGGAAAAAGAGTGAACGTAGGATATTCACATGATGCTCTGCACAAATCCCACACTCCTGAGGTTTTCCTTCTAAGATCAGGTCTAGATCTGACCTTTACAAATGGGCAGGTTTAGGAGCAGGTCCTAGAATTATGGAATCACAGAACTGTTAAGGATGGAAAAGCCTCCCAAGATCATTGAGCCCAACCATTAACCCAGCACTGCCATATTCACCACTAAACCATGCCCTAAACCCCCACACACACACATTTTTGGGGGATGGTGACTCCACCACCTCCCTGGGCAGCCTGTTCTAGTGCTTAACAATTCTTTTTGTGAAGAAAGATTTCCCAGTGTCCAAGCTGAACCTCTCCTGGTACAAACCAAGGCTGTTTTGTCTTATCCTGTCCCTTGTTCCCTGGGAGCAGAGCCCAGCCCCTCCTGTCAGGGAGTTGTGCAGAGCCACAAGGTCCCCCCTGAGCCTCCTTTTCTCCAGGCTGAGCCCCTTTCCCAGCTCCCTCAGCCCCTCCTGCTGCTCCAGCCCCTTCCCCAGCTCTGTTCCCTTCCCTGGACATGTTCCAACCCGTCAAGGTCTTTTTGGGGCTGTCCTGCTGAGCAGCAGGATGTGAAGAGCAGGGGAGGTGCTGCAGATGCCATGGGCACTGCAACGAGGGAGGTGGATGGCGTAAGAAACCATAGTGAGCTTGTACAATGGTCTGAAATTGGCCAGTTTGGGGGCTTTTACTTATTTTGTGAACTTACCCCTTGAAAGCTGAGCAGATCCTGTCCTTTGGCTCCTGGTGACAACAGCAGCAGTGGCAGCAGTGACCCGCTGTTTAAAGCTCAGCTCTCTCCTGGCAGGGAATGGCTTTGGTATCGCACAGACAGGCTCCAAGTGTCCTTATTTACAGACCTCCACCTGTCCCCCTGCAATTCCTGGCTCCAGCTGCAGCACGTACCTGAAGCAATTTTGTCACCTGCCAGCCTGGAGCCATCCTACCCTAAAAATGCCATATTAATGAGCAATGGGGTGTAGCAGGTCAGAACGTCTGTGGAGCCAGGTGAGAACACCTCCTGTTCCTCTCCCTGCCTTCACCAGGCACAGCCACTCCTGCAAGGGCTCAGGAAAATACAGAAAGGGGAAGAACTGGCAGAGCCCCAAAATATGGAGATTTGACATATTTTATTCCTTCAGGACAGAGGCAGAAAGCTGCAAAAAGCAATATCAGGCAGGCTTTTTTTTTTTTTGTTCAGAGCTCTTTCCACCTCTCTGTATTTTCCTGTGCCTTCCCCATCTCTCTTTTGAGTGCAAGGAAAAAGGTTGCAAAAACTGAATAAATCATATACTGCTGTAATTATTATCATCCTTGCACTGAAAAAGGTAGAACAGGCTTTGCTCACCAGGGATGTCTTTTCTATTTACTTTGCCTCCCTTTCCACTTAAATCCTCTCTTCATCTGCATCTCAGAACAGAACCTGGATTGCTTTTATCAGCATCATTTTTGTCCAAATTCTTACCTATTTTCCTTGTTGCTAATTAAAATGTGATTTTTATTTTTTTTTTCTGAATTAGAATGAAATAGCACTGGGGGCAACCATTACAGGCAAAAATTCCTCTGGATATCTTAGCAATGTTTTTCTTACATTCTGCAGTTGTTCTTGTTTCACTGTTTCACTTTGTCAGAGTCTCAAAATGTGATGCAAAATCTTTAACATCCATGGATGTTAAATTCTGAGTTAATCTAATTTCCTTCACTCCTGTACCAAACCCCTCCAGAGACACAAAACTCTGAAAAGAATCCCAATATTTGGTCTCCCAAATTCTCCCTGACTCTCATCCTGCTCCAGATTTCCCCCTGAGCAAACGTGCAGGGCCCCTGCTGCACCCCTTCCCATTTCTCTCCGTAGGGAGTTCCCCTACATCCATGATGTGATGTCTGTGTGATGTCCCATCCCATCTGAGCCTCCTATCTCAGCTGAGAGCCAAAGTGAAGTTCAGCACTACTGTCAATGCACAGAGAGGACTGGATTTGATAGCAGGTGCTCTCCCACACCAAGGACACCAGTTTTTAACCCAACAGCACCCACCTCCTCTCTTTGTGCTGCAGACACAAAGGCTGACTGCCTCAGGTAAAAGCTTACTCTGGAGTTTTTCCCTTCTGCCCTCGGATTTCTCACCTTTCTGTTTTGCTCACTCACCACACAGGTGAGACCCCGGATTTATGTGACATGCTTCAGCAGCTGGGTCTGCTGCTCTTCTCACATTTCTGGACATTTGCTTGAAGGCTAACAAAAGTGGGAAGTAGCAAGGAGTTACTTTCACAGCCTGGAGTACACTGTTGTCCTGGCATGGCACTAAAGTTTTTTAGAGTGAATTTCAGAACTTGTTCAGGCACTTGGAGACATTGGCTTGGCCAGCTGAAGTTCAGGTCAAGACAGAATTAGGTCCTCAAGTTGTAAAGTTCCTCAGCCTCAGCCCAAAGCAGTTACCTGGTGAAACACAGAGCAATGAGACCGTTTAATTAACCTGAAATCTCCCACTGGCACAAAATTAAAGTTCTTTTGCCAGAATCATTAGTAATTTGCAAGCTCTGTTCAGCAGGAGAGGAACAGATCCTGGATCAAAGGTGCCCTTTCCAGGAAATGACAGCCCCTGCACTGGGGAGGGGAGGGGAGGTGCTCCGGAATATCTCCGACCAAGCAGAGCAATTCGGAATCTGTCATGCTCCAAAGTCTGCTGCCCTCACTGTCAATGCACAGAACATTCTGCTCTGCCATCCTGCCCCCCCCAAACCTGACCTACAGCTCGGTTTGAGATGTGTTTTAGCAGATACATGCTGAACCCATACACAGGCAGTGGCAGGGAGCAGAGGAAGTGGATCCCTCACCATTTTCCTTCTCTAGTCGTGCCCCAAAATTGGAAAAGCAACTATGCAGTGCATATATAGTTTATCCTGGAATCACAGGGTACTTTGGACTGGAAGGGACTTTAAAGCTCATCTCATTCCACCCCTTGTCAAGGGCAGGGACATCTTCCACTATCCCAGTTTGCTCCAAGCCCCATCCAACATGGCCAGATATTGCACTTGGGCAGTTTTCATTTTTCTTTATTAAGAGACATACAATTAAACAATTAACATATCAGATAATTGTATATTTTATGCATTTGAATAGCCATTTTTTCACCACATTGCTTAGAAAAGGAAAAATTTCTTCACTGAAAGGCTGGTGAAGCATTGGAACAGGGAAGTGTCACCTTCCTGCCCGGGAAGGGTCCCCATCCCTGGAGGGATTTAACAGCTGTGTACATGAAGCATTTGGGGACATGGATGTGGGGTGGCCTTGGCAGTGCTGGGGGAACAGTTGGACCTCATGATCTCAGAGGGATTTTCCAAACTAAATGAGTTTGGGATTCCATGTTCCATCAAGCTTTGGTACAGGACTGAGAGCAACACTCAAAGCAGAGCTGAGGTCCCAGGGAGTTTCTGCTGGGAACAACAAAGGTGACATCACAGGATGGGTTATCCCAGCAGCCCCACTGCTGGCCACCCCCCAGCAAACAGAACAGCATTAATTCCACTTAAAAAGTTATGTTTGGAGACTATCAAAGAGTAAACCTTGGCAAAGGCAAGCCGAGCTTTTTATTTTCACAGGGAAATGTAACATTTCCTTTTATCTCCCATGAAAATTAAAACACATTCAAAGTGCTGACACCCTCTGCAGGAGGAGAAGTCCTTTCTGGGGGTAAATTTCTAAATTTAGGGAGCAAAAAGACTTCTGTGGACTCGAGCCAGAACAACCAGGAGCCCACTGTGACGATGCCTTGCAATGTGCACTGGTCTCACAGTTTGTTGTACAAATTCCTTCAACAGTGGAAAAGGGAATAATGGACATAAAGCTTTTCTCTTCTGATTATTGAGTGTTGGCTGCCATGGCAAGGAAAACTCCAGCACAGCTTAAAAAGGGAGCACACATAGATAAAAAAACCAAGTGCATGGATTTATATCTGTGTGCTCCTGTAATGTAGCACAGCTGAGATGAGGAAGAGATGGAAAGATCAAAAAAAATGGCAAATGTGGAAATCATTGTGATGAACTTGCCCAGAGTATCTTGAAGTAATAGATAAGATAAATGAGTCTCTTTGAAACCTGTAGTTTCTTTAAGCATCTTGTCAAGACATGTAGAGATGAGGCTGGGCTGCCAAAGGCAATGTTTGCCCTGTATCTTTACAAGGACCAGGAGCTCCCAGTTAAGCAGAGCTAAAGATAATTGAATTAAAAACCTATAGAAATGTCAGATCTGTAATTTGAAAAGGGAAAAAATGGGCTGTTCTAAAGATGACTCACGCAGATTTTTGGGTTTTTTGTCATATGGAGAATTTTGAGTGGAAAGCAGCCTGTGTTCCTGATTGTGACAGCTCATGGCTAGGACAGCATTTTCACATTTCCACGGACTGGATGTGGCTGCCATAGCTCCTGACTCCAGGACATTGTCCCTGTCAAGTTGGATCAGATCTCCACAGCCCTGCTGGATCCACAGGTGGATATCACTGGGATATCCACCTGTCTGCTCAGCTGGAGCACCCAGGTGGCACAGAGGGCTGCCTGCTAACAAGTGATTTCATCTTTGGGGCTTAGTCTAAAATAAATTTACAACTGGTTAGAGATTTTTTCCCTGAATTTCTTAATTAAAACATGAAAATAAGTTTCTAGCTCAGTACTCAGCCCAGTTTTCTAAAGGATCACAGGGTGCCTCAGGCTGGAAGGGATCTCAGGAGGTTTGCGGCACAGGATGCTGCTGCTTGAGCACTGTGGTCCCTCCAGAGCTCCCCTGGCTAAGAAGGCCCAGCCCAGGGAAGGGCTTTGCACCCATGAGGACTTTGTTGTTGTGGTTTTAATGGCTCACAAGGGTTTCCCTTTGCAGGATAAATAGCTGAACCCCAAGTTCCCCCAGGCACAGCCTCCAACTCCTCCTGGCCTCACGTGGCTTGGCTAAAGATGCTCACACTCCAGCCCAGTGCAGCCCCCTGGGTGTGACAACACCCTCAGGACATGCTCTAGACCACATTCACCCTGAAACAGAGCCTTAGCTCAGCCTCCATGTTTTTCATAAAAAAAATGGAAATCAAGGGAAATCAAGTCTTTGGCACTTCTGGGCTGCTCTCAAGCCCATCCATCCCTGTCCTCCAGAGCTTTCCTGTTCCTGAGCTGCACTTGGGGTGTTTTGAAAGCAGCAGTGCAGTGACAGCCAACACAATTCCCCCAGGTGGCTCAGCCACCTCCACCTCACAGAGTAGACACAGCTGCATCTGGAGCAGAGGGGGGACCTGGAGCAGTTTTCCCATGGCTCCATTAGTGCTGTAATTATCCAATTATCCATCCACTCAGATCGGCACCCATCTAAGCACCAGCTCAGTGTTTCAGCTGTGAGGCAGAAATTTTCCCTTCCAAACCACCTCTGGAAAAAACTAATGCTGATTTGTTTTTTATACTGACACTTCTTTCAGGAAAAAAAAAAAAGCTTGGGTTTTAATCTAATGAAAGTTTTCTCAGAGAATATATTTTACCTCTAGCACAGCTATCAAAAAAGTCCATTTAGTTTCAGGTAGAATAAAAGAGGTTTTACTTATTTAGATCAGAAATTACTTCCCTGGGCATTTTTATACATTAAATTTCTCTTCAAATTTCCTCCTTCCTACTGCCTGCCCACCATTGGAGTGGTCTGAGAGTGATTTCATATCACCAGTTATAATCTTGCCAGTTCTTGCAACCCTCTGTCCTATAAATTCAACAGCCTAAGGGATGATGCACTTTCCAGAAGAAAACATCTGTCTTCAGTTTCTGCTCCCTCTGCCCTTTCTCTGTTCCCTTTTCAATGTCATTGCAATTACAAAATATCCAAGGTGAGGTTGGATGGGCTTGGAGCAAGCTGGGCTAGTGGAAGGTGTCCCTGCCCATGGCAGGGGTGGCACTGGATGGGTTTTAAGGTCCCTTTCCAACCCAAACCATCCTGTGATTATTTTCCAGCAAGGCACAACAAACCTCCTTTTAACTCAAATATAATTAAGCACTTCATTTTTTATCTAACTTTTTAATAGGTGACAGTCTTTGTGCTGAAGGGAGGATCCAACCAGCCCAAAAATACCATGTTGCTATTTTTTTAGTGGGAAAAGATGAATATTATGTATTTGAAGCACTCCATATACAGCCATAGGAGTTATATTTATTCATGCTGCCGCCCCAACATGGGACATGAAATTAGTACAAGAGATAAAAAAGGATGCTTTTATGCATATGTTATGAAATTTATGTATGCACCTTTGCTCACATTGTTCCAAAGGGAGAATTTTTCACAGTAGGCATCAGTTGCTTAATTAGCACAGAATAATTAAAACTCACTGCAGGGAAAATTCCATAACCCCACAGCAATTATATGGGGAGAGTTCATGGTTACTGCATTGACAAAGCAAAAATAACTTCTAGGTAGGTTACCAAAAATTACCAGATATTCAAAAGGGCCTTGGAACAGAAAGACTCTTCAAGCTACTGAGAAAATTAAACCAGCAAAAACCCCAAGTATCTAATAGCCATCAGTAATGTCCAATCAAGCACTGTATTAACTGCTTTCACTTCATTTTTCAGACTCAGTTCTTCTATTGATTTATGTAGATCCCTGAACCTTGAGAAATACATTTGGTATAATTAGACAGCAATAGCAACTCCAGACTTCATTAATAATCATGAAAGAGTTCATTTGCTACCAATAGGAACTCATTTACAGTGCACTGTTTTTTTAGTGCTCATAAACAAACATCTATCAATGTTCAGCACATCTTATGCTTTTAAAAAAATTATTTAATGACCTTGCCTGGTCTAGAAAAAGTCAAAGTTCTCCACAGGAAAATGTTTTTACCATCAGAATGGTTGACAGAAAGTGTCTGTCAAAACCAATAGCAAATTTTAATTAGACTGAGTTTGCTAAGATATAAAAATTAGGGATATTCATGGATTTCATTTTGCACTTTCCATTTTATTTTGGTACCAATATTCTGCTACAAAACCTCTTTTTCATTTTGTTTCATCCTTAGAATTTCCCTTTCCCTTGTACTGCACCAAACCCTATTTTCCTAGGGTTGTCCTGGGGGTATGGGTCCAATGGGATCCTGGGGACAGCATTCCCAGCAGGTCAGGGAATGACCCTGGCCCTGTGCCCAGCCCTGGGGGCACCTCTGGAGTGACCCTGCCCCTGTGCCCAGCCCTGGGGACACCTCTGGAGTGACCCTGTCCCTGTGCCCAGCCCTGGGGACACCTCTGGCTGCTGTGTCCAGCTCTGGCTCCTCAGCACAGCAGGGCCAGGAGCTCCTGGAGCTGAGCAAGGGCCTGGAGTATCTCCATGCCCAGGAAAGGCTGAGGGAGCTGGGGCTGCTCAGCCTGGAGAGGAGCCCCAGTGAGAGGGGCCTCAGCCCTGGCTGTCCCTACATGTCCCTGGCTGTCCCTGGGTGTCCCTGAGTGCAGGGAGGGGCAAAGCAGACCCCAAGCTAATTTCATGGACTGGACACAAAACCTCCAAAACTTTTCTTCATGTCTTACTTTGCCTTTAGAAAAATATTAATAACCTCCCAATATGTTTGGACTTGATGTTCTCCATGGGTCACAAAGTTTTCACAGACATTTTTTTTTCCAGTGAAGAAGTTGCTGCATGTAATTGAAGTGACTTTGGGAGTGCCTTCAGGAAAATGATGGGAAGCTGTTGGATCTCCTGCACTGGCTGTGCCTGCTGAGATAAGGGGTGGAAGTGGCACAGAACAATCCACTGTCAAGGTTTTTGACAATAAATAAATGTTTGATGGAGATCAGAAAACCTGCCCCACCTTTGAGTTGGTTTTAGGAGCATGGAAAGGAGGGGGAAACAAAAAGAGAAGGAAGAGGAGGAGTTAAATAGGAATGCTGTCAGTGTGCTGCAGTCATGAATCCACATGGAAGGAGTTTGTGTTTATTCTGCCCAACTGTGCCAGCAGAAGAGGGGGAAAGAGGGCCTCGGGGAGGTTTATGTAAAACAATTACTAGAGCATTCAACTCATTTCTTCCCCAAGTGGGCCTCTAAAAAGCCCCAGGTTCTGAGGTCAATCTCAACCATGAGCTGCTGCTTTGTTCAGCTTTTGAGAAGACATCCTTCTGCATCCCAAAAAAATGCCATAAAAGTCTCACTCCATCCTTCTGTCCTAAATATGAACTTAGTCACATCACCCTTGAATCAGCCCCTTTCCTGTGAATCCTTAAGGTTACCTGCATGTTCATGAATGGGTCCAGAATTAAAATCAGCAAGAAAAATGTTCCAAAAACACATTAAAACTCTTATTTATGTCATTTATTAATGGCCATGACATTGCACTCCTTCATAGTGGAGTAAATTAACAACTAAACAGGGGAAAATGCAGGGAAGATTCTGCCTGCTGCAAAAATAACACGGAGAACTTGCTTTATTAACTTCTTCAAAGCTTTCAGGGAATTGAAAGGGAAAACAAATCCCCTTTTCGGGTCATTTAAGCCAGTTTATAGTGGACAAAATTACATCAAGCCGCCATAAACAGATTTGTACAGGTGTAAGTGAAGTAGAGCCTGAATTACTGTGACATTTTCAAATTCAATTAAATGACTGAAAAATGTCTTTAATGTGAACCTCTGTGCTTGGGTCCATTACATGGTGGACTGTATTTGCTGCTGTGGTAGGAGATTGCTGTGATACATAATCCATAGCCAGCAGGATGGATCACAGGCAGAACCCCTTTTTCCACAGCTCTGCTTTCATTAGCTGGCTTGGAATTACTCCTGTTTACACCACAGTTCTGGAAGCCAGGCAACACTTTAATTCTGAATATTTGAGAGCTAAGCATAGTGAAGATGACTTCACTGTACCTTTTATTAGGCACTGTAGTTGTGACTTGGGAGACAGAGCAGGGGCAGTGACAGATTTGCAGACACACTAAAAAACAGCAGCAAGAGCAGAGTTCAGTCAAGGCAAATGCCAAGGTGATATAGTGGAAAGATAAAGAGAACTTCTGATAGGGCAGGAAAGTTAAAGCAGTGGAATAAATCTCCTACTCTGGGGTAATGTCCCGAAGCAGAAGTTTACCTGATGAGTGACTATGATCTCCATCCCTGAATACAGCATCAGCTTTATGCTCCACCACACACCTCTCTGGGTGTTATTCAACATCACACTTATCACTTCTAAGTGGGCAGAGCCATGTTCATTCTGTCAGCTTCACTCACTCAGGATGTGCCATTCCTGAACCTAATCATGAGTGCTTTTTTTCCAGCCACTCTAGAATCATGTAGGAAGCCATGGCAAGTGACTGGCAAAATTTAATTTGCTGCTCTTCCTCTTACTGCAGCCACTAAAGACAAGTGGTCCAAAAAAAGGGATACTTAAGCTGTAGGTTCCCCTGGATCCCTGGGAGTGTCCAAGGCCAGGTTGGACAGGGCTTGGAGCAACCTGGGATAGTGGAAGGTGTCCCTGCCATGGCAGGGGGTGGCACTGGATGGGATTTGATGTCCCTTCCAACCCAAATCATTCAGGGGTTCCATGATTCTACCAGTTCCTAAGGAATGGACAGCTCCAGTCTTGCTCCAGTAGGTCACCCAGCAGATCAAATCCACTGAGCTCACACAAGTGTGGTGATTCATATGGATTCTCTAAAACACACTGGGAAGGTTTCAGAAATGAACCTCTAAAGAGCACATAAATTCTCATTCTGGCAACGGAATGTGCCTAACTGGCCTTTCTGTCCTGAAAAATCAAATCATTTTTGGCTCTGATAGTATGAGGTAATTACTATAAACAAGGGTGCTCTTTCCTCATCTTTATCAAATAAATCTCTCTGAAAGGATGAATTTCAAGACCTGGACCTCAGCACTCTGCTGGAAGAGAATCACAGAACCCCAAGATGAGTTGGGCTGGCAGAGCCCAGTGGCTCACGCGGTGCCACCTCCCTGCTCCAGCAGGGCCATCCCAGAGCACAGGGCACAGCAGAGTGTCCAGAGGGCTCTGGAACATCCCCAGGGAGGAGCCCCCAGAGCCTCTCTGGGCTCTGCTCAGGGCTGGCACTGCCCAGGGCAGAAGTTCTGCCTCCTGTGAGGGGAATTGCTGGGCTCAGGCCCTGCCCGGGGCTCTGGGGCCATTGCTGGGCCTGGGGCAGGGCCTGGGCCTGCTCTGCCCTCAGCACACAGGGACGGACAGGGGGACACAGGGGGACACAGGGACAGACTGGGACACAGGGACACCCAGGGACACACAGGGACAGCCAGGGCTGAGGCCCCTCTCAGCTGGGGCTCCTCTCCAGGCCGAGCAGCCCCAGCTGTCTCTGGGAATGGAGATGCTCCAGGCCCTTCAGAATCGTTGTCACCATCAAGCAGCTCATGAGCATCCCAAATCACACCAACACATTCCAGGCCTTTCCTATTCCACACGTGCTGGGCTGGGCTCACCGCCCACCTCAGTGACACCCTGGAGCCCCATTTGCATGGCCCAGAACTGGCCTGCTCAAGCACAGCTTGATTTGCCTAAAAGAGAGCTTAAAAAACAGTTACAAAAGTGGTTCCCAACCTATTCTTCCTGTTTTCTGGCCATTCTGTTTTTCCACCAAATTCATACATAGAAAAAGTTATCAGCTTTGAGAGATGATTGTATCAGTGATGCCAGGAGATGACCTGGGCTTCCCTCTTCCATAAGGCTCACCATGACTTTAAGCTTGAGGGTGCTCATGATGGCCCTACCAGACTACAACGGTGAAAGTTTTAATAATTTAATGACTCTCCATGAGAAGTGAGCCATGCCAGGCTGAATCATCCCAAAAGGGGGATCTTGAAGCCCAGCATCAGGTGGTGAGTGAGGGATCCCCAAATCCCATTCCAGGGGGATCTCTCACTCCAACACAACTCAGAGGAGTTTGCCAAGCTCCTGCTCTCAGGTCTTTTGTGTCTGTCATTCCAATGATGCCAGCAGCTCAATTAACTCCAGCAGATATTATCCATATGCTTAAGCTCTTTATGGGATTGCAGTCCAAGCTATTAGCAGCAATAGCGTTTACTGACAGAAATAGATTTTTACTTTGTAAATATTGTCAGATGGAAAGGCTCAGCTTGGTTGTGAGCAGGGGAAACCTGGGCAGGGAGAACAGGATAAATACTCCACAGTTTGTATTTTATATCGCATTATTCAAAGGAAAAAAATCTCATTTAAAATACAGCAACAACCCCCTGGCTGTCCCATGCTGAAGCCATTGGAATAATAATTAATTTTCTATTTTTTAAAAAAAAGGAATATGTAGTGTAGGTAAAGCCTCTTTACCACTCAAGTGGACAATGAGAAAACTAATTATCTCTTAAAAAGTTGTAAATTTTAAACTGTGAGCAAAACTGTTTTATTTTTAGTTATTTGCAATAAATAGGAGCTCTTAAAAATTCAAGAAATAAGCAGGGGAAGGAAGGAGTTCAATGTCTAATATTTTTTTAAAGTTTATTTCATTCCAAAATACAAAAGAGTGAACTGTGGTTCATCTAAAAATATATCTAAATTGAAAAATATGGTTAAAGGGATAAATAACTGCAGGTAAAACAACATTTCAAAATATTTTGAACTGCCCCAAAATGTAACATTATCTATTTCTACTTATTTCACTGGGAACAACAACAACAACAAAAAAAATCACTCTTTTGTTGCACTGAATTTCAATGTTGTAGAGGAATCACAAACTTTGGCTCCAGGGCTAATCCTATATGCCTTACATGCTTGAGAGAAGTAAAGGTCCCAAGTCCCTGTTAGCATAAATAAATCCATTTAAAAACCAGTCAGGCCAGAAAGAACAGGTGTAATCTACTAGCAAGATTTTCTGTAGAAGAAAAGTTTCCTGGTTTTCCTCTAGAGGATACTTTTCAGGAATTTCCTCCAACACAAAATCTAAAAGCCCTGACAGCAACAGGGAAAATGGCATTACTTTTGCTGTGTGACTGCTCTGCTACTAGAAATACACACATGTATGCCTGATTTTCAGTCTGAATTGATTTGGTTTAGATGGGAGGAATTAAATGCATTCAGGATTTTGCTGCCTCTCCTAATTTGCCAGGAAACATCAGCAAACATGGCCATAAAACCCAAGTGGGACATTTACCACCAGACCTGACCTCTCAGAACTGCACTTGCACCTCAGCTGAACGCAGGCAGAAAGGGAACATCCTTTAAACACCCCTGTTATCCAGCAAAGGTTGTTGGAAATATCCCCATAAAACATATGTTCAAGGCTATTAATTGTATGGCAGGAGCTGAAATCTCAGTAACGTGTCCCCATTATGTACAAACCCCAGATGTTGTGTCAACAAAACCAGTTTCACCCAGTGCTGGTTGGTGCAACTACCCAAAATCTGTAAAATGCCTTTCCAGGATCATTCTCTGTGGCAGAAGAGTTCAGCAGCTCACGGACAGGTTGTTTTGGAAACCAGGGAAGGGATTTTGTAGAGCAAAGAAGATGGAGCAGAAAGGCACAGGACCCTGTAAAGCTTGTGAAAACACCTGTGGCATGAGGGTGCACAGTCAGTGCACTCACACTTCACTGACATCCAAGAAATTTAACTTTGAAATAAAATTCAATTATGTTTCCTGAATAAGCACCTGCAAGCAGACTCTATGAGGTTAACAACCAATGTTCAGTTTGAACACTTTTAAAATTAGTAAGTTATGGAGGATGCAAAGCTTTTTGGTCACCTGAACTGGGCTTTCCTGCATGTCAGTGATACCCCATCTGGAGACAGATTTGTGAGCCATTAGTTTAAGGTTAATGGTGTAAAATGAAAGGAACAGCTGAGTTCAAGGGGATTTGACCAATAAAATGGAAACTATCAAACTTGAAGGGGACTGGTCAAAAGAAACACCAGAAAGACCAGCTGGGGATCTCAGAGCTCAGGGCACCAGCACAGGAAAGGCAAGTCCAGAGGAGGCACCAAGATGATCAGAGGAATGGAACAGCTCTGCTGCGATGAAAGGCTGGGAGAGCTGAAATTGTTCAGCCTGAAAAGGTGTAGGGGTGACCTAATTGTGGCCTTTAAGTGACTTAAGGGAACCTATAGAAAACATGAAGAGAGACAGTTTACAAGGGATGGAGTGAGAGGACAAGAAGGAATGGTGCCACACTGAAAGAGGGGAGGGATTAAAATCAGATATAAGGAAGAAATTTCTCCCTCTGAAGGTGCTGAGGCCCTGGCACAAGGTGGCCACAGCAGCTGTGGCTGCCCCTGGATCCCTGGAAGTGTCCAAGGCCAGGCTGGACAGGGCTTGGAGCAGCCAGTCAACAGAAGGAATCAAGACACAAATTTCACTGTATGACAAAGATCCAGGCATGGATCATGTGTTGGATTCACAGGAGAGTTCTTTGTCCAGTGATGGTTCTGCACCACCATCAATGTGCATCCCTTCTAATGCCAAGCCTTGACCAAGATTAGATTTGTTTTTAAAAATATGGAGCAATGTCATTACATGAGTCATCCTGTGAGAACCAAGGAGTGCAAGGAAAGGGAAAGAGAGATGATAATTAGTCAAATGTTTGCATTGTTTCATTTAATATCTAGGTCCACATGCTGGATCCCATCAATTAACTTACACAGCACTTGAATTGTCATTCATTTATTTTCAAAAACCAAATCGTGTTTATTCTGCCTCTTTCTTGAACTTTCTGGAAAATTATTCTGAAGTGCAAAAGTGGCACAAAAATAATTGCAGTGACTTTCTGTGACTATGTGCTTTTTAATTGCAGATTTTTCCTTCCCAAATCAGAGCAAAAAAAGAGCAACTGATGACTACAGCTGGATGAATACTGCAATCATTACCCTTGTTATAATGATACATTTCAATAACAACCACAATTCTTGATCCCCATGGATGGCTTTATAATGGCCATGGATTATGCTGAGAAAATGCTATTCCTAATTTTATTGTTAATGGAGTGTGAAAGTCTTGCTCTGTGGTGGAGGCTAATTGTCACTTCAGATGTAATTTCCATCACTCAAAGAACATGTATGCTCCATGTATTAATTACAGGATACCACAATGGCTTGCGTTGACAAGAGATGGTGGATTTTGGATTTCCAGCCAAATGGAGCAGTTCCCTCTCTAGAAAAACTTTCATTATCATTTACCAACAGCACATTTTATCATAGGTAGAATGTGGCCATGTTCATGGCCTTCAGAACATTTGGTATCTGCATAATTAAACTAATCAATTGCAGAGCAGTAGTCAAAAGTCAAATCTTAATGAACTGGAAAAATGATACTTCAATTTGCTGTCTCCAATCCCCAAATTAGCATAATAAACACAACGTACTTCTAATCTGTGAAAAAGATAGAGGTTTTTTCCTTATTCTTAGATGGTTACTGTGTATTAAAGACATTCTTTTCAGTGGCTTAGTAAACCAGCAGCTAGTTTTGAGAAATTTATTAAAAATAATGTAAATAGGTTATGCAAAACCCACAACATCTTGTTATTTTTACTGAAAATACAATTTAGTCCATTTTTTGTTGTTGTAATAAATTTTCCATTCTTTTTAATCCATATACAGGGCATATTTCCCAGTGGGTGGGTACCTATTGAGAGAGAATGCCTATTCCTAAGAAATCCAGGGAGTTGAGTGGTGGAGGTCAGAAGTGACTTTTAATCCCTTTTTTCCTCCGCCCTTGGTGCATGGAGAGGGATTTGATTGTGATGAGCACAGAGATAAAGGTAACAGAAATCAATGTTGTTCTCCATGCTGCAGCCATGTCCATCACTAGTCAAGATCCAAGTCCATCTTGCCTGGCTCTGCTGGAATTCAGGTCACAGCCTCCAAGGGCTGCCTGCAGCAAATGATGGGAATTGATTTTTTGCCCCTCATTTTACTTATCAGAAAATGCAACAGATCCATTGTTTGCTAAGATAGAACTTCAGATTCTGCCCCTCTGCTCTTCCCTGGTGAGACCCCACCTGGAGCACTGTGTCCAGTTCTGGTGACCCAGACACAAGGACATGGAACTGTTGGAGCAAGTCCAGGGGAGGCCATGGAGTTGCTGAGGGGGCTGCAGCACCTCCCTTATGGAACTGGGATGGGGGAGCGCTGTTCAGCCTGGAGAAGAGAAGGTTTTGTGGAGACCTCACAGCACCTTCCAGACCTGAAGGTGCTACAGGAAAGCCAGGGAGGGACAATTCATCAGGAGTGACAGAACAGGGGGGATGGCTTCCCACTGCCAGACAACAGGGTTGGATGGAATATTGGGAAGGAATTGTTCCCTGTGAGGGTGGGCAGGCCCTGGCACAGAATGCTCAGAGAAGCTGTGGCTGCCCCTGGATCCCTGTCAGTGTCCAATGCCAGGTTGGACAGGGCTTGGAGGAACCTGGGCTAGTGGAAGGTGTCCCTGCCTGGGATGGCACTGGATAAGCTGTGAGGTCCCTTCTAACCCAAAACATCCCCTGGTCCCATGATTCCATAACAGAGACCAGGCTTTGAATAAGAATCAAGGTCCTGCTCCCTTGCCTGAAATTGTGACAGCACAGAAAGCAAAATTTGGCACAGAGCAATACTGCTACCCCAAATCAAGGGTAAAAAAAATAAATAAAATAAAAGATTAACAGAAAATAACCCATTCACCAGAAGGTATTACCTAAGGGAAGGGGGGTGCTGAAGGACCCTAAGCCAGTTTGCTGGGACAGACTCATAAAGGATCATCCTCCTGCCTGCAAACATGTGGAAGTGTGAATATTCCATCAGATCTCCACAACAAACCTAATCTGTATTGCACCAGTGCCTTACCTCATTTTAGCAGTGCAAAATAGCCAAAGCTTTAGAGAATAGCTGAGCCATCTGCGCCTGCAGGTGTTTACAATACAGAATAAATTAAGAAGTGACAAGGCATTGAGAAGGTTACAGTTGAATAATTACCAAGGAAAACTCAAAATCTTATGCACCATTTCAACTCCTGAAGATGGAGTAGCTTCCTCTGTCCTTTTAAAATCATTTTCCACTCTTGCTTAGTTTGCCCTTCTGTCTGAAGGACACGTCCCTTCTCCAAATAGAGAACTTGCAGAAATTATGTCAGTACTTGTGGTAACAAGGATTTTTATTCCATTTTTATATAATTGATGTGAGGAATTAAGCTCCCAGAGCAGAGCACAAAGCCATGTCCCATCCATGCTCCATGGCAGCATCTTCTGGCTCTGGTTTTCTTTCTAAAGCCTCTAGAAAAATACAGTTTAGACATTGTGAAAAGAAATACGTGGAAATATGTGGAATCTGGGACATTCCCAAGGTTTTATTCCTGATTACGAGTGTGTTCCATGGAAGGCAATGACATTCTTTACTCAGAGGGAGGTGAGGCCCTGGCACAGGCTGGCCTGAGAAGCTGTGGCTGTCCCTGGATCCCTGGAAGTGTTGGAAAGGAAAAGGGAAAGGGAAAAGGGAAAGAAGAGGGGGAAGGAAAAGGAAGAGGAAGTGGAAAAAGGAAGAAGGAAAAGGGATGAAGGAAAATACAGAGTAAGAGGAGATGGGAAACAAAGAGGAGAAAAAAGAAGGGAAAGGGAAGAGGAAGAAGGAAGAAAAGAAGAATAAAGAAAGAGGAAAGAAAAAAGGAAGGAGAAAAGGGAAAGTGATAGGAAAGTTAAATCCTTTTAACAAGGAGATAACTATTAGAAATTTGCATTACCTATGTGGTATTGAGGCGTGTGTCTGGCCACATCAGTGGATTTCAGTATCTCTGGAAGCAAGCTATACACAAGACTAAATAAATGAGTAATTAAACATTCTGGGCTCTTCCTCACATGGCACCAGCTTTCTCTGATATTCACAGAAGTCTTGGAACACACATAGCCACAAAGAGCTCCTGTTCAAATCCATCTTTCAGAAGCTTCATCCTAAATACCAGCTTCCCAAAGTAATTCCCTGTCTGCAATGGCCTGGAGAGAGGAAGAGCCCTGGGAAGAGCACTGCAGGGGAGCTGGCACCCATTGCTATTGATGCCTGGTCTGAGGACTCACAAAATTCATTTCCAGAGGGTTAGAAGAGGAGTTTCATCTCCCATCAGGTGTAGTTTGGCCCAGGGCAGTGAGCTTATCTCTCCACAGCATCCACCATCCTGGAAAATGAGACTTCTTAGGGCTAAGAACCCAGATTTTTTTCTGAGAGGTAAATAAAACCCTTGGGGTTTTTAATTTTACAAACCTACAGTGTTGCAATGAAGAGAAGGCCAGTATCTATCACCTGCAGGAAAGGGAGGGATCTGTATGGTCACACATGCTTTGCAGGGGTGCACAATCAGCCTCTGGGCTTGAGACATGCACTTGGAGCTGCAGGGTTTCCCAGCTCTTTATTCCTTTATCCCAGATTCATTAAGCCCATATTTTGGTGAGACATAAAAAAGAGGGAGATTTCTCTAGCACTTATAAAACAAAGCACTTGGTAGGATCCTGGCTAGCCACCAGTCGTGGCTGAAGCAGAGGATTTAGCTGGGTCAGTAAAGCAGCAGCACAAACTGGGTTACCTCCCAATTCAGCTGCCAAACCAGGAAAGGAAAATAGTCAGAATTAAATATATAACAGTACAAAAAATAACAGCAGACCTGGACATGTGTTATCTCTGTAAAGCAGATGTTTTTACTATGTCACATACTGGCTGGTGCGCAGAGGAACTAATAAAATGATATATAGCTGTAATTACACTTATTTTATTATATAGGATGAACTACACTGAGGTGCGGATCCAGCAAACCCCACTGAATATTCCAAATAAAGGAATTCAATCTTAACCTTGGGCAAGACTGATGGGTAGGGTTTGATAAACAGAAGGCTACTTTTTATTGAACCAGCATGTTCTTCCCCAAGAGGAGAAGTCAGATGCAACAGAGGATGCTGAATCCAGAAGCCCACATGTGGCTTTTTGTCCATAGGTTTATCCAGAGCTGAGAGTGTGTTCCCAGTTGGCACCTGTGTATGCACCCAAAATTGTAAATGGTTTTTTCCTCTCAATTGGCAACATTGAATAATTTGGTTCATTTTTTTTTTGCAGCTTTTGGAGTGCAACTACGATGGAGCAGAACCAAAAAAAACCCATGTACCCACCAGCAGATTTCAGCAGCCATTTTGGGGTTTGGTGTTGTACCACAGGATTTAGTCAGTCTTAGAGAATTGGGATTGTTCAACCTGGAGAAGAGAAGCTTCGGGGTGATCTAATTGATTGTGCCTTTCCAGAAGGAGCCAGCAGCAAAGATGGAGTGGCAGGGCAAGGGGGAATGGCTTCCCACTGCCAGAGACCAGCCTCAGATGGGATATTGAGAAGGAATAGTTCCCTGGGAGGGTGGGCAGGCCCTGGCACAGGGTGCCCAGAGAAGCTGTGGCTGCCGCTGGATCCCTGGAAGTGTCCAAGGCCAGGTTGGACAGGGCTTGGAGCAACCTGGGATAGTGGAAGGTGTCCCTGCCCATGGCAGGGGGTGGCACTGGATGGGCTTTAAGATCCCTTCCAACCCAGGCCATTCTGTGGCTCTATGATAAGTCAGGTATCAGGTAATAGATCTGGAAAGGTAAAAGTAGTTCTAATTCGTGTATTTTCTTCTAAGGTTTTGAAATGAAACTTTATTTTATGGTCAAACCCAAGCAGAGTAGGTTAGTTGCTGTTTCTTCCAGTTCTTCAGCAGACATTAAACTTGGAGCTTCATTTTTTCCTACTTAAAACAGTAATCTGGACCTTATCCTAGCAGGAATCTCTAAAGAGGGCAGGAAAAGCCACCTCCTTCTTCTCACAGACCTTCAGTGGTCAACAGGCATGAAAAAGCCACAGCCAATCATAGAAAAACCAGCTGAAGACATGCAGAGAAAAGTTTTCCTTCACTTGCTCAACTGTCAGGCCAAGAGACCTCCACACCACTCCAATTTTTGACTCAGCCTACTTGAGCAGTCAGATCGGTTCTTGAGCATTTGTAGGATTATCCAATTAAAATGTTAGCAGGCAAATTGGACAGCATGGAATCACTCTACAGAAAATTGCACAAGGCAGGGTTTTTTCCCCAGTGTAATAAAACTTCTCCAAAGGCAGGCTGTCCTTTCGTTCCTTTCTGATTGTTTTGTAAAGCTTTTGGTGTCTGTCTTTGAAAACTGAAAAACAAATTTTCTACTCAGTTTCTTTTCCTCCTTCTTGCAGCATAGAGTTTGCACTAAAACAGAGTAGAGGAAAGGAAGGAGGTAGTGTGAGGAGTGAAAAACCTCACTTTTAAACTGTTGTTAGAGTTGCACAAAAAGCCAGGGCATTAAGACAGCATAGGATGTTGTGGCAAGATAAGAAAGAGGTGTCAGTTGAGGTGAAGTAAGAGCAAATAAATGCTGACAAAGTTTTCTTGTAGTGAAGTGTGGGAACAACCATGACCACAAAGCCAAGAAGTTACAGTATCACAGAATCTTAGAATGGATCCCCTGCCATGGGCAGAGACAACTTCCACTAGCTCCAGTGGCTCCAGGCCCCATCCAACCTGGCCTTGGACATTTGCAGGCATCAAGGGGAAGCCACAGCTTCTCTAGGCAGCAAACATTTGCTGCCAGTATTGTTCATGTAATTTTAACAATTACCCTCTTGTTTTACAGTAATGGAAAAATATTAATTGGGGCAGTGAAGATTTGCCATGGCATTTCAGGTTTTTTAATGTCAGCCAGCTGGTATTTTAACAGTGTGAGATAAAGCTCACCCAGAGACGGGGTGTAAATGGAAGTGATCATTTCTTTTTGCTGCACAAAGGCCTGTGAAAAACAAACTCCAGCTTTTCATGTTTGCTGGGAGTGGGGAATATCTCTGCATGAGCAAGTTCTCATCTTCTCCCTCGCATGCTGGAATTTCACCGCCTGCTTCATCATCGCACTGGCTTGTCTGACTCAGATCAACGGGAGCTTGAAATTATCTCCAGGTCCATTATGAAATCCATAACAGGGCTGGGAAGATGCACTGAGGAGCAGGGTAGGGGGGCAAAGATTTGTTCCACCCTGCCTCGGCACAGCCATTCTAAATTGTGCCGTCACACCAAGCAAATAAACAAGAAGCAGCATTTTTGTGCTTCCTGCCTCTTGGGAATTTTTGTATTTCACATGTTTTACTGCAGCAGGAAACACAGAGCTTAATCAGGCTTTTTGTCTGAAATGCAATTGGAGTTTGGCTGTTTTCACCCGTTTTAACCACTTCAAACATGAAATTGCAGACTCGTGCATTCACGTGGACTCTGAGCTCAGAGGGCAGATGTGCTGGCTTTATCCATGTCACAGACCCACTTTGGCCTCAGAGATACTTTCATTCAATGAGGTGCTGTCCAGGAGGAATAGAGAGATTGAAATTTGGCAAAGGTCTGTGTGTTTGCTGCTGGCTCCCAGTGTTAACAGGACGCTGGAATGAAATGCTAAGAAGCCTCATGTCTGTCCTCTGATCTGCCATTGCCCAGGGATGGTCACACCAGGCTCATCCTCTCTGCTCCCTGAATACTAAAGAGAAAAAAAATATTATTTACCTCTGCAACTACTCTAAATGCAAGAGAAAATGGTACACTATGCACATAATTACTGTCTGGTGGCTCTAAGGCATAGTTTTTTTCCCAGAGAGGAGAGGAATAAAAGTGTGTATTCCTGCAAGAGATCAAAACCAGGGAGGACAGAACTATGGCAGAAAAAGAAATGCACACAAATAATTGGACTTAGCAGAAATGTGATATCTCAGACAAACAGATAGAGGAATCACTTTGTGAAAAATAAATGAAATGGAGATACAAGGGAAACAAACATAAATAAAAATAGATGGCATCAGTGTAACAGGCTTAGACTTACCTAAGCTTATATGTATTGACTCTAATGGGGTCTCTGACTGCACTCTGCATTTAAAACTGCAGGAGTGGGACCTGTGTGTTCCAAATCGTACCCTTGTAGGTCCACCCTGAGTCAGAATATCCCCATAGGCACCAGATGATTTAGTTACCAGGTTTAGAGCCTCTCTGCAGTCTGGACAGCTTTGGGTTGCTTTGAGCATAGAGATTTCCTCTTGTGCCATCACAGCAGCAGGAAAGGACATGTTGAAAATGAAAAATTAAGTCAGAGCTCCAAAACTTTTCAAACTTCTGTGGAAGACAATATATAGAGTAAGAATAAAGAGAGCTTAGCAAGGAGTGCATAGCAACAATGGGAAGTTTGCTTTCTGAAAAAAACACAGCATTGATAATATGGGTCTATTTATAAAACTTGGGAAGACAGAAAGATTAAAAACAAGTTCTTAAAATACATTTGTAAAGAAAGTTCAGACTTCTGTTTCCTCCTGATTCTAGGAAAGATAAAAGTTTGTGAATTTTACCAACCTCTATAGAGTTGGTCTTGGAGATTTTTCTCTTTGGGTAGAAAGAGAAAGATGAGAGGCATTGAAGTGATCTATGAAAGGGGAAGAGCTCATTCATTCTTCACACAAAACACTGGGAATGGACCCACTCAGGTGGATTCCTGCCCTTCTACAGAGCTGTGCTCCCTGCTGTCCCTGCTTTTGGAAAACATTCATTACACCCTTTCTTTCCAAATCTTTGAGCTTTTCTCCTCAGTGAGTCGAGGTTGCTCAGATGTCAGGGGTGCAGTCTGGGAAATAGCTCTGGAATACAAACGAGTCAAACCTGCCCCTGGCTTTGCTTTCTCTGGGTGTCCAGAGAAAGAAGAACCTGCATTCATCCTGACTCCTGAGTCACTCTCAGCAGCAAGGTGACTCACCAGCACAATGACCACTAACGCAGCCCCAAAACCAAGGTGATGCTCTGGGTCTACCTCAGCTTTGCCTCAGGGTGTAATTGGAGTTTCCAAAGCATCGAGGTGTGCTTGGTGCCAAAAGCAGAGTTCCTCTCCTACTTCTATAACCAGTCTGACAGAAAACCACTGCTGTGGAGACACTCCCCTCCAAACCAGCCAAATACTCCAGCATTTTTGCTGTGAATATCCCAACAGACCCCAAATTAACCAGCAGCCTCCTCAGGGAAGGTTCCTACCCCCAGAACCTTCTACCTCATAAGTTTTTGAAGCTTTTTAAATGCTCCCTGCTGTCTCTCCTTATCTCTTTGCCTCTGGTCCAGCTTTCATCCTCCCACTTTTCCTGCAGTGTCCGTGGCAATCTCTGGCCCAGCAGATCCTGGGTTTGACATCCCTCAGACTCCCAACAGATCCAGCAAACCAGCTGTGCTGGGATCAGCTCTTTGGCACAGACACCTCACAGCCTCCATCAAACAAATGAGGGATTCTGCTTCTCCACAGAACTATCCCCCAGCACAGCAGTTCTCTCCATAACAACCTCATCATGTGCAGAGGCAGATGCTCTAAATTAGCTGTGCTCTACAAACGGGAGCAGCATTGAGGTGAGGGAATGGAAAGGAGATGAGAAAAACTGAAACATTTTGCCAAAGGTCACATTTCAAACAACTTAATTTAGCTTCATTTTAAAGAAGGGCTTCTTGCCACAAGACTCCATATGAGTCTTCTTCTTCTTTTGGTAGCATAGCAAGAAAATAGAAGCATCAACAAATAAGCACTTAGGCTTGTCATTTCAGCTATTCTCTCTTTTCCTTTATTTTCACTAAGGAAAAGAAAGCAAGAAAACCTGGAATTGAGGCAAGTCTTCTCAGCCCTGAGAACTGCTGAGGCTGTTTAAACTCTACAAGCATTTAGCTTGCTTAGTTCTTTGTGGTTTTTTATCAAGGATTAATTTTTGATTAAAGTTTTTCCAAAAGAAGTTTAATTGAAATCAATCCTCCAAGCAATTTGTTGAAACTGTTTCCTGATCAAAACAAAATCAGAATAAATGACATCTGATTTAAAAATAATTACATCCAGTGATAATTAGTGTGTTTGCAGGAAAGTTTAACAATTTTTGTGCAGTAAAAGACCAGGAACAAATTCAACATGCTTTGAGCTAATGTGAACACAGCCTTTTCAGACAAACACTACATAGATGTGAAACTGGGGAAAATAGAATGTCTTTGAAATGAAAGACAGGTGCAAGAGAGAAGTCTGGCTGAGAGGAAATAGAGAATATGCATCACACATGTTATAAAAGGAATAAAAAATCCATACCAGGATGAATGCCCTGGTTTGAAGACGTATTTATATTGCACTTCCCCAGCATGGGATGTTATTTACTCCTAAGACTGTCTAGTTTATAAGAAAGAGGAAGAAGAAACCTCGACTTCATTGAAACTCATAAATAAAACACCTCTCCTCTTTCACCGAGCGCTGCTGAGCTAAAGCATCACAGAAACTTCACCTTAAAAATGCTCTCAAATATTACAACAGACAGCTTTGTTTTCTTGCAGCGTTTCCCATGTTTTATCCACATCCTTCAGCTGCTGGGGGGAGCTGAAAGCTGCCAGGTGAAATCACAACGTGCAGTTAAAGCGCTCCATGAGAGGGAGCTCAGGGTGAGGATTGCAAAGCAGCCCCTGAGGATGTGTCACTGATTGTCAGAGACATTCCAGCTGCTTGAGGCCCTGCACATCTTTGTGTGGCATGGATTAGCCATTTCTTACTTCCTCCTTCCTTCAAGGATCAGTCTGAAATGCACCCAGTTCTGGCTGTGCTCACAATTTCACCTGAACAGATTTTTAAGGGAAAAAAAAAAAGAAAAAAAGAGAGAGAGAATTTTAATTTAAAAACTGCAAAGGCTTTCTCTCATGTAAAAAATAGTTCAGAAAGCTTCAGTGAGGACTGAAAATCAATAGTGTTTTCTTTTTGCTAGGAATAATGGTTATTTCTGAGCAAAGCCCTGGTGCTGGAGAGGGCAGCTGTGGGAGACGTGCCCATCTATCCCGTGGATTCACGAGGGCTTTGTCTTTGGCTCCCATTTACACAGCTTTAAATTCTCCTGTGTTGACTTTGAGCTTGACACGCCACTAAATCTTCAGTCCCCAAGCAGAGTCCTCTCCAAATCATGGTGTTTCACTGGCTGCCTCAGACCACAAGTGTCACCTTCATTTGAAATTATCTTGTCCCAAGTGTGCTTAAAACATTCTCATCGTTTTTGATGAGGTTGGGCCCCATTCCAAGGCCATGGCCAAGCCAAAGCCCCTGCAAGGGAGGGTTTTTTTCCTGGCTGCTTTCAGGAGGGCCTTTTTCAGGTCTGTTCAGTCCCAAAGTAGGTCTGTTATTATGGAAAAGCAATTTAACAGGATATGAGTTATGACTGAGAGAATCCATGCAGGTGTTCATGGGGTTTAATTAATGTGTTCACATCACACCTTTAATTAATTTGTGACAACAGTCTCAAGTGTCACCAAGGCAGAGAAAGGCGACTTTGCTGTCCAAGGCTCGCAGGAAGTAGAAAGGATTTTGTGCCTTTTGGGGTGATGAGTCTGGGGGAACCCGAAGTACCTGGCCCAGGATGGGAGAAGTCACTGCACAGCTGTCTGCAGAGTTAAAATAAATTCAAAAATTATCAAAAATTAAATTAGAACCACTGTTATTTAAAAAGTGACTCTTAAATGTTCCCTGAAAGCAAGAATGGATGCTGTGGTACCGGTGAACCACCTCTGCTGGATCACAGAATCAGGGGATTCCAGAATGGGTTGAGTCAGAAGGGAACTTAAAAATCATCTTTCCAACCCCCTGCCATGGGCAGGGACAACTTCCACTAGCCCAGGTTGCTCCAAGTCCCATCCAACCTGGCATTGGACACTTCCAGGGATCCAGGGACAGACACAGCTTGTCTTGGCACCCTGTGCTAGGGCCTGCCCACCCTCACAGGGAACAATTCCTTCCCAAAATCCCACCTAACCCTGCCCTCTGGCAGTGGGAAACAATTCCCCTTCTCCTGTGACTCCATTCCCTCTCCATCTCCCTTGCAGATCTCCACACCTTCATCTGTTTGATGAAATGGGAGAGAGAGCTCATTCTTTTTTTCATCAACAGGCTCATTTTGCAGATTCTGCCTCAAACGCCTTTTTAATCTCTTCAGTTCAGTCTAGCAGTAAACTCAGTAAACTTCCAGAGCTGTGTGTCAGCATTTGTCTTCACACACAAATATGTGATTTGCTGATAAGGCAGATCGGAAGCTGGTTAATTGCATCGGATTTCTCCCTGAAAAGCCTTTTTAACTACCCTCAAATATCATCGAGGCTGAGGCTAAGTACATGTTTGAATATTTTCTTCAGTTCTCTGCTGACAAAAGTGCTGATGTGGTTGTTCTTACATCTTATGATTGATCAAAAAAAAAAAGAAAAAGAAAAAGAAAAAAAAGAAAAAAGGAAAAGAAAAAAAAAGAAAAAAGAGAAAAGGCAAAATTTTAATTCTAACACAAACACACAGATGAGAGATGCTCCAAAGAAGGCAATTTTGTACAGAACTGATTTTCATAAAGATTTTTAAGCATTTCCTTCTTCATCAGTGTTTGTTCCTAAGCATCAGACACTAAAGTAAATTGAAGTTTCTCCTACTGATGTAATTTGAATTTATTTTGGTGGCTTTTGACCATCTTTTACCTTGTGATTTGTTCCCAGCAGTAAATATTTGGTGAACAGTTTCCTCCCTTTCTCTGACATTCGATTTGCCTTTAGCACCACAACTCTGAAACAGCAAATCTCATCAGCTCCAAAATCCACAGGATTAGGATCTGCAATGCTGCAAATTGCTTGAGCTTTCTCACAGTTCTGAATGTCTAAGTCATTGTCCCCAAAAGTTTTCAGCCTGTCTTGCACTGCCATGACATCTTCTCCCATCTGCTGGGATTCAGTACTCCCCATTTTATTTGCTGCACCAACAGGAGTGGAAGTTCTGCTCCAAATAAGTTCCCTACTTGACACCAAACTCATAAAAAATCATGGAAAAGGTTTAGGTCAGGAATGGGTATTTGGGAATGGAGAAATCCCAGTGGAAATGAGAGTACAAAGGGAGAGGGATGGGATGAAGGACATGGGAACCTCACGGGCCAAGACCCTGGTGTGGCTGGAGAGGAACCACCCAGGGATGCAGAGAGGAGGAGAGCCAGCTGAGAGCAAAATGAATCTGTAATTAATTTATAGCCTTGGATTAATGCTGATGGATCAGCTGTGACACAGAATTAGGGCTGGAGGTGCAAACTGAGGTGGATCTGGATGCAGGGGGAATGTGGCACAGCAGAAGGGGGTGAATCATCCAAGGAGACACAGGCCAGGGGAGGTGGGAGCAGGGTAGGACTGGAAAGCAAATTCCTGGAGAACACTAAGCTGCCAGTGTGAGAGAAGGAGTGGGAGATCAGAAGGGAGTGCTCAAGGGGGAAGAAAATGAGACATACAGAGTCTAGGAGACAAAATGAAAACAGAGAGGAGTCATGGAAAACTTATTGTGCCATTCCCATCCCACCAAAAAAACTGTGTGAACATACATTTATGTGCTGAATTTAGCTTAATATTCAGCTTGTAATATCACCAAGCAGATTTAAGCCAGCTCAAATTCGACCCTTTAATGATTTATAACATTTTTTTCTCTTCATTTATTTTTTTCCCTTCATTTACAACTTTTTCTCCTTTTTTTTGACTCAAAGACAAAAAATTGTCACCCATCAGTACCGAGCAATCCACCCTCCAGCTGAAGCAGCAAATTATGATTATGCACAAAAATCATATGGTTGCTGTTCTGCTTCTCTCCTCCTTGGCTTCAAATCCCAGTGGGAAAGATAAGAATATTTCTCTTGTGGCTTTGGGCAGGAATTGATCACTTCCTACTCCTAAATACAAGTCATACCCTGCATTCATGTGGGTTGTGGGCATGGTGGGATTTTAAGCTGTACAAATATATCAGAATTCATGCCATAGAAGATAAGAAAAATCAAAATATAGGAAAGAAATATTTCAAATGGCAATGCTTAGCAGCTCAGGAGAAAAATACTGATATTTAGAGGGTTCAAAGTGTTTTTTAAAAGTTTTTAAACATTAAGGAAAAGAATGAAAGCAAATAATAAGACAAGAAATGAAGCATTGGTTCATGCTGAAAAGCAACAGAGGCCAAAAATTCCCTACTGTGGGGGTAATGAAAAATCATCCTAATTACATGGCAATTAGATCCTATGTGTGCAGTGCTGAGTACTCATGGATTCTGTAAATTGTGAACCCCTTTCAGCAGAATTTCCCAGCACCCAGGACAAGATACCCAAGAATTAGTAAAAAAAAGTGAAAAGTGAATTAGTAGAGGGGAGTCACAAGATTTCCCTGTCCCTGTGTCACAGGAGATTTGTCACAGTCACCCACTGACCAATGAGAAATGCACTTGCCCTGTCACGGGGACAGCTGGAAAATAAACGTGCCCCGATATTTTTATTGCATGTTGTCATTGAGCTGGAGCAGGGGACCTTGGGGGACAGGCAAATGGATCATTTTAATTAACACCTAATTGTGCTTGACACCTGAAATTCTGCTCAGCTTCTCCCCTGCCAGACCCAATAAGTGAAGGATGTCTGTGCAGCACTGTACCAACAGGCAGGAGCTGGGAATTACTCCTAGCTGCAGGATGCAACTTCCTTGCCTCATTTTCCTGTGGAGAAAGCATAGTATTTTGATTTTAAATCCTAAACTCAGGAAAATGACCAGATTTTCAGCCACCAAAACCCAGGAATGATTTGCATGGAAGTGAGGGTTTTCTTTGAGGCCAGAACAATTGAAAAGTTTCATAGAGAGCAAATCAATCAGTGATTTAAAAACACACGTGCACCACTATCCTCCACTGTGATGAGGAATTCAGCACAAATACCAAACCTTTTAAAAATATGTAAATGTAACCTTGAGATGTTGGGGGAAAACCCACACAGGGAGGTGGAAAACCTGAGGAAGGTTTATTTCAATGCTCTCAGAAAGGTGTAGCATTAGCATTGTCCCACCTTCTATTGTTCTACTTGTATCATTAGCTTTTATTAGCATTGGATTGAGCACACCCTGCTTTATGACACTGCAACGTAAATCAAGGCAGAGCCTCCCCAGTGACTCATATAAGCCAGCAAGCTCCATATAAAAGAAAGCCTTGACAGATGGGAAGGCAACAGAAACTGCAGAAGGCTGTTAAACTTCTTTTTTTCCCATTTTATACCAAAGCATACAGCTGGAGATGAGAGCATTTTTATAGGTAAAATGCCAGTGAAAGAAAGCTGGGGAACACTGTGAGTTCTCCATGACCTGGGCCCCCTGACTGCTCTTGACACAAAGATCACACCACTTCCATGGTATCACCATCCCCAAAACTCCAGTTTCCCATGCACCCTGGTGTCCCTGCTGTAAACCATCCTGATACCCATGCTGTCCACTCCCTGGTGGGAAGGGGGTTAAAGCAGTGTCCTCTTCTGGAAGAGGTGATGTCCCAGTGCCTTCCTCACCTGAGAGGGGCTACAACACCCAATCCTCCAGCGGGCTCTGGCCCTCACAGCTCATGGCCACCCTGTCCCTCCTTTCCTCCCCAAGATATTTTAGCCAGCAGGGAAAGCTCAGAGAGCTGACCAAACCTCTGCAGATCACCTTCATCCCGAGCCTGATGTGCCTCCTTTGCCCAAAATCAGAGCAAGGGGCACACAAGAGGTGCAGTCCCTCAGCAGAGCTCCAGCACAAGAAGCCCACCCTGGCTTTTCCTCCTCCAAGGGAAGATGCCAATGATATTTTAAGAAATGTTGCCTCGGCTGTGGTGGACCAAAGGTGCAAACTCCTTAAAAATGGCTTTGCCACCTACAGCTGTAGGTGGCAGCCTGAGTTTAACTTAATTACATTAATTAGTTTGACAATCTGAGATGAAATGCTGGTTAGCAACTTTGGAGCAGAGGGGGATGTTAGCAAGGAAGGCAGTGATAAAATCAAATTCCCTTATGGATAGAGCCTTGCAAGCAATTATCTGAGGTGTTGGCTGGCTGTGGGTAGTGCTGCAGAGCTAAATGTCTCTGCTGGGCCCATGTTTCATGATGTAAAAGAGTTATTTTGGTGCCCAAACTCTCTTGATGTTGTTTCACAGGGCTCAGCCTGTTGCAATCAGAGATTCTTTCCAAAGATGCCCACATATCAGGAAGGTTTTACTCCCAAAATGTGATTTTTTTTCAGAGTTAGATGTTTTTTAAAATATATTCTCCAAAAACGTAAAAAAGAAAACAGCAGAGCACCCAAGACATAAGAGTCTGAATTTCAGCTGTGATGGGCCTGCTAACAATCCAAACAATATTTGCAATAAACAAGCAATTTCTTGATGCTGTTTAAACTTCATGAACAGAAATCCTGTTGTTCTCCTGGGTAATTCCCAGAGAAATGGTTCTGGGGACATTTTGTCTCTTGCAGTTATCCATCACTAAGTTCTAACCACTGTTAGAGGCAGCAATTAAATTAGAAATAAATGGAGAGGCACACTGATATAACCAATTTTGTTTAAAATACCAGTTGGCCAAATTGGTACAATCCCCTCATGCTTGGACACTTCAGTTGTGAGAAACCTCATGGACATGGATGAGAGACTATTTGCAAGGGTCTGGAGTGACAGAACATAGGGAATGGCTTCCCACTGCCAGAAGGCAGGGTTAGATGGGATTTTGGGAAAAAATTGTTCCCTGTGAGGATGGGCCCTGGCACAGGGTGACCAGAGAAGCTGTGGCTGCCCCTGGATCCCTGGAATTGCCCAAGGCCAGGTTGGATGGGACTGGGAGCACCCTGGGCTGGTGGGAGGCATCCCTGCCCATGGCAGTGGGAGGATTTAAATGATCTTTAAGATCCCTTCCATCCAAAACCATTCTGGGATTCTAGGATAGAATAACTAACACCTAGGAGAAGTAATCAAAGACTAAAGAAAATGAAAGCTGTTAATACAGTTATCAGCTTGATGCAAAATAGGAGACATTTAAATTTGCATTATTTTAGCATGGATGGAAAAGCCACTCAAGCTGGAAAATCAGCCAAGATTTTTTTTCAGCTGTTTTTCTCTTCTCCCATCCCTAATTCAGTCCCTGAAATGCTCCACATGCACAGGGAATCAGGAGCCTTGAGGGCCCCGTGTTGTTCTGGTTGTGGTGAGCAATGATTTCATGGGTGTTATGCTCCCAGTGATGTGCATGACTTTGGTTGCACAAGTTGATTTAAATAAATTATTTTTTTTACAGAAAATCTGTTTTCCCATATGCCAGTCATTTAGATGACATACTTCCCAAAGATTTTACCACCTTACTCACTGTGGTGTTTTAAAACACACAGCCAATAATAAAAATAGTGTTTTCTTTTAAATTAAAAAAAAAAATCCAGTTAATTTCATCCAAATACCAACAATATGCAGGACTTTCCTCATCAGAACCACCCCGATAATTGTATTTCATCAGTTCCACCTGATGTTATAGAGCAAAAAGAAGGAGCTACAGCTGGCACCAAACATTTTGAAAATTCTCGGTTCTGTGAGAACAGATGCAGCAGATTTTCAGCAAGAACCAGGCCCAGGCTGGCTGTGCTGGGGGAGCAGGGAGGTGTTATCTCCCTCAGGTTTTAGCAGCTACGGAAGATCTTTGAGCCCCAACTGAAAACCAACTGGAATCCTACCATGAAATTGAATGAAAAGTCACAAAAAAGTTTCCACCGAATGGAGCCTTTTCCCATTGCATGGTGAGGCCTCAGTTGGGGTGGGATTTTTCTGGTCACGAAAATGTCGGGGGCTCAAAGCTCTTGGGCTTGTTTAGGGAAAGAGAGAGAAGCTAATAAAGTACTAGTTGCCAAGATGACAAGGAAATAATAGAGTTTCCAAAGAAATAGAATTTAGAACATCTGCTGCTCCCTCTACAAATCCTCTGAAACAAAAATTTAATCTGGGGACCATCCGAGGTTAGAACATTATTAAATGGAGCGTGGCAAAAACACATCACAAGCTCTACAAGAACTTTGGGAGGAAAATCTACTCTGAACTGGGACAAAAGGCAGAAGTTGAGATATTTCAGAACTAAAGTTCCCCCAAGTTGTATTGGATCCCCTGAAACATTTCATTTCAACCAAATTTAAAATTATATTGGGCTTATGTTTTATTTTTCTTACTGTTTTCCACTGAGAATTGAGTTTACATCTTGAAAGAATTTGTTGAACAAAATGAGGAAACCTGAAAACAGAACAGGAAATACATCAAAAGAAGCCTCTTTTTAAAGTTTCAGTTTTTAAAACAAAAACAAAAACAAAAAAAAAAAAACCAAACAAACAACAACAAAAAAAAAAACACAAACAAAAAAAACCCCCAGAGATCAGCTTTAAACATAAGCAACATCACATTGTCTCCATGAGGCTTCCAGCACCAAAGCCTTCAGCTTCCACACATTTTATGGCACAACAGAGGGCAAAACCTGTATAGTTCCTTCCCTGGATGCCTCAGGTCTGTTAAAACACAGATTATTAAATCTCCAATATTCCTGTTTCACACAGAAAATAATTTTTTGTGTAAATGAGGAGCCCAAATTACAACAATTCCTATGCATTTTCCCACCATTTTTACCAGGGCTCTGTGTTGTTCGCATAAATCAATGGGAGTGGCAAACTGCTCCAAAACATCTCCCAGTCTGAGGAAGCTCTGCTGGAACTGGAAATCAAGGAGACAGCCCTTGAAGGAATTACATTGTCCAAGACACAGTTAATCATCAAAAGCAGAGACTTCTGCAACACCTCGAAGTCTTCCCAAAAAGCATTGGCCAGGCTCCAGCTGGACTCCCAAGTTATTCCTGACTTGTCACTGGATCTGATGGCTTTGCTACCCAACTACTCACTAGGGTAGGAATTCCTGTTTTCACAACTCAGTAGGAGTTTCCCGTGCACAGAAAGGTGTTTCCTCCTGCCCAGTCTGCCCCTGTGGAATGCTCATTCACCAGGACCACACCAGCAGCAGCATTTCCACCTTGCATTTATATTTTTTGTAATATGAATGCATGGAAGTCTGCTGTGATATATTTAACTCAAAATTCCCACGGTGGGGAGAACAAGCCGGAACAAGGAAGGAACAAGGTGGAAGAATGAACCCTGGAAGTGTCCAAGGCCAGGTTGGACAGGGTTTGGAGCCTCCTGGGCTAGTGGAAGGTGTCCCTGCCCATGGCAGGGGTGGCACTGGATGGGCTTTAAGGTCCCTCCCAACTGAACCCAATCCATAATTCCACTGGCTCCATCACCACACTCTGGAAGGTCCATACCTTCCAAATAACTGAGGCTCTCAAAAACCTGAGTATCCAAAAGCAACCTTGACAAAATGACATTTACAACTTCCTGGCTTAAGTGACCAGATGAGAAAACGAGAGGGGACATGTGGAAACTCCAATAAAAGAAAAGTCAGTGAAATATCTCATTCTTTTCAGTAAGTGGATTAAGAGTTCTGGTAAGAAAGCTGAGGTCAAGCTTGATGACTTTCAAAGGAAAAAATCACATTCTAGAAGCTTCTATGAGAGCTGAAGCCAAGTTTTTAATTCTATAAGCCTTTTTCTAATTCTTGCAAAATTAAAACAGAAACAAAGAGAAAAATATCTGTGAAAGTATGAAAAGAATGAATGTGATGAGATAATTAAGTGATTAAGCCCCAAGCTGTTCTTGGAACTGATCAGAAATGCCTTGGAAAACATCATTCCACAAATCCAGCTTCACTTCACACCCTGTTGCACTCTGAAACTGTAATTTTCATTTTTTCCTATTATCTGCATTTTCATGGATAAATTTTGTTTGGCCCTCGGTTCTGGAAGCATTTGGCAAAATGCATGTGGTTTTCCATAATATTTTGTTAAGGAGAAGAAAAATTCACAACAACCAACCAAACACATAAAAATCCCAATTGAAAAAAAAAGGGAAAAGGGGAAAGGGGAAAGTGGAAAAGGGAAGGGGAGGGGAGGGAAGGGGAGGGAAGGGAAGGGAAGGAGAGGGTTAATTTTTCATTACTATTTTTCCAACTTTCTATAAAAAATTGTATAAAAATCAAAGGAAACACAGAGCAACTTCTTTATTGTGATTTCATTCAATGTTAGTGTATTTTGAAATTAAGCTTGACAATTCCAAATTTCATCTTGAATGAAATTTGGGGTTTTCTCAAAGCTGTGGAGATTACAAATAGAAATTCTCACAATATTATTCCAGAGTTGGGACACTGCATTATGCAACCAGGGTAATTATATGCTGGGCTTCCATGATCCACGATTTCACAGTTTGGGATCCAAGAGACAACCTGTAATACAGCTCCCTGAAAATCTAATTTCCAGTGCTCTGAATGAATATCTTCAATGTGCTGGTCCAAGATTACTATTAAATGAAAATTATATTGTTCAGCTTGAGCTTTAGTGATTTCAAATTGCTGTTCCAAACAGAGAGAGTGTTCTCAGATAAATGGGGGGTTTAATTAAACATGCATGTATTAAGTTATTTACTTAATTATAGTATCACCATTGCCCATACTGTTTTCCTGTGTATTAAATTCAGTTTCTCACATTACTGCATTATTAGATCAAAGTGGTAATTGTCAATTTCTCCTTTCTTCAGGCTTATCTAAGCTTGCAGTGCTAAGTCTCACTTCACTTATCTCATTCAACAAGGCAGTGATGAAAGCCTTGCAAAGGAACCTTGGGTTAATCAGAGCTTCCCTCCTACCTCTTGAGCTTGCAGAAACCTGGAGAGTTCCTGGCACATTCCCAAGGTCTGAAGGTATGGCTGATGCTGGAGCAGAATCCAAAATCTCCTGCCCTGGCTGTCCTGGCTGCTGCCCTGGGCTGGGGACAATGACAGAGCAGAGAGGGGCTGAGCAGGGCACCCCCAGAGCCTGGACACAGCCTCTAGCTCACTGCAGGCTTTTCAATTTCATTTATTGCCAAGCTGCTTTTATCTTTTTCTCTTTTTTCCCTCCTTGGGAAACTTTCAGAACTCCAATTTTTCATTCACAGATGCAGGAATGACCTCTCCCCCTTTTCTGTCGAATCACAGATCTCCCACGGACAGAAAATCTCACCTTTGATCTGCTCCACCTCAGACAGAACCAAAGGCACTGCAAAAAATCAGTTTCACCTGTTTTAAGTATAAAATATTTAAAGGAGAGGAGAAGCTATGGTTTTATTTAGCTCAAAGGTGGACTGCTGAGATTTGTTGATTTAGCTTCAGTAATAAATAAGCCAAAGATTTCATTGAAGCCATTTCAGCATTCCCATCCAGTGAAACCCCTTTCCCCCTGTCTCCAGTGGGACTCTTTAGGAGCCCTAAGAAGGCTGAACTGGCATTTTTCCATGCAGGAAGAGTGAATCCAGCTTGTCAGAGGTGCTGACCTCGCCTTGCACAGCCCAGCTTCCCACTGCAGGGCATGTGGAAAGCTCAGTACACAGACAGGCCTGTGTGTAACCCTGATGGATCCAGGAATTGGGATCTCCTGGCCAAGGGAAAGCTCTGGGACAGCTCCCACGAGATCTTCAGGCATGAGGGAGAACTTGAGCTTTTCAGGCACCTTCATCAGGTCGATCAGAATGACAGAGATTTTGTAAAGAAAGGAAGAATGACCCTAATTTTAAATTAAGGAAGACCTTACCTGACTTGGTGAGCAGTAATTTGTCACTTGTAAGAGAACAGAGGGTGTAGCACCAGGAGAGATTTATCTCTGGTGTGGCTGTTAAATATAAAAACCATGAAAGAGCCCAGGGTAGGATGAGCTCTGAATTCTCCAGGTAAGAGAATTCTCCCCTCTCCTGAATAAGCAGATTGCCCAGAGCTCGCAGGAAGGGCTGTCTCAGCTCTAACCCAAAGCTGCAGATAAGGAACTCAGGAATTACCCTGGCAGGAGATGGCTGGAGGGACTGAAATGCACCTGACAGGGGGTGCAGAGCTGCTGTGAGCTCTCCTTGCAGCACCCGAGGTGTTCCTGCTTCCCAAAGTGCTGCTGGCACTGATTTCCACTTAAATTCTCCATGCAAAGGGGACAAGGAAAAACAGCACTTAATTACAAGAGTAAAATCTGCTTTACCATTGATCGACAGAACCAAAAAACCCTGGTTTTTTTCTCACTAATTTACAAATCACCAAATTAGAGACAAAAGGAGACTTCTTGCCCTACCTGTTTTGATAATTTTACTCTCCTAAATATGTGAATTCACCAGAATATTTTCCTTCTTTCTCTTTTTTACAGAAAAAAGAAAAAATTGAAGGGAATGACAGAGAATCTAGAAATATGTTAATATCTTTCCTTCATCAAACAACCATGAATATACATGACCATACTATATTACTATTTCCAGCTTCTTTGATTTATGTTATGGATAACATGTTTATAGAAAGCTAATCTCCACAAGAAGCAGGAAAAAAAAAAAAAAAGAGAAACTGAAGAAAAACAAAAAATCACACCACCAGCAGCAGGGAAATCAAATATCACCTAAATTAAACTAATCTCCAAAGTAGGCCAGACAAATACTGTAAAGCAGCCAGGATTTCTGAGGCACTTTATTACAAAGGGTTTGTTTTTTTTTTTTTAATATCAAGATTGGTGAAAACACAATTTAAAAAGAAACACAGACAAAACAATATTAAGGCTGAGGTCTTCAAGTCAGGGTGAATGGAATTAAGCCGTCCTAGGAAAAACTGATCCAACATTCAATTATTGATATTCATCACACTTGATTTCATGTCAGTGACTCCTAATCACATCCCCAAAAAATTAATTCAATCAGAGCAAGCTGTTTCCAGCATGACAGACATGGAACTCGACAAATTGCTGCTGGTGAAGTTTGATGCTGAATGGTTTTTGACTGCCCTTGAGTTTGGGGTTTGTTTGTTTGTCCTGGTTTGTGCCATGAGACTTGGCTGGTCCCAGGCTGTCGGTGCTGCAGACTTTGGCAGAGCCACAAGAAGTGCTGTAAGTGGAAGAGTCCAAGTGGCCCAAATGTTGTAGGTACAGATTTTTGGGGTGGATCAGTCCTTAATCCAGTCCTCAGTGCAATCTAAAGAACATTCTTCCCCTTGGCTCACACCATTAGTGCTGTCTAATGAACCTTAGCCCTAATGATTAGCACAGACCTAATGACCCTGAAGCATGGCAGTTGTTGTATCCTTTTTAATGACTTTGCTTCCTGCTTTCCCAGCCCTTCTCTATTTTAAAATGGACATGAAATTCTGATTCCAACCTAAAAATTCCAGCTTTCCATTCCTGTCTCTCCCACAGCTGATAAGGCACAGCAGGAGTGGTCAGCGCAGTGAGATTTGGCCTTGTCACTCCTCCCCTGAGCCAGGTACACCCTGATGCCATGAGCTCTGCTCTGTGATCACTGGAGTTCATTGTTACACCACAATGTCTTTAGGAGTGAAAACAAACCCAGCCAACAGCTGATTCTTGGAAATGGCATAACCTTCTGACTCTGCAGTTAAACTGTGGATCCATGGATGTGTCCAAGGCCAGGCTGGATGGGGCTTGGGGCAGCCTGGGATTGTGGAAGGTGTCACTGCCCATGGCAGGGGTGGCACTGGATGATTCCAGGACTCCTCAAAGGGACTTTTCAGTGTTTCTGGACTATTCAGTGTTTCTGTGAGCCCTGTACCAAGCAGAGACGTTGCCCTGACAGTGGCACTTCACTGAGAGAGTGGCTTATCAAGATTTGTTTACCCCATTGTTGATACACTTGTATAACACTATATTGCATTGCAGAAAACAAAATTATTGCCTGCAATTATTCACTGTATCTTCACCAACTATCCACAGCGTCAGCTCAATTCAATCAATCAATTCAATTACTCTCATAATCTCTTTGAGGGGATTTCTCCCTGTCCCCATTATTCTCCCAAGCCCCTGAATGATGACATGTAGGTTTTTTTTTCTAATGCAATAGATGCCTTATTTATTCCACTGCCTCTGTATATATGACATGCACACTGTTCGGAGAATTGCATTGTTGTCACTGCAAATAATGATCTAAATGATTCCAGGACTTAATCTATATTTCCCTGAGTGTTTCATAATGTGCAGGAGGCAGAGAAGAAGATCTTCAAGTTATTTTTGAGGAAATATATATCACTGTGTGGTGGAGATGTCTTCAGGCAGCACTTGTTCCCAGAATTCTTTCATTTACGTTTCTGCTGTGTTTATGTGCTCTGTCTTAATGCTTCTTCACCTACTCTGGATATTAGCAAGTGGAGTAAGAAATATTTTTATGAGCTTTTTCCTGTGAAACAAATAAAAGTTAAAAACTGATACACAGTATTTGTTTATATTTCAGCGTACAGTCTGATTTCCAAGACCCTCAGAAATGAAACTTTTAGAAATATAGACTCAGTTCTGATGGCCACACAAAGAGCAATTTCAGTTTGTTATAATTATGAGGGAATTTCAGCTCCTCCAAATAAATATATTGTGGTGAGGAACCAAACAATTACTTTATTCCTTTTTTTTTTTTTTTTTAGTAATATTGTTATTCTGGAAATCTCTCTTTTTATGGGTTTGTAAAAGATAACATGAAAGCAGATGGAGCACGTGCCATAATCATTGATTATTAACACTAAATATTCTGTAATGAAAAAAACTACTGGCTTTAGAAGTGTTTCAACCAATACTTTCAACTACAGTTTTCACTGGGAAAAGAGCCACGAGCCACTGCTGAGAGAGGAAATTTTCTCCACCTGCACCAGACTGGAAATGTGGTGCTGTTTCCCCTCCCAAACCTTCCATAAACCTCAGCTGGACCCTAAAACACTCGCTGAAATATCCAATCTGAAATAAGTGAGCAACACAGGCTATTGCTTCCTTCACAGCATATTTTTCTGGCAGCTCTGTAAAATTAAGTATAAATTAATACCAACATTTGCAGATTCAAAGCATAAAACCTAATTAAATAGATAATTTCAGACCTACCCATACTGATTTGGCTGTTTAAACTTGCTTATTTCCTATAGCAGATTTTCCAGAAAAATTAGACAAGTATATATAATTTTTAAAAAAAAAAAAAAAGTAAAGGAAAATTTGAGAACATTCCTATCCCTCTTCCCTGCCCTGTGGGGGTGGGAAGGCCCTGGCACAGGGTGCCCAGAGAAGCTGTGGCTGCTCCTGGATCCCTGGAAGTATTGGCTGGGGAAATCTGGACTGGTGGAAGCTGTTCCTGCCCATGGCAGGGGTGGCACTGGATGGGCTTTAATGATCCTCCCAATCCAAACCAGTCTGGAATTGTATGACATTTCAATCACAGCATTGCTCCCAAGACCTTTTTTCCCAAATTCTATCCTCTTTGGTCCTCAATGGACAATGTCAGGATTCTTTCCTCTTCCCTTTGCTACCCACTGAGGAAGAGTCCCTTCTCTTCTCCCATTGCCACTGGCTCAGGACAAATGTTTCAGATTTTATCAGCTCCAGCACTGAAGGAACTCGGTGAATGAAAATGTGCTTGTGTTCTCCTCTTTCAGGCATTATATCAGGGAGGAAGGAGCTGCTTGTCTACTGACAGAAACTAAGTGCTCCTATCTGTTGTAGCCTGCTCCCTTATCTGCTGCCTTCTATTGTTTCCAGAAAAACCCTCTTGTAATGGGCAAGGAACTCGATAAAAAGCACAGAGTGAGGGCTGGCCTAATTCAAAAGGACACTTTTCTGTCCCTGGATGTTAAAGCCATGACCCTGTTTGTGAGCAATGAGACATGAATGAGGTGTGTGGATGTTCAGTGTGTCACCACAGCACAGGAAATATCTGTAATTTTGGCAGATAGCCTGAGGGATAAGAGCCACAGACATGCTCCCGGCATGTCTAGTCCTAAAGAGAACAAAAGCTGCTGCACCTTCCATTTCCATACATGAAATCCCTAATTCCAAAGCTGAAACAACTATTTTTTCCACCTCCATCTCCCCCTGGATGCAGCTTGTTCATATTTGAACTCTTTCTGCCCAGGTGTGCTCAGCTGGAAACCAAACCCACCTGGGAAGGTCACAGCCTGCAGGCTGGGCAGAGTTCAGTGCCCTGTTCATTGCAGGTCGATCATGTCCAGGAAAGAAAACACATCTTGAAGGAAAATAAGAGATCAGAGTTATATTTGGGGAAATGCCCCCCATCCTGGCTGTGCCTGGATCCCTGAAAATGTCCAAGGCCAGGCTGGACAGGACTTGGAGCACCCTGGCATAGTGGAAGGTGTCTGTGCCCATAGCAGGGGGGGGACTGGATGAGATGGAAGGTCCCTTCAACCCAAAATGTTCTGTCATTCTATGATTCTATAAAAGGAGAAAAATCAGAAATCACTCCAGAAGCCGAACAGGTACTTGGGGTTTATAATTGTGTTATCATATATTATATTTAACATCTATTATACAGTATTACATTATATTATGTATAGTATTATACACATTATAATTTAAAATATATTAAACTCATTATTTAGCATTAATCCATTCTAGTGGAGTTTAGAGTCAATATCCCTGCTGCCAAAGGTGGGATGTCACAAATTCAGGGGTTTCAGGCCAGTCCATGGAGCTCAAGCCTCCAGTCCCAGCTGCACCAGCCCTTGCTGAGTGACTTTAATCACAGTGTGCAGACAGATACTTCTAGAGCTGCACAAGGGTCTCCAACAGATCCCTGACACCTTTGGGGGCCAAACCTCTCCAAGCCTCAATCTCCTGCAAAGTGCCACCATATTCCTTTCCCCCTCTGTTTTATGAATTTGTTGCAGTGTGTGAGTAGAGCCAAGCTCCTGCAGCTGGTTGTGACTGGGGTGGGTGAGCGGTGCTGCCAGCACCTCAAATGACAAGTGAAAGTTCAGACATCTGGCACTGGTTGCTCACAGACACATTTCCTTCCTGAAATGATAACACACAGATGATGGAAATAAAACAAAAGGAAGCAAAACTGACAGTTGCTATTGTACATCCAAATGAAAGCATTACTTCAGGGAAGGGACTCTGCTCTGAGACAGCAGTTTTCAAAAATGGCTGTTGGAAAAGAACTTTCCATTTGAAATAATAATCACATCTCTACCTGTGACTGAACTGACAATGAAACAAACGGCCTTGAGACAGTCATAAACCTAGGACAGATTAATTTGTCTGGAGATGATACTGTTTTCCTACACTGCCCTTGCAGCACTGAATTATGCATCATTTCATTTATCAGATTGCCTCTCTCTCCCTGCCAACCCTGCAGCACAACCACGCTGCCTAAACTGCACTGATTTCCAGCAGGATGGAAAACACACAATGGATTTTCTTATCACTCCCCTTGCTGTCCCAAACCTAACAAAGCTCTGCTTTCCCTCTCATTTCTTACCACTTTTGCTGTTTTCCTGTTGCAGCTCTGCTCTGTATTTGTCTGACTTTTTGTCATGCTAAGCAGCAATCCCTGCATGACAAAATTTCCTAATTGTAAAGAGCAAGTCAACCATAATTATTATACTTTTACTATGATCATTTTCCAGAGGCGTCCCACCTCTTATGAGAATGAGAAACCTGGGCTGCCTGGTTATAGATTTTCACAGTTGCCTCAAGTGCCAGGGATTCTGCTGAGCTGTGCAGACAGAAAGAGGACACCATTACTGCCAGTGTGCCTTCAAATTATCAGGAGCCTGCTGGCTCAGGGATGCACAAGGGACAGGACACAAGGATGTGCCATTTCCTCCTGGCAGTTGTCTTTCCCCACCTCCAAAACCCCCTCTGTCAACCCAAAAAAGGGCACTACCATAGCAGAGAGGGACCAAGAGATGCTTTTTTTGGTGCCTCACACTGCTGGGTCCTTCTTCTGCTTCCCTTTGCTGTCCTGATGCAAATGAAGTCATGGAGAGGGCTTAGAGAGCTCTTGAAACAAACAAACAAAAAAGCTTCAACCCTCAAAGGGTTGTGGTGGAGTCTCCATCCCTGGAAGTGCCCATAAATTGTGTGGAAATGTCATTTAGTGCTACAGGGTACTGGGGGCGTGGGGGATTTGGGCAGAGGTTGGACTTGAAGGTCTTGAGATCTTTCCCAACTTTTATGATTCCCTGACTCACTGGGATGAGCTGCCAAGGCCCCAGTACATGGCACAAACTGGGATTGTTGGCCCAAGAGCTTTATCCCAAATGGCTTTTCTGATGGAGATGCTGCAGCAATCCAAGTCTTCAATTAAAAGAACATTACAAAATCATAATTAAGCAGAGTAATCTTGTTTAAAGCCCCCCTTCAACTATCTGAGAGAAGAGTTGTCAATGCAAGGACGTTGGCCTTTCCCTTCTCTCTGGATGTCTCGCAAGGAATCAGTGTCTGGAAAAAAACAGGAACCCTCCAGCAGCAACTTCCTCATGAAAGAAAGGATTTAGTGAGTCCCCTGGAAAAAATTTAATCTGATGCTTTTGGCACACAAAACATAGATATTACATCCCTTAGAAATAAAATTCTTCAATGAAGAAAGGCTTTAATGAATATTTGTAGGAATTTTTATACATTTTCACGAGAAACAAAAATTATGAAAAACATCTTCTCCCTCTTTAACATTCCCAAATATGTAGGTTTGGAAATAAAGACTACAAAATGGAACCTATTCAGAAGGAAAATGTTCACTGGGAGTTCATCTGTGGGATGATAAGACATAAAAGTGAGCATCTGTATATTTGGATGCATCTTATTTACACTCAGGGAAGACACTGGGAATGTCATAAAATCCTGCAAAAAAAAAAGAGCCCTAAATGGCCTTAGAGTCATGTGAAATTTAGAAGAAATCTGGCCAAAATTTAGTACCTGGAATGCAAATTCATTGCAAAAATATGCTTTTCCAGTCACATCAAATATGCAAAAATATGGTTGCAAATTGAAAGTAAAGCAAAACACAGATGCACCATAAATTTCATTCTGGTACCGTTACGAGGAGCAAAAGCCTGAGAAGATTTTTGCATTTTTATTTTCTCCATTCAATTTATTCACCTCTTTTTACTATGAGTGAGAGACCCATTAAAATATTAAAAGATATTTAGTAGGTGATCTAAAATGATTAAAAACAGGATTTAAAAAAGCATTTCCAGTGCTTGTCAGCATCAGGTGTTTTTATCAAATTTAATACAAAATAGCTAATGAGGGCAACTCAGCCCCAGTAATGTTCAAAATGCAAACTTGATTTTCAAAATCCTCCCCTCCATATTTAATGGGGTGATGATTACAAGAAAAGTGATGCTCCAATATGTTAATTCCCTCTCTGTTTTTCTGCTGATGTTACTCTTCATTTGAAGAAAACTGTCACCCTCTCTTCCCCAGCAGATCAAAGCGAGGCATCCAGTTTGTACCAGATGCCATCATACAAAATTACATTTAAGAAATCTCCAAAGTAATTAAAAATCTGTGTATAAGCCCTCTCAAAGAGGAAGACACACTGTACCAATTCGCCCCTTTTTAAACAACTTCTGGGGAGGTGACAAAATGTGACTTAAAGTTTATGCTACACATGCCACCCCCTTCCTTTGAAGTTCTAATTAATTATCTTTCCTGAGAATCACAATAAACAGGAGGCTGCTGTTGAATACTGAGATATCTGGGTTCCTCATCCAACTGAGGTCAAGAAAGACCATGGAATTCTGGTGAGCATTTGGATCTTGGACAAATAATTCTAGGAGTAGAATGAGACTGACTCAGGTCCATGGTACTGGATTTGTTTTGGGCACATATTTTCATGTACCTTTGCAGTCAGCACAACAGGACTTGCTGTCCCCAGCCTGGAAAAAAATCAGGGACAGGAGGGGGACCTTTATCAGTGTTGGGAATGTATGAATGCCAAAGACCAGAGGAGAAGGGGTATAAATGCATCAGCCCTTGTTATGATCCCCAAATCCAACCCAAAACAGTATCAAGAAGAAACCTGGTTGCTGGAGAGAAAAGCTTTTGTTCGAGAATAGAATCTTAGTGAACTTGCCTTGTAATACTGTAGGGTTTTCCTATAACTTTATTTAAATTTTGAACAAATCCATTTTCTTGTGCTAAAGCAAAGAGGTCATGAAGAGCAAGGGATAGTCCAGTCCCAGCCAGGCCACACCAACACATGCAAGTTAGCACAGTCTGGTCCACACCTCAGTGTCCCATTATCATCCTTCTCTCCCTTCTCCACACCTCAGTGTCCCATTATCATCCTTATCCTCCTTCTCCACACCTCAGGGTTCAGTTATCATCCTTCTCCCCCTTCTCCACACCTCAGGGTCCAGTTACCATCCTTATCCTCATTCTCCACATCTGAAGGTCCAGTTATTATCCTTATCCTCCTTCTCCACATCTCAGCGTCCAATTATCATCCTTCTCTTCCTTCTCCACACCTCAGGGTCCAGTTATCATCCTTTTCCTCCTTCCCCACCCTTCAGAGTCCATTCCCCACCCTTCAGAGTCCATTCCCCACCCTCACCTTCCCTTTTGGATTTGTTCCAAACCTCCCTGCCCTGGGCAGCCAGGAGGCCAGGAGCAGGTGCAGGTACCCTGAGGCCCTGCCATGAACACCCCCGTGTCTGTTGTGTCCCTGTTCCAAGGGACATCAGCTGCCACCAGTGTGTCACCACAAGCTCAATCAAGCCCCAGGAGCTGCCTGCCAAGGTGAGGTTCTCTCCCAGTGCCTGTTTTTGTTAAACAATTCATGAAGGTATGAATTCACTCCAGAGCACAAAAGACACGAATTGAAATGCATCCAAGCTGCTGCTGGTGCCAGGAATATGACTCTGAGCAGCTTCCACTGTTTATAGACTTGAAAAAGATGAAAACATCCGGTCTGGCATGGAAAGGGGCTGCCAAATCCATCCTGGAGAGCAAGTAATGGAGTTGATATTCATTAACCCTTCTCGGTTGGTTTTTTTAATAAAATGAGAGAGATCTTGATCCAGCCTCCAAGCAAGATTTATTTATTTCTAAATGACAAAGAAATGGAAAACACAAGGCACTTGGCAAAGTATTTGTTTGAATACCTTGGCAGCTTGTCATTGATAATGGAATTGTTGTCTGATCTTCAGTCATTTGCAATTTAATTTACCCACAAAACCTACCACTTCTCCTTGCACATATTTCTCCACAGTGTGCCTATTTACCTTCCCAAACCAGGAAGAAATACATTAGATGATTTAAAGGGTAGCCCTTAATGTAATTTAAAGCCTTGCAAATTGATTTTCCTTAATGAACTTTATATCCTGACATCCTGTCGTTTTTCCTCTAGTACATTCAATTAGGCTATAATCAGTTATTAAGGGTTAGATAATGGGAACGTGACATCATCCACACGAGGCAGAAATTTTTGTGAGAGATTAATTAAAATCTAATTTTTATGCAAGGCTAGACCATCTGGGCCAAAAGGTGCCTATGATAATTGCAAGGGGAAACACAAAAAAAAAAAGGAGAAAAAAAATCCTGAAAAACCCAGAATGGGGAAAGGAAGAACACTTGGCTTGGGAGGATGCTGAGATGAGAGGGGAGATGTTTCTCTTGGGCATATAAGAGGGAGAATCTTTGTGCTGTCTTCATCTAAACCACAGCAGAACAAACATCGTGAATCGAAGCATTTCAGCAAAGGAGCTGAATACATTCCTTTGTGGATGAAAAGCCAGAGCCATTCATGTTCTACTTTCAGGTAGAAACACTCTTTAATAGCAGTAGTAGCAGTGCTTAAAGCAGAGAGGCTTTTGTGCCTTTGTTAATACTAACTTGTGATAGAGGGGAGCTCTGGGCTCCAAACACATCTCTAATCTCAGCAGAGAACACAGCTCAGCAGTTCCATTTGCCCCATATCAAAGAAGGAAAAATGTTGTTATTCTGCCAAGAAAATGGATCTATTTATCTGATGCAACGGTCTCTACAACACAGGGTTTGTGGGTTTGTTTTTCCTCGCCTGTATTTTTTTTTTTTTTTTTTTTTTTTTGGAAGTGAGCGGATTGTAACCATTCTTAAACCGGAATAGAAGGGTTACATCAACCACAAAGAACTTTCTAGTAAAAATATCCATATTGCTGCAGTAATTCTGGAGGCTATCATATTTCAGAACTAAAAAAACCCTGCAGCTCAAGAAAAACAGCCAGCATAAGAGTTCTTCACACTCATTACTGCATTTCAAAGCAGCACCTCCAAAGCAACCCAGCCCCTGAGCAATTTTGGGGCACTGCCTCTAGGAGAGGTGAAAAGAAGGTTCAAAGCCTACAAATGTTCTCTGTTCATGCAGCTAATCCTGGAGTGATAGACCTTGTGTGCCTCCCTGGCCTCATCTTCTCATTCTGGTGGAGTATGTCTCCACTGATGTCCAGGAAAACAAGAGCCAAGTCTGAGGGTCAGAATGTTCCACAAAGATCTCTTTGCGGGGTCTGGGGATAGAGTTGGTTCTTTTTTTTGGTCTTCCGACTCTTTGTTGGTTCTTTTTTTGAAGGATTAAAGGTAAAAATCAAGCTACTGTCCAGTTTTCTCTCATCAGGTGGCTTTGAATCTGCTGGAAAACTCCCGTTCTCAAAACAATTTAGAGAAGCTACAGCTTTCATTTGATTTTAAAAATGTGCTCCTGGCATTATATTTTTCCTCCTTTGACTTTCTAGGCTTTCTCTTTTGCCCAAACCTCCCAAGCATCCCAGTAACACATATAACCATAGTCTTAATTAAGAAAGAACGTGGCTTGGATCATTATTCTAAGTCTGTTTGGAGGAATTGTTACCCAGTTGTAAGTGAGGTTTTCAATGACTGTATTTCTTCCCCAGAGATAAGGCAATTAACATTGTTTCCCATAAAATCCACCTTCCCCCACTGCCTCCATGGAGGTAAGCAGAAGTGAGAACAAATCAATACCAGAATCTATTCCCAGGAAAAGGGAACAAATATATCTTTATAATTACAATATGTAACACATTCCACAGCTGCATGCCTCTTGTGGATACTTCTGATCTGAATGTAAATACATGTTTTATGCTGAGGATAATTTCAAAGAGGAGCTGGGAGCACAGACAGAACAATCCAGTGCTTTTAAATCTATGAACCAACCTATTCATATTTTCTCTGCATTCCCATGATATACTGAAGAGCAGCCTATGCTGTAATGTACAGTGCAATGGAAATATAAAAACCACTTAACTGGCCAGGAACCTGTACTTTCTCCTTAAATCCACATCTTTATAGACCTATATCAGTTACTGGTTAGGGACAGACAAAGAATAGATCGCATAGGGGTAGCATCAAGATTTAATGTGAGCCAGAGACCAAAGACCCAGATTTCTTTCCTGATTTCATGCTTATGCAGAACTGAACCCATGATTCAGCAGTGGAGCTGCTTGGATATTTCTAGGACAAGCCTGAGAAACTTGTTCAATATTCACTTTGGTGTCCAAATACTGCTCATGTCCATTCCCCCAAAACTGAATTCTCTCAATCCATGGCAATACCAAATGAGCGAAATCTGCCTTTGCTGTTTCTGAGTTTTCTTACCCGGGAGTTCCACTCCTTTACAAGTTTGCTTATACGCTTCCCAACTTCTCCTAAACCACACCACCTGGAAATCTCCCCTTCCAGACCAGCTCATGCTTGCCAGCTGGAGGGGGCTGTTAGAGAAACAAACAGGCATTAAATATCCCCAGACCTTTCTATTTCATCTACAGAAAGAAAATAACTCTGGGGTAAATATGCAAGGCATTGAACACTTTGAGAGAAATTGCTGTTCTCCATAATTATTTTTTAATTTACCCTCTGCTGGATGAGAACTGAGGCCCTTGTCTCCTCGTCAGCACAAACTTTGCATTTCTTGATCTGCATCTGGGGCTTGCCGAAAAATGAGCATCTTGATTACAGCTCTGCCCTTCCCCTGCTCAGCTCCAGCTGCTGCCTCTCCTCGTGCATTTCCAAAAACTGAAAGGCAGAACCATTTACTTCCTTATTTCTCTGATTTATTTTGCTCATGTGGGTTATCTCACTTCCTTTTGCAGCTCCCTGAATATCTCTGAAAGGAGGGAGAAGAGCCCGGCTGTGCCCAGGGGCAGGTGCAGGATCAGAGGAGGGAGAGACAGCTGGGGCAGTGCCACCACCACAGTGACAACAACGAGCCCCAAAGTACAGCTTTTACAGTTCTCCACTCCCTCCTCTTGCTGAGAGCAATGAAGTTTGTAGAATCTGTGTGGGGAGGAAAGTGGGGATAGAGAAGGAACAGCAAACAGCTTTTTGTGTGGTCTCAGTGAACCTAATCCTTGACAAATACATCCTGTGTTGGGTGAGACACACTTCAAGGAGTTGTGGCTCCCAGAGGTATTCCTGATAGCTTTTCCCAGCTCTCCCAAGAAGAGTTTGGCTGCCTTCCACAAGCCCATATTTTATTTTTCAGTCAACTCACTGGGATGTGCCCACTCTCCACTCACAAGTAGATGGATCTTGTGTTCCCACTTCCTTTCTCTTCTGTTCCTAAGCCACAGCCACAGCAGAGTGCAGGGAGGGAGCAGTGACCTGCAGAAAAACATTCCCCATGCAAGGCTGACTCAGCTTCTGGCTGAAACAAAGAACAAAAGTGGCTCAAACCAAACAAAAAACCAGAACGAAATCTTATTCCTCCCCTCTTTATCTTACCCTTTCATCTCACCTTATTCTCATAACCTTGAAGCTTTGTGAGAGCCTGGAGCACAAATAATTACAAAAAATAGTGGAGTAGTCCTTGGAGGAGAAGTTGACATCATTATGTTGGGTTTTCTGTGGAACATTTACTTCTAGGCTGCAGTGAGAGCAACAGTTCATTCACCTTCATCCAGGAAGATGTGCACTTCAAACAGCATCAGCCAAGAGGCTTTTTTTGCATGGCCAAACTCCCCAGTTTGTGATTCACCCTGCAGTGGTTCAGCTGAAGCTGGTGCTCCCATGGCATTATCACCATTTTCCTCTCTCCACCTGCAGAGCACACCAGAAATTCACAAATCACCATAAAAAACACTATTCCCACATCCCAATGTCCTACCTCTTATCCCACACACCAGCTCTGCACTTGTGCAGATCCCATTTTTTGCTCTTTCACTGTCACTTTTCCCCCCACAACACCAAAGCTGCTCTCTCCAGCTTTGGTGCCTGGTGGATGTTTTCTTCCCAGAGGTTTTTTTCCCCAGTGCAGTTCCAAGGCTGGGCAGGATGGTTGGTTTTTAATCAGCCCAACATGTCACTTGAGCCTCTCAGAGCCTAGCCCAGATTTACTTTAGGATTTTCAATGTTGATGAAAGCACAAGTGGGAAGGAGCAAAGCTTCTGCTGACTTTGTAATTAATCACAGGTTAAAGTGCTGTATGAATTATACAGGCCCCAGGAGAGCCATCACTTTTGGAATTTCCAACAAAGCACACAACTTAAGACATTATTTGCTTTGTGTATTTGCCTAATAGAAGCATTAGTCACTGAGCTTTTTTATTATTTTTTCAAATTTTTGCAATAACCTCGCTAATCTGGGGAAGGTGATTTTCTAATACGAGCTCTACCTTTAGAGCTTGGAGAAAATTTGGTGCTGTGTGAATTTAGACAACCTGGCAACAGCTACAACAGAAAATTCAGACATTATGTTTTTCAAACCAAGCACTCAGAGTGTTTTTGACAGGTAGTGGGTGGGAGAGTCACTCAGCACTGAATTTGCAGTGAAGGATGTGGGGGAGAGAAGCAGTTCAGCCAACTGCAACTCCTGCAAATTTATCAACAAATACCCCCACAGCTTTTAACATCCTTCCTGCTTTGACTCCAGAGCCATCCCACTGCTCACAGCACAGGAAGAGACACCTGCTTCATGCACATCACCTTCACAAGCAATCCTTCCAAAGCTAAATGTTAAATCCCCCTGCATGTGCCAGTTTACAGATCCTAAGGAGGTTGTTTTGCTCCTTATGAAGTACCTTGAGATTCAAAAAAAAAGTACTAAAAAAATTTTAAATAACACTTGAAAAGGTAATTTCACTTAAATAGAAATTTACTTCATTATAATTAATAGGAACAAAAGAGGAATCATAGAACAGCCTGAGTTGGAAGGGACCTTAAATCTTTTAATTCCACCCCTGCCATGGCAGGGACATCTCCCACTATCCCAGGTCGCTCCAAGCCCTGTCCAGCCTGGCCTTGGACACTGCCAGGGATCCAGGGGCAGCCACAGCTTCTCTGGGCACCCTGTGCCAGGGCCTGCCCACCCTCACCAGGGATTCCTGCATTATGCTTTATTAACAGTACAGAAGAATTGTTGTCATCCTTTCTTTTGTCTTTCTTGTCACTAGCAGCTACTGCTTTAATTAGACTTTTTTCTTAAATTGTCTTAAAGCACAGAGAAGGTAAAAACACTGGCAATAATATTTCAATGGGATTTCAAACAGTAAAGCATGAAAAGAAGAAATATGGAATTACTTTGCCTTTTGATTGCCTTTAACAAAATGCTACTTTTTCTGTGGATTGGTTCATGTAGGGGTTACAGAAGGAATTCAAAAGATAATCGTAAATCAGTAATACCAGGTCTGATCCCGCAGCTTTAAGGCTGCTTAATGAAGTTAAAGAAAAGAGAATGTAAAAGAGATGTGACTACATCTGAAATTTCTAAGTAGCTCCAGACATACATAATGGAGGAACTTGGGCCCCAGTGAATGCCAATAAATCTATTTTCTTTTAAAGAAAAAATTACGAAACATTTAAAGGACATCAATCACACTTTTCTTAACAGAGTGTTAGAGAGTGACAATTAAAAATGCCCTGTTCTGCTGTAGCTCACCTTAAATCATGTTTTAGAGCCTGAGCCAGTATATGAAGTTGTTACTAAAACTATTTCTTCATTGCATGATTAAAATCTAATGTTAGAAATAAATTTTGCTTTACACTAGTGAAATGATTAAATATTGTTTTTCAAAGCTTATCTTTATGTTTACTTTAAATGCTGTTAGATTAAGTTAAAATTTTCAGTTAAAAAGACACTAAATTAAGTTTCTAATTTATAGAAAGAGAGTGATGGAAATTTCTAAGTTTTACCATTTCAATCACTTCACAAGCAAACAAAAAAAAAAAAAAAGAAAGGAAGATTGAATAAGAACAGATTTTTCAGCAGACAGACAGCTTGGACTTTAAAAAAAAAATCATGTTTTTCATCCACATTTCATGACATCAGCATCAGTTGATGCTGTGAGTGGGGGTGTGGGTGTGCATCTCCTCATCAAAATTTAACAGTGACATTTTCTTCAGCTTCTGACAAAAAAACAAACACTGTCCAGGCCATTCCCTTTGGGGTAGCGTGGCTATCCCGGTTCTCAGCTTATCTGGTTTTTGTACAAACAAGTCTCTCCCATTTATCTGCCGATAAATCCTGAATTCCTACCCGGTGAGCAGCATCTGGAGTCACCTTTCCTGCAAGACTTGCAGAGAAAAGGGATTAATTCCAGCTCGTTTCCGTGCGTGGCACCGAGCCACGAGCCTGCTGGAAAACCTTTGTGTCTATTTGTCTCCTTTATTTTCCAAACCCTTAAAACCCAAATCCAATTTGTTGCTTTGTGCATTCCTGAAAGGGTGGGAGTGGTGCAAAACCCCCTGGAGATTCCAGAGGGGCAGAGCACACCTCAAAGCTGGTTTGTGTGGCCCGGGCAGAGAAGAGGGAACCTGGCAGAGTCCAAGGCCAGGCTGGAAGGGCTTGGAGCCACCTGGGACAGTGGAAGGTGTCCCTGCCCATGGCAGGGGTGGCACTGGATGGGTTGTAAGGTCCCTTAAGGTCCCTTCCATCCCAAACCATTCAGGGATTCTGGGATTCCATGGATATTGTAGACAATCCACAGTTTCATTTGATGCCTAAATGCCATTGGAGGAATGACGGCTCTTTTATGATTAATATTCCTTTGCCACCTGGAGTTGAATGATTAGTGCAAGTCCTGAAGGTCATCTTGCAAAGGCAGTCACTGCATTTCTTCTCTTTATCATGTGCAATTCCATGGACAATTCTCTTTGATGATTTTTTTCCAGAAGGAATAAATGAGGTACTTCTGGTCGTACCCCCTCACAAGCAGCAGGTCCACAACAAGGATGCCCCAGATTCCAAATTTCAGCTGCACACCACAGCTCCTTCCCTTTCCCAAAGTACCCATGGAGAGAATACATCCTGTGGGTGCTGCTCACCCATCTCCCAAGGGCCACATGTGAACCCTGCTTCCCAAAAATTGACAGGATAAGAGGGTTGGAGGCTGAGTGATCTTCCAGAAAGAGAGCTTGAAAAACAGAGGTTGTCAGCTTTTCCAATATATCCTATGTCTTCAGCTGCTTAATATGCCCAGGAAAATGAGCTGCCTCCTGCTCTGCATCTCCAGCACAGCCTGGACTTGGTGCTTACCAGAGAAACACAAATAAATGCAATTCCTAAAAGCATGTTTTAGATCTTTAACATGTCCAGCAAGATTTAGAAAAAGCCAAATATCCCAGCAAGTTAATTCATCATTTGTCTTCTGGAGTAACTTGCTGTAGTTTTCCACAAGCAAGTTTGTAAAATTTTCTCTAATCGTGGCTTTTTTTTTTAGAAGCTGCTCTTTTCCACCTGCTTCCATTTTAATGTGTCCTCAATATCAGTTATTTTTACTTCAGCTCTAAGAGGCAAATAACGAGGATAAACAATAACTCTTCCTTTCACAAACAAAAATATGATATTGCTAGTAGAAGAAAACGGAAAATTGCCAGAGAAATAAAAATCTCAGCAAGTGTTTTCATTTGTCAAATTTGCTCAGTGAGAAGGTCCTCAGTAAAGAAAATATAATCCATAAAGCCAGCATCAATTACCACAGAGTGGAGGCATTGGGCTGCTTTTGCTCCTAATTTTTGCATATTGGAAAATGATGATTACACACACTCCATCACCAGGGAACAGGCCAATCCACACAAACATCACCAATCCCCAGCACTGTGGAAATCTGTGGGATTCTGCAAACCTGTGAACCTGCTGAAACAATAAACTGAATTAATCTAAAGCACTGGCTCAGTGCAGCTGATGGGAAATATAAGATGACTTGTTAGCTGTGTATTAGTTCCTAGGAAAGATATGGATAAATTGGGATTTACATGGAATTCTTCAGCTCCCATTATGGAAAACCACTACCAGTCTGTGCCAATAAAGAATACAGGGAATAAAGGAAAGGAGGAAGGAAGGTGCTGGCAAGGATCTAACCTAAAAGGGACAACAGTAAATTATGAGACTAGAGATGGAAATCACAAGAACTTGGGATTTGTTTACATAAATTCACAGAAATTGCTAAAAAAAAAAAAAAAAAAAAAAAAAAAAAAAAAACCCAAACAAACAAACAAAACCTAAAAACATAATACAAAACCAAGCAAAACAAACAAACAAAGGGAAAAAAATCCCTAAACAGAAAGCATGGAGGAAATAGTAAACATGTAGGTGGAGGTCCACAAAAAATCTTAGCAATGCTCAGAAGTTCAGTAGATGTTGGTCACTTCTTGCTTAAAATTAAGCAAAAACTCAGAGGCTTTAGCTGTGTCATAGTCATCGTTTCAGACCATAACTTCATTCTCATCCTTTTTTTTTTTTTTAATTTGTGATGCTGAGTTTATATTTCTTGTATATTTCTTATAATACAGACATGTGGCTTCTGGTTGCTATCAAGTGCTGGAAGCCAGTCTGCTCACAGAATCCCACAATCACTGAGGCTGGAAAAGGCCTCCAAGCCCACCGAGTCCCAGCTGTGCCTGATCCCCACCGTGTCCCCAGCCCAGAGCTCGCCTGGATTCCTTCTTGGCCAGCTGAACTCACTCTGGCACTCACTCTGGATTTGAGAGTTTATTATTTTCTAAGATAGAATAGGAATATCTCCAGTAGATGTGCAGCACAATGACAAACAATTTGCAATTGTTCCCAGCAGCTCTTCATTGCTGCTGGAGGAACAGGCTACTATTGAAATCCTAAGACTCATAAGATGCATCCTGTGTCGAAATATTCCAAAGATTGTTTCCAGAGAGGATTTCTAATGTGCCACCAATGTGCAGCATGCTCACCACTTTCCTCCACTGTGGTAATTCACTTCCCACTGACCCACAGATCCAATTAATTTGCAGCTAATGGAACTCCATGTTCAAAGGAATTCTGAGTATTACTCAAAATTCCCAGATGAGTCTGTTAGCCAACTGTCTTGGAAGGGCTGATAAGCAGCAGGAACACAGGGTCTACTCGTGGTGCATAATTTTGCTTCTCACATATGCTTCTGGTGTTTGGCACACAAATTGTATTTCGAGTTCCTTAAAAGGATTTGGTGCCGGGTTTCATTCCTTTGTTACATAAAGTCGTCTCATGGAAGTGCAGTGGCTCAACCCTGAAATGACCCTAAATATTTTATTTGCCTCAGATCTTGCTCCTTCTCTGAGTTTCCTCCTTATTTCACTCCTCTGTTTGGTCCCCTGCAGAGAGCAGGGAAGTTGGAGTCCATTGCAGGGCAGAGTTCCTCAAGACCTGTTTGAGGGAAAGCTTGATGTGAACGAGGTGATTCCACCTCTGGCTGCACAGTTTGAGCCTGGTCCTTGATTTAGACTCTTGTTTTGTGGTTGGGACCCCAAGGTAAGGATGGATTCATCCCTTTTTCCTGGCGGCATCTTTTCTTAGGCTTCATGAGAGGGATGTGCCACAGGGGAACTGAAGGCACCTCCCAGTCTGCCCCAAACAATTGAATTGGTGGGGCTGGTTTGTGCCTCGTTTTAGGCAAGGAGCAGCAATGGAACCTGCATTCCCTGCAGTGGCCAGGCAGGACCACAGGGCAGGTTTGGGGAGTCTGACTGCATCCCCTACAGGCAGCACTGCATCAGTTCAGTCACCACCTGGGAAATGAGGGTCTGTCCTGGGAAGAGATTAGACTCCCCACAGAAGCATTTACCTATCAAAAAAATTCCAGCAAAACAGTTTTGGGGGTTTTGCCTGCAGAGTACCCACAGACTGTGGTCATGGGCTCCCCTTCCCACCCAGCCACATCAGCTCCTCCCTTGCAGCAGCAGAAGGGAACAAATGGTGTCTTCACACAAGGCAGCAGAAACAGAGCTGCACTGCAGACATAAATAAATCTTTGCCACAGCATCAGAGCAGGTAAGGCAGAAAGATATCCACAGAAACCACTCTTCCCCGCACAGAGCTGTCTCCCTCATGCTGGTGCTCAGAAGATCTTCCTAAACCACAATGGCCATAAATGCAGCAGCTCTGACAGGTCCAGGATGAACCATTCCCCCTTTTTGCCTGGTGAAAGGGTTGAGGTGTTTCATCTTCCAGTGTGAGATTCACCCAAAGGAAAACTTTTCCGAGTAAGGAAGCATTGCAGCTCCGTAGCTGCATATTTTAAGCCTGGTTCCTAAGTATTCAAGTCATTATAAATCCCCTGACTTCAGCAGAGCTGTGCAGAGTTATGTCAGCTATGAATCTGGCTGTTCCCCCCTTAAGTACTTCCAAAGCATTAAAATCCTTTCAGAAATAAGTCATGCAGGTGATGTTTGCCCACACATAAATCAATTAAGACGTGAAAGGTTGTGTGCAGGCATGGGGTTGGGAGGGGAGCATGGGGGAAGAGAAAGGGATATTTCCCTTTTTAATTTTCCAGGTAGGTTTTTTTTCCCCTCCAGGATGTCCTGTCTTCGGTGAACTTCATTCTATGTACCCAGAGCTACTCATTCTGTAAAACTCACACTGCCAAAGGGTCATCAGGATTTACAGCACACATCCTTAAGGTTGGATTAATTGTGTATTGCTTCATGGGACAGGAGCTTTGCAACCTGGGCTCATTACATGATGAATTACCTTTTTTAGGTTCTGCTAGAACCACAGTTTGAACCACCAGGCTCTAATCTTCCCAAAAAAAAAAAAAAAAAAAAAAAGGATAGGTTTATTTTTATTTTAATTTTTTTTTTCCTGAAATAGGCTACCAATGAAAGGTATCAGCCTTTTCAAACTCCACCCTCCACATTCAGATTTAAAAAAAAAAAAAAAAAAAGGAAACTGTGTATTCTTATAACTCACTGATGTCCTCCCAAATCTTCTCTGACATGTTTATTGTCAAGTGATGGCTTTGGTACTAATAATTCTTAAATATGCTCAAGAATTCGTCAGAATGAGCTCTTTACCAATAAAATATCAGTGGGTGCACTGATTTCACAGCCAAAAGATGAAAATCAAAGGGTTATTTTAGGACTTTTTTTTCTACACCAAAACAATTATAAAGATTAACATTTCATATCTAATCAGAGTTTGAAAATGAATACAAAAGTAGAAAAAAAAGTAAGAAAAAAAGTAGATGTCGATTAGGCCTGAGAGAAAGCTCAATAACAAGGGTCCAGAGATACACAAGAAAGCAATTTTCCTGCCAGGTATGGACTATTCCTGACCAAGACCCAAAATGAAGAAAACAAGATCCCAAAGCCTAATTTATAAGTAAACTGCACCCAGCTGTTCACCCATTGCACTCAAATAAAATTACTCTAACTGAGAATAAATATTTGCTCTGTGTCACATGAATCTGCCTTACAGCTCTTTCACTGACAGTGCAAGAATAAGTGAGATTTTTCCATTATTATTTGCGTCCAATTTTACTTATCCATCATAAATTTGCTCCTGAGCTCATAAATCTCTCACCTGATAATAATGTTTTCCAGTAGATACTTTTCTGAGATCATATTTGGTGAGATACCATACATAAACACTGCAAGTAGACAAAAATAAATCCACAACAGGTGTAATAATTGTCTGGGGAAAAAATAGCACTTTGCTCAAGAAAGGCATTTGGGTAGACACTACAGATTTCCTTGCTGAGTTTCCAATACTGAAATTGCTTCTGTTGGTTTGTGGCTTGAAATTCATAGAGCCCTGATTAAAATTTCAGGTTGAATTTTTTTCCATGGCTTCCTCCCCCCTGCACTTAAAAATGAGCATAATGACATGAGGAAAAAGAGGAAAGGTGAAGGAAGAATTCTAAAAGTATTTTTGGTTTAGAGGCACTTGTATCATGAATGGAGACTTTTCCTCTGCTACACTTTTAACCTGGTTCTGAAAAACTTGGGACTAAAGGAGGGCTGGATAAAGGAAAAAAAATTTCTGAGGCTCCAGTTTTATCTCAGAGAACTTAACCAACCAAAAAGGCAGAGGCATAAAATCACAGTCCTCATCTCCATGCCCTTGATATTGATTCAGCTCACATGAATCTGCAGTGAGCGCCTTCATTCCTCAGGATTCTTGTGATTGTGTGAATAGCTCAGGCCTGTTTGGATAAAATAGCCCTGCTAACCCTGAGAGCTGCAGAGAAAAGCTCCAAAATGTGACCCAAGTGAATCCTAAAGTGTTCAGAGCCTAATGATGAATAAAAGAGCCCGGCATGTTTATTAGATTTCATCATTCTACAACACTTGGGCTCAGCAACAGCATAACCATAAAAACAGCACTTGCACAGCTCATGGAAAAAGAAGGGAGATTATTTTATGAAAAGGTGAGGCCCCTTCTAGGCTCAGGTGCCACCTCAGCCCTCCTTGACTGTGCCCCTCACACGTGCTCTGGCCAGGTACCTGAGCCAGTTCTGTCAGTGTGAGTCAAACACAAGGAGAGATTCCAGGGTGGTGCCCAAAATCCCAAACCTCTCTGCCCCAGAGCACATTCCTGCCAGCAGCAGTGACCTTGCTGATGGTTGGGGCACTCCCAAGACTCTTGCTCTGGTTTGTGGCTCATGCATCAGCACAATAATTGCCTGTGCAGTTCATCAAACACAGGTTTTGCTTCCTTTGAGCTCTGTGCAAAGACATGGTTCTCATTCTGCTGAGTGCAACTTGTCACTAAGAATGTCACATTTCACATTTAAAAGGCTTAAATCTCCTTTTCCCACTGTTCAAAAACTCATATTCAACAGTAATACTGAGCAAGGACTGTGTTTTACTGCAGCCTGGACGTGGTCAATGAGGCCTGGAGTGTGGTGAGCACCTCAAAGTGATTCCACAAAGCAAGATGTGATTCAAGCTCAGCAGAGAGAGCCACTCTGCCCCTCAGAAACAACATTCCTGAAACAATTCCTACTTTTCTTTTACCTCTGTTCCCATCAGATATGTCTGGAACCCTGAAATTCCCACACCAGCATGTTGGGAGAGACTGTTCCAGAAGAGATTCTGCTCAGGCTTGCAGCCAGGGAAGGTTTGAGCAGCCCAAACACACCCAGCGGTGTACGTGAAGCTGCTGACGCTCTTCCAAACCCACCACTCCCACAGATCATGGCAACGCTGCTTTAAATTCTGGGAGCATCTCCACCCAGAATGATGCCTGCTGATCTCAGAGGAGCTCTGAGAGCCATCATCATTGCAATTGTCTGCGGGGGTCTGTCTGAGGAGCTCGGCAGCCTCTGCAGCACCGTTCCTTGGCCAACAGCACCATCTGCCTCCAGGAACACAGGAGCACACTGGGCTTCCTCCCTGTTCCCTGGCACTCCCGGCTCCTTTCTGCAAACCTGCTCGTGGCTGTGTTACCATAAGGTCTCTGCTGGGTGTGAAGCAGGGTTTGGAAACCTGCAGCCAAGGTTTTCAGTCTCCAGTGCTCACGAAGCATCCTGAAATGTCCAGCACAGTGTAGCAGTCCCAGTTGTCACTGGGAAACCAGCAGCACTACAAAATCCAGGGCTTTATTCCTGTATGTGCCTGGCTGGAAACAAGGATTAGTCAGCACAGTAAACACGAGTCCTGGTTATCCTTTGCTGTGCCACAGAACTGTTATAGTTGAAAGGGACCTTTTAAAGTTTCTGTGACCTAGCTGCCCTGCAATGAGCAAGGGCATCTTCAGCTCCAACAGGTTGCTCACATCAGTGTGAAATGTAGCTCTTGTGAAGTATTAAATCAGCTTTAGAGCACTGAACTGAAAAATCCTGCATTTCTCTTCCCACTAGTGTACAGTGAAATCTTTGTTACTCAAACTGGAGTGGTATGGGAGTGGTTTCAGGGTCTGCCCTAACCAGGAGTACAGAAAGATATTTGTGCCAGAAGACACAAACTTGTGTCAGAAGTCACAAATATGTAGCTTGTTAATAGTTTGGATTAATTTGCTGGATTTTGTGGATTAATTTGTTTACTAATTTGCTGGACCTTTTGCAGAATACATCTGTTCATAGCAACAAGCAAGGGAAATTCCTTGGGGGAAACCCCCAGCTTGGTCTTTAGGATGGAGGTGTTCAAAAAACCAGTTGCAAAGTGCTGCAGTGCCATAACCACAGTAACAAAAAATGCAGCAGCATCTTTGGGTGGAGTAATGACCTCCAGAGACTTGGGATTTCAGCTGGAGTGTCAGAGTGTGCTGCAACCTGAGGTGACCATTCCCACCTCCTGAGAAGAAATGCAGATGATTCCTGCTTTCAATCCAGCTCTGTCAGACCTCCCTCCAGAGGCTGGCACGGGAACCAGTACAGACAGTAATTTCTTGACATCCTTTAACATTGCCCATGGAAATGGGAAGAGGGGAAAGCCTGAACAAGAGCATTTAGCAAAGGCCTGAACTCCTGCCCAAAATTCAGTCTGTAAATAAATAGCACATTAAGTTGAACTCTTATAAATCTCATTAGCAGTCATTTATTCCTACAGCTCCACCACCTGCACTGCAGTCATGGCTTAGTGATACATGAAATAGGACAGAAAATACAGACCTACCCATTGCCCTCTGATTAGATTTTAGGTAATTTTGCACTTTCCAGCCTGCAAAAAGAGCAAATGGAAAATGGACATAACCAAAATCTCTTCATGTTGCTACTCGTGTTCACAAGTGTGACAAGATGCTGAGTCCTGTCAAAGCTCTGAAGTGCCGCAGTCCTTCTGGAAGTCTACCGTTGGAACTAGAAAGAGGCCTTTTAACCCCAAAATGAGACTAAAAATTCTTACAGTCAACCTTTCTTAAAATACAGACAGTACAAAGGGGACAGAAAGCAGCTAAAAGGACTGGTATGAAACTGTCCCCACTTCCTTTTGTCCCTTGCTGCTGGGTGAGCCCTTCCCTTCAGGGTCACAATCATCTCACCAAGCCTGCCACATTCAGAAAAATCACTCAGAAAAATCTTTTGCTCCTTCTTTTCTCAAGTCTGGCTTTGCATCTGTTCCTGAGCCTCTTCTGAAAACCACAGGAATTAAAAGCCTAAATATTCTTATATTTCAGTAATATTCTTAAAAAATAGAAAAAGTTGCCTAGGGTCATTTTTGCAAAGCAGATTTTATAATATAAATTATCATGAAATAGGGGTTTATGACAGGGTGAAGCATAATCTTTGAATGCCTTTAGAATATTGGCCCTGGCTGTGTGCAACCAGGAGCACCCAGCACCTCTTAGGACTGGACTGGGGCAGTGCACATCAACTCTCACCCAGGTATTTTTAGAAAGTTGAGATGTTTTTCTTAGTGACAGGAAGAATTTAAAATGTACTATTGGGTTGCTTCGAAGAGTGGGGTTCAGCCCCTTTTCTTCATCATGATTAGTGCAGATCATAAGGAATGGTTGAGAAACCTGATTAAATATTTTACAGCTCAGTCCATTTAGCAGTCTGAGTGTTTGAACTACTGAAAATGAGTACAGAGGGCTTGCCTATACAAGGGAGCTGAGCAGATCCTAACTTGGATTCTTTCACCTTCAGCTCCCACCTGGAGTTTTCTTTTTGAACCAACACAACCTTATTTAAATCTGTGTTCTTCCTCCTCCACTGCTATGGACTTGGACTGCAGGGAATTCCCTGATTCCACCACCAGACAAGAGGTTCAAAAGGTGGCCTTGATCTCCTGTTATAGGAGCAGAAGACACCTGAGGGAGGGGAAACCTTCTGCACCCCCTGCTGCCTCCTGACATCAGGCATCAGGGTAAGGCAGATCCTCCTCCCTCCAGTGCTTGGTTTTGTGGCACTGAGGAACAAAACACATCTCTGTGCCAGATATTCCTGCTCTCCTGAGTCACAATCTTGTCACTCTTGTGCCGACTATAACACAGGAAGAGGCGGGAGGCAGTATTGTAGAAAGAGTAAAAGAAGGCTTTATTCAAGAGAACCCCGTGGTTTTTATAGAGTGATACGGTAGGTTCTATTTGATTGGCTAACAAAAACATCTTCCTCGCACACTGTCCTTGGGAAGAACAGAAAGACGAAGTAGAAAAGCACCACCTGCAGATTGTTTATACTTAGCAAGTTATCACATCCTTACAACTCCCTAAAATTTCTCACAAGTCACCACGAGAAACGCTTGCCATTTCTCTCTCTCTGTCCCATGGCATGCACACAACCTGGTCAGAATCATGGAATCATTGTGCTTGGAAAAGCACTCTAAGACCATCCAGTCCAACCCAGCAGTGCCACGTTACCACTAAAGCACATCCCCAGTTCCACCTCCATGTGTTTACTGAACACTTCCAAGGGCCAAGTGGATACTTCATCCTCTTCCCACTGAGGTCCCTGAAGAGCTCCTTTTTCCATATATGAGAGAGGCCTCACCTCGAAAAGCAGTAAAATAAAACAATCCCCAAATCTGAAGGTAAATGAACTCCCAGTTCCATGTCCTCCTGCACTGTGGGCAGAGAAGCCATCTATCTGTTATGCAGCTGCCAAAACGCATTGGAGAAAATTTAACAGCAAAGCATTTATTGTAATGAAGCATATACAGCATTCCCAATAAAAAATAAGGGGAAGAGGGAAGCTAACAAGCATGCACAGCCTGGGGAAGAGTCTGTACTGTTCGGGGACTCGCTGGTTCGAGCTGCCAGGCACTGAGGGATGCTCTGGAGGGACTGGGAGCAGCAGTTATTGATTCAGCACCGCCACACGCAGGCGGGATGCGGCGGGCAGGGAGATGCCAGCTTTCCCTCCGGATCCATGAAATACAGCTCCCTCTTTCCCTGCAAAAAGGGTTTATTAAAGCTGTCAGACTGCTTGGAAATAATGACAGGTGTTACACAAATCAGCAGCCTTAGCTCCTTACTTAGCAAAGCGCCAGAGCCTGGGCTAACAGCACAAAGTGAGTAGCAAAAAAACAAAAAAGCATAACACAACAGGATGCCCAGCAATGTGGGGAAAAAAAAATCTAATTTTCTGTTGTTTTTAAGTCACTGAGAGATATAGGCAGTAATTTTAATATAATAGAAATAAATAGTATGGATATTTTCCTTTACAACCTGCTGAGCTCAACAGACGAGAGAAATTTCCATTTACCTCATCCTTGCAAGGTATTTTTCCCTAATGTCTGTAACTGGCTAGGAAAATTATGACAACTGTAGGCAGAATCTAACAAAGCCTGAAAAGAAAAACAAAATCTTTTCACAGAGAGGAGACAAACTGCATAGTTTTTTTGGCAGAGGTTTGCAGTCTCAAACATTCTGCGCCACGCTGCTCTTCCCAGGCTGCTTTGGTGTCCAGTCAGGACAGTGTTAGCACTGACAGATAATGAGTTACAAAAATAAATTATGTGGGGTCCTGCCAGGACTGAAACAATGCCTGTGGTCTGACCCACCCCTCTGCACTGAGAGCAGAGAGAATCCTGGAATGGTTTGGGTGCGAAGAGACCACAAAGATCACCCCATTCCACCACTGCCATGGGCAGGGACACCTTCCACTAGCCCACGTTCCTCCCAGCCAAGTCCAAACTGGCCTTGGACACTTTCAGGGATCCAGGGCCAGCCACAGCTTCTCTGGGCACCCTGTGCCAGGGCCTGCCCACCCTCACAGAGAAGGATTTCCTCCCAATATCCCATCTAACCCTGCCCTCCTGCAGCTTAAGGGTGCTCCCCCTTGTCCTGGCACTCCATTCCTTGTCCCACTCCCCTCCCCAGCTCTCTTGCAGGCCTGCCCAAGTGTGAATATCCTGGGACCCTGGGACTCCACTGCACCACCCACCAGAAATGAGCTGCTCCCCAGCACCCAGGGAACATATTCCCACTGTACCCATGGGATTTCCAGGGCATTATTCAAACACTTTGAAGCCTCAAAGTATTTCTGAGTGCCTTGCAGTGACACAAGTAGCTCTGGTTTTTGAAAGGTGTAAAAGCAAATCCAGAGGCTCCCATCCAGAGATTTCCAGCACAGAGAGCAAACGGTCCTGGTGCAGAAACCCCACCACTCCCTCACCAAGATCATATGTCCTGGTGTTCCAAGGATAAGAGAGGGATTCAGGGAGAGGTGAGCAGAGCACACACAGGAAGAGGAGCCCAGCCCATGTGAGGACTCTCCATAAGCAGGAGCTCCACACTTTATTCCAGAGTGCTCTCCTGTGCCCATCTCTCAGGTTGGACTCCACCCCTGGAAGTTCCTTCAGGAGATGGTCCAGCACCACTCCAAATGGAGGTGAAACCTCTTAGAATTGTAAAGATAAGAATTTAAGATCATCAAGTCCAACCACCAACCCAGCAGCACCCCCATGCTCAGCACTAAACCTTTTCCCCATGGTTTTTTGAACACCTCGAGGGATGGTGGCTCCGCCACTGCCCTAGGCAGCCTGTGCCAGTGCTAAACAACCCTTCCTGTGAAGAATTTTGTCCAATTTGTATTGGATATATATCAATAGCTAATCTAAACCTCCTCTGGGGCAGCTTGAGGCTGCTTCCTCTTGTCCTGCTTCATCTCATCCTTTCCACCACCTTGGACAAAGTACCAGAAAGGACTTGCATACAAAATAAAGTTTTATCCATCTTCTTAAATCATCTGAGTTTCTGCTGAGGGAATAACAATTCCAGAAGCAGGAAAAGCACCTCAGCCATCATTGTTGTGCTCCTAAGGCAAAATCAGCAAAAATCAGAGAACTCTTTTCATTTGAACACATTTACAACTCCTAGAGGAGCTTCCTACCTTGCATAAAGCTCTTTTCCCACACAAGATTTAACTATCCTGCACAAACTTCTTCCATCAGAAAGTGGGCTTTAGCTGCAAGGAGTCAGTTAAAAGGGTTTCATGTCCTATTTCCCAGTTATAGGATTTTTAGCAGTAGCAATAGTAGTTGTAGGAAATAAGTCAGGTTTCCAATTCAGAATAACCAGTGTTACCTTTTAAAGGATTTGAATGAAAAGCAGGTGCTGGTGGGTTTTTGTGCCTGATTTCCTAAAATCCAGGGCATAAGCTCCTGATGTCTCCAAGCTGCTGTGTCTGTGCACAGGAGCTGCCACAGCCAGGAGCAGCCACCTCTGAAAGGCTCCACGGGATTCCTCGAGAAAGGACACGTGCAAGTTCCATCTCCATCCCTCGGGGATCAATCCTGGTGCCAGTACTGCTCAAATGACCTGGCTGCAGGGGTACAGTGCCCTCCCATCAGCCTCACCCGTGGTTCATCACTGGGCAGAGCCCTGGCTGTGCTGGCAGCTCTGGCCACCCTTCAGTGAGACTTGGACTGGATGGAAAAATGGGCCAGGCTGAATGGCCTGAAATTCAATCAAGGTAATGAAGGAAAGTGCAAATTCCTGCCCCAGGGGTGGGATAAGCTCAGCACAAGCTGGTGCTGAAAGCAGCTTGGCAGAGAAGGCGATGGGGGTCAGGGTGGATGCCAGGATGGACATGAGCCAGCACCGTGGTCAAGCAGCAAAGGAGGCCAGTGGGGCCTGGGCTGCTCTGGGAATGCTGCCAGTACTTACAGGACGGGAAATTCTCCCTCTTCTTAGCACTGGAGAGGCCACATCTGCAGCACCTGTCCAGGTCTGGGCTCCAACACCCCAGAGTCCAGTGAAGGGCACAAATATTGCAGGCACTGGAGCATCTGGCCTCAGCTTCTGCTACTACCAGACAAGACCACACAGTTCTCAAAAATGTGCAGCAAGAGCCAATGGACATGAGCAGAAACAAAGGAAATGTTGATTAGATGAGGCCACATGTCACAAAGAAACCCATCATACTGATAAACTGCACAAAATATGTCCTAAGGGTATGTGCCCATGGTCACAGAGCATCTCTAAAACCCTTGCTCTCATTTTTTTACACTTGGTTACTGCATGTCTTTTAAACATCTGACTCTATGGAGCTAATTTCATAAAATCCACAAGAATGACATTAAGGTGAAACTGTTCCTTTTAGAAACAATTCTTCCTAACTTCTGAATACTCTTCCTATATGGCCACAGTAAGAATCTGTTCAATGCTTATGCAGAAAATTTTTGCCTTAACATTTTAATCAAGGGAGCAGGCTGCTTCTGTCTGAGCCGAGTTTTGTGAGGAGATGGAAATGAGGCCGAATTTCAGAGAATGATGATATGAGGTACCCAGCAGTAAAATTAGATCAGGCACCACACTAAGTCAGGAGGAGCAGTTCAATAACTGGCAGACAAAAACAATGACATTTTTAAGAACAGAGAGGGTGTGTTTGCCACAATTTTTCTCTTTGTCCTCACACGAGTTCTCAATATTTTGGATACATCTGTACCATAAAAAAAAAAAAAAAAGCCAGACTGAAGAACTGACACAGATTTTTTTCCTTTGGCATTTTAAGAAGAAGAAAATTGTCTATCTGACTTGTGGAGAGCACCAACTGTGCTTTAATATCCAGCAGTGTGAAAAAGGAAGAATATGCAAAATGTGAGGTTTATCCTTATAAGAAAATTACCCTGAAGATGAAAAGTTTTTTCTTTGCTTAAAATTGTGCTGCAATTGGGTTTAAAAATTGGGTTCTCAATTTAAGCTTCCTTTGTTGTTTTTTTCAAACAAATAAACATCAGAAACATGGAAACATCAGATACACAGATTGAATTAGCAATAGATACTTCTTTCTCTGACAGAAGCAGGAGCTTTTAAGATGAAAATCAAAAAATCAATGTGAACATAGAGTTAAACTGGTTAAAAGTAGATGCGGTTACACACTTGGTGACATTGAGTTAAGTTAGTCCTGATTTAGCACTCTGACTTTGCACAGGCTGACTTGAAGCTAGTCAAAATACACAGTAATTAGTATTTCAGCTTAATTCTGGCTTGTCAGGTGGCAGAAGACACCAGGACCTGCTCAAAAGACAAAGACTCCCACCGAGCCCACAAGGGCGAGTCCCCAAGAGCCGCCCCACTCTCATTATCGGTGCTCTCCGTGTTCCTCTCCCTTCCAAGCTGAGAATACCAATCAGCTTTAATGCTTGGCAGGAATTATTCAGCCTGTTTGGTAAAACTGCCTTCCAGCCACATATAGGTTGTGACAAAGTTTTCTAATTAAACTGTTTCATTAAGCAGCAGAGCGTACCATTGTAAATCCCACAGCTGCCAACCTGATCCTCCTCCCACTGAACTCCACAGGAGCAGGATCCCTGTATTTACATTTCTCCCTGTCTGGGAGATTTTAGGAATCAATAAGCAAAAGTTATTCTAAGTCTCATAAAACATGCATTCTCTTTGGGATTCTCTGGGCAAATTGCTTATTGATTTTTCTCAGCACATACTGCTGATTTTCATAGGCCTCGGATTGTTTGGGGGTTTTTCTGGCATTGTGTCATGTAATCATAAAAATTCTCCTCTGATACTATGGATATCACCCAAATTTATAATGTGTCTGAGTCAATATGAACGCAGGCTGTATCAGAACACCAAAGTTATAAGGTTGGTGGTACTGAAGAGTACATGGCACTCATTAAATGAAATCCATCCCACCACACCTTCTCTGTCTGAACCAGAAGCACTGGATACCCCAGAGAAGTGTCCACATACAACATCCTGACCTCAATGGAAGCTGAAAACATTTCCAAAACCCCCCATATTTTGAGAAAGTTGACTCCTACTCCAATGTCACGTTCATTCCTGCAGAGGTGAAAGGCCAAAATTGCTGTGATGTGAGGCAGGAAAGCTGCAGGGGTGGCTGGATTCAGGCCCTGGGCAATCCCCTCTCCTCCCTGAGCAAACCCTCTGGAAGCAGCAATCAGCTCCTCAATTTCAGTCCCTCCTGCCTGTCCCTAGCACCTCTGCAGAGCTGCTTGTGAGCATTTCCACCCAAAGTGGCACCTTGTCACCCTGCATCCCAAAGACTGTCCCCACATGGATCCATCCAGACCTTTGACAAGCCAAAGGTGAGCCCATGGAATGACTGTCATGAGGGAATGGCCCATGAAATTATTTAGTGAGAATGAGAACCACAATCCAGCAGCCTTGGACATTCTCATTAACCTTCCAGGAGAGGCTTTCCCCTTCCCCATGTTTTTAAAATAAATGGGAATGGCTCACATGTTGATGGCAACCTCCCCACCAGGCAGGGGCACTGGGGTGACTCAGGGAGAATTTTAAGGCTGCAACTAATTGCATGTAATAAATTGAGAGAAAACACGTCTGCCACTGCTCATCATGAGTAAGAACAGTTTCTCAGAGCTACAACTTAACATTGCATTCTTACAAATTATGCAAAACACTTATTTTAAATTTCCGTCATTCTTTCATAAGGAAAATCTACCAATTTTTTGCCAAGAAAAGTTTGTGTGTAAAGAGATTTTTTTTTTCACCTTGCTCATCTAAAAGGACAGAAAAAAGGACACTTTTTTTCCCTTAACAACATCTTTGGAGTGGCCCTTCAGCAACTGTCTGTCCACCTCTGCAGATTGCTTCATCCAGAGAGAGTTGTCACATAAGGAGAGTTAATACAGCAGACAGAGACAAGCTGCAGTGACCCACACACTCTCACATATAAATAATATATAATATGAGCTGTTTGTGTGAGCACAGAGATTTCTGCAGGGCACTTTAATATTTTGTTTACATCTAGAAGTAAATACAGTTATTTAAACAGCTGCTTCATGGTCCCCAGCTGTCCGTAAATATGAAAAGCAAGTGACATTTGTTTCAAAACAGCCAGTAAATTATATATCTAGAACAAAAATCTAGTAACTCTGCTCAGATTGGTACTGCAGTGAAAATTTCAGCCAGAGTACAGAACCACACTGTGCATCCATGGGAAACATTTCCACTTCCTCACCAACCACCTGTCTGGACCCTGAGGTGAGAAGAGGTCAGGGACAGTTCCCCATTGACTAAGAAAAAGTCAGGGACACTTTTCCATGGACACTTTTCCCATGCTGTCTTGTCTCCAAATGCAGAGTGTCACCAAGCAACCAGCATTCCCAGCCAGACCCTTTACATGGTCCCCTAAACCCTCCTTGCCCCTCAAATCCCCCTCTGACCTCTCCCAGACCTTCTCCAATGTGTTGGGATGGCATGGTCAGGTTTTGGGAGTGAGGTGGCTCCAGGGGTGGCAGTGTGATCAGCTGCCATAAGAGTCCAGCAGTGTCCCAGTGTCCAGCAGAGCCAATTCCAGCCAGTCCCAGGACAGAGCCACTGCTGGCCAAGGCCAAGCCCAGCAAGAATGACGGTAACATCTCTGGGATAACACATGTAAGAAGGAAAAAAAATGTTATTGGCATATGGAACCACTGCCAGAGAAGATTGGGGTGAGAACATGAGAGAGGAACAGCCCAGCAGACACCAGGGTCAGTGCAAAAGGAAGGGCAGGAGCTGTTCCAGGTGCTGCAGCTGCGAATCAATCCCCTGAGATTCTGTGGGGAAGCCCAGAGTGAAGCAGCTGTGCCCTGCAGCCCATGGAGGGCACAGGGGTGCAGAGAGGCACCTACAGCTCCCAGAGGAGCCCACGCCAGAGCAGGGGATGCCCAAAGGAGCTGTGGTTTCATGAGAATTCCCCACAGGAGCAGGATGCTGGCAGGGACCTGCAGAGCCCTGCAGAGAGGAGCCTGCATGCTGGAGCAGGTTTGCTGCTATTTGTGACCCTGTGGGGGACCCAGACTGGAGCAGGATGTGCCTGAGGGACTGACCCCGTGGAAGAGTGACCCACGCGGCAGCAGTTTATGGAGACCTGCTGCCTTTGGGATGGGCTCATATTGGAGAAGCTCCTGAAGAACTGTCTCCACAGGGAACAGAGAGAGAGCAGGGCTAGGACTCATAAAAACCCAGAATGTTTAGGGTTGGAAAGGACCTTAAAACTCATCTTGTCCCATGGGCAGGGATGCCTTCCATTAGCCCAGGTTGCTCAGAGTTTTACACACCTGAACATTGTCTGTTTTTTTCGAGCTACAGCAATTGTTACATAAAAAGAGATATAAACCTTTCCTGTCCTGACTTTGATGATATTAAAACAAACTCATTTTGAGTGGGCTGAGCTGTCAAGCTTTCTTGATCATTCCCAGGCCTCCTCATTATTTACCACTTCATCAGCCCTCTGTTATCTCCACGCTTTATCTGCATTAAGTTTGCCCTGCTTCTAGATAAAAATATTCAATAGCTTCTGCCTACTCCTAATCCAGGCAGACCTCAGCTCTGGGGAGAGAAAATCAGAAAAAAATCTGATGGTTGTTCTGCAGTAATGACATCTTGAGCTGTGCCAGTCAGGTTTCAATCCAATTAATGTGAGCTTCCCTGACATGGTATCACTTGCTCTTTTACAGAATGTCAAGCAGACTGGGTTAAATGCCTTACAAAAGTCTGCTGGACTAAGTACATCAAGCTCCCCACTTCCTTTGCCACCTACATTTGTAATCTCCTCATGATTGAACAAGTCCAGAGTCTATTTCCATAAACCATGTTCTCTCATGATCGTTCTATTCCTGTCCCCTCATTCCATATTAATTGAATAACATATTAGATCCACAACTGATGTCATGCTACCCAAGCTGGAAGTGCTCAGATGACATGTGGACTGTGATGCAGAGTGTCATTCTTCCTGAATATTTTATCGTGTTGCCATTTCTGAGTCACTATTAGAGATTTTATCACCTCCATCTTTCAGTGGGCCAGTAAAGGTTTCATCTTCCAAAGCTGCATAAGAAAATCCTGCTGCCAGCTATGGTTATTTCTCCATGTTTTTAGATTCCACATCATATTGCCAGCTAATTTTCTTTTTTTGTCCCTTTTTTGTGTTGCTTTTTTTCCCCTTTTTATTTCCTTCACTTCTCCATTGAACACCCTTCTTCCTCTATTGCTGCATTGTGGCATTTTCATGGAAAGGCTCCAAACTCCATTCACATTTTATTCTTTCAAATTTTCTTGACAACATATTTTTAGCTTTTAACTTCTTTCACTTGAAGAACTTTTCCATTAAGTACATAGGGACTGCCTCCTGTCTGCACCATTAAACCATTTGGGATCCTCAGCAGCCAACAACTCCCATCCCACAGAGTGATTGTCTCCATTCCTCATCAAAAAAGGTCCCAAAGTGAGGTGCACTGGGGAAGATACAACAACTTTAGTGTCAGGAAATGATCTCTCACATTTGGAGAAGACTGTAGGGGATTAACCAAAGACCTCCTTTGTGCCACAGGATAATTCTGCACCATTCCTCAGTGCACCATCCCTCAGGAGCATGAAGCTGAGCTGGGCTGTCCACAGGACTGGACCTGAAAGCACTGTGGGCTTGTGAGAGGCAGAGGGATTGAGCCTCTTCTCTTCCCAGGGTTGTCCCACTGGCACAAACTCTTGTCAATGCATTTTTGGACAATGAGGTGCAACTGAATACCAAAAAGTTTGGCCCACCTACGCACCTCACTTTCCTAAGCACAGCTTTTCAGCCCTACCTAGGCCAATAAAAAAGAAAGGACAGAGCCTAAATCAAGAACTCAGCTTCCTGAAGATCACCCTGAAGGCCACTGTTCCTTGTGCCAGCACAGATAGGATCTGTGTACCTTCATATTCCTACCAAAATCAATCAGTCCTTGAGATGGCAACTCATTAATCTGATATGAACCCCCAAGCTCTTACTGGTGTCAGCACATGAGGAGAGTCTAAGGAGAGTTCCTCCTCCTCCTCCAGCAAACTTCCCAAGGAATCTCTGAAATTGGGTAGGTCCAAAGAACAGGGGTGTTTGAAATAATAGGAAAAGTGCAAGGAGAGTTGAATTTTTAAAAACCAGGTAATTGAATGTCCAATTTCCCTGCTCTCTGCTACATTCAGCAGTGCTGTCAGCACCGTGTGTTATACACTAAAAAAGGATTAATTTGGTGGATCTGTGAGCTGGCATTGGTGTCACCACCTCCACTGACAATGTCACGTTGGGATGGGGCTTGGTGTTCTTCTGGAAACTCCAGCAGAAATCACCAGGGACAGCTCATGGAATGTTTGCAAAGCCTCCCTCCCTTCCTGGTGTCACCAATTTCCATGGAAAAACCTCAGCACCTTGTTTATTTTAATAGAATACCTATTGTCTCAACAGTGGGTCAGAGGAGTCCTTACCTTTTTCTCCTCAGCTTCCTCTCTTCTGCTCATGGTTCTGTAGGAACATCTGTGGCAGAGGGTAAACCCACCTTCCACTAAGTTTGCTGAATTAGGCTGATATCTTGAAAATGGTTGTAAGCTTTTCCCCTTTTCTTCTTTATCTGTCACTGCAGAGACAGCCTGGGAGAACAGATTTCATTTCTGTAGCTGGCCAGCAGTAAGTTTTGTCCTGAACTATATTTATTTTTGTGTTTCCGAAAGTTTCCAGTCAAAGTATCAAGTTTAGTTCTTATCAGATAATTACACAGCACTTGCCTCCTGAGGCAATTTTAAATCAATCTCAGGAAAGGCAGTAACTATACACTGTAGATAATTATAGTCCATTAAAGTACCTTAAGATTAGATTCAGAGATCACTAATCACACAAGGTCATAAATGTTCTGCACCTTTCCGTGCTGATGTCTGAATTTTGATATGTAGCCCTTTTGCAGGAAAAAAAATATTTTCCAGCGTTTTTTATTGAGCAAAATATCAGATGCAAATAGAAAACTAATTAAAAACATGTTAAATTATTGCCCTAAAAGTTATCTCAGCTCTCACCAGTCAGTCACGGAGCGAGAATCGAGCATAAAGCAAGACTGTCATTTTAAAGATAGTCTTGACAAAACATGTCATATTTTATATTTAAAATAATGTCTAACCAAACGCCTTCCTTACCCCGGGAAAATGGCTCCTTTAATTGCTGTGAGAGATGTGTGAAGTGTGCCTGTCAAGGATTTGATTAAATGAAGAAGCGCTTTGCTCGTCGCACCGAGCGGAAATTCTCCAACTTGGTGTTCTCCCTGTGGCAAAACATCATTTTTGCTGAAAACACATCAAATCCATTAAGGCAATCAAAGGCAATCTCTCTAAGGTCAGGTTCTCCCCAGCTGCAGCACTCCCAGCTCTGTGATCACATTTGTGCTGGGGCTGCTCAGTGCCTGGTGCTCACCAGTGACAGCCCTGGGGCTGCTGCTCTCCTGTGGCCTTGTCACCATGCCAGGGGCCAGATCCAAGAACTGCCACACCAACAGGGCCTGAGGCAGGAGGTCCCAGCCCTGCCTTGTCCACAGAACAACCACAGCTGGGTTAAAAGGTGACCCTGGAACAGATTTACCCGACCCAAGCAAAGACGCACATTTGATCTGTAGACTTTTAACTCTAATGTAAACCAGTCTGGGAAAAATGGAATGGCATAAAACTCCAAACTTGAACTAAGGTCACCTCCACGTCCTTTGTGTCATGACAAGATGGCCAATCTAAGACATATCATCACCCTTATCTTTGTTTTCTGGGTACACCATGTGAGATTTTCTCATCCCAGTCCTACGTGGCTCCTCTTGCAGCTGGTCCAGCTCCTGCTGCCTCCCAGCCTGCTCAGGATGCACTCCAAGCACTGCCCACCACCCTCAGGCACTTCAGCTTAACCAGACTTCAGTTTGCCTCTCAGATTTGTTCCTAAAGCCTTTTCTGGGTGCATTTTATCAGTAGCACAGGGAGCAATGCTGCAGTGTCCCAGGAGGGAATGTCTACAGGACACCCCTGTCCTTGAGACAAAGGATGGAGTGACAGGACAAGGGGAATGGCTTCCCACTGCCAGAGGGCAGGGTCAGGTGGGATTTTGGCTTGTGCCAGCACAGATAGGATCTGTGTACCTTCATATTCCTACCAAAATCAATCAGTCCTTGAGATGGCAACTCATTAATCTGATATGAACCCCCAAGCTCTTACTGGTGTCAGCACATGAGGAGAGTCTAAGGAGAGTTCCTCCTCCTCCTCCAGCAAACTTCCCAAGGAATCTCTGAAATTGGGTAGGTCCAAAAAACAGGGGTGTTTGAAATAATAGGAAAAGTGCAAGGAGAGTTGAATTTTTAAAAACCAGGTAATTGAATGTCCAATTTCCCTGCTCCCTGCTACATTCAGCAGTGCTGTCAGCACCGTGTGTTATACACTAAAAAAGGATTAATTTGGTGGATCTGTGAGCTGGCATTGGTGTCACCACCTCCACTGACAATGTCACGTTGGGATGGGGCTTGGTGTTCTTCTGGAAACTCCAGCAGAAATCACCAGGGACAGCTCATGGAATGTTTGCAAAGCCTCCCTCCCTTCCTGGTGCCACCAATTTCCATGGAAAAACCTCCTCAGCACCTTGTTTATTTTAATAGAATACCTATTGTCTCAACAGTGGGTCAGAGGAGTCCTTACCTTTTTCTCCTCAGCTTCCTCTCTTCTGCTCATGGTTCTGTAGGAACATCTGTGGCAGAGGGTAAACCCACCTTCCACTAAGTTTGCTGAATGAGGCTGATATCTTGGAAATGGTTGTAAGCTTTTCCCCTTTTCTTCTTTATCTGTCACTGCAGAGACAGCCTGGGAGAACAGATTTCATTTCTGTAGCTGGCCAGCAGTAAGTTTTGTCCTGAACTATATTTATTTTTGTGTTTCCAAAAGTTTCCAGTCAGAGTATCAAGTTTAGTTCTTATCAGATAATTACACAGCACTTGCCTCCTGAGGCAATTTTAAATCAATCTCAGGAAAGGCAGTAACTATACACTGTAGATAATTATAGTCCATTAAAGTACCTTAAGATTAGATTCAGAGATCACTAATCACACAAGGTCATAAATGTTCTGCACCTTTCCGTGCTGATGTCTGAATTTTGATATGTAGCCCTTTTGCAGGAAAAAAAAATATTTTCCAGCGTTTTTTATTGAGCAAAATATCAGATGCAAATAGAAAACTAATTAAAAACATGTTAAATTATTGCCCTAAAAGTTATCTCAGCTCTCACCAGTCAGTCACGGAGCGAGAATCGAGCATAAAGCAAGACTGTCATTTTAAAGATAGTCTTGACAAAACATGTCATATTTTATATTTAAAATAATGTCTAACCAAACGCCTTCCTTACCCCGGGAAAATGGCTCCTTTAATTGCTGTGAGAGATGTGTGAAGTGTGCCTGTCAAGGATTTGATTAAATGAAGAAGCGCTTTGCTCGTCGCACCGAGCGGAAATTCTCCAACTTGGTGTTCTCCCTGTGGCAAAACATCATTTTTGCTGAAAACACATCAAATCCATTAAGGCAATCAAAGGCAATCTCTCTAAGGTCAGGTTCTCCCCAGCTGCAGCACTCCCAGCTCTGTGATCACGTTTGTGCTGGGGCTGCTCAGTGCCTGGTGCTCACCAGTGACAGCCCTGGGGCTGCTGCTCTCCTGTGGCCTTGTCACCATGCCAGGGGCCAGATCCAAGAACTGCCACACCAACAGGGCCTGAGGCAGGAGGTCCCAGCCCTGCCTTGTCCACAGAACAACCACAGCTGGGTTAAGAGGTGACCCTGGAACAGATTTACCTGACCCAAGCAAAGACGCACATTTGATCTGTAGACTTTTAACTCTAATGTAAACCAGTCTGGGAAAAATGGAATGGCATAAAACTCCAAACTTGAACTAAGGTCACCTCCACGTCCTTTGTGTCATGACAAGATGGCCAATCTAAGACATATCATCACCCTTATCTTTGTTTTCTGGGTACACCATGTGAGATTTTCTCATCCCAGTCCTACGTGGCTCCTCTTGCAGCTGGTCCAGCTCCTGCTGCCTCCCAGCCTGCTCAGGATGCACTCCAAGCACTGCCCACCACCCTCAGGCACTTCAGCTTAACCAGACTTCAGTTTGCCTCTCAGATTTGTTCCTAAAGCCTTTTCTGGGTGCATTTTATCAGTAGCACAGGGAGCAATGCTGCAGTGTCCCAGGAGGGAATGTCTACAGGACACCCCTGTCCTTGAGACAAAGGATGGAGTGACAGGACAAGGGGAATGGCTTCCCACTGCCAGAGGGCAGGGTCAGGTGGGATTTTGGGAGGGAATTACTCCCTGTGAGGGTGGGCGGGCCCTGGCACAGGGTGCCCAAAGAAGCTGTGGCTGCCCCTGCATCCCTGGCAGTGTCCCAGGCCAGGCTGGACAGGGCTTGGGGGAACCTGGGCTAGTGGAAGGCGTCCCTGCCCATGGCAGGGGAATTGGAAATTGATCTCCCTTCCCACTCAAACCATTCTGTGGTTCTACAAAAGACAATGGGAGATAAAGATTTACCCTACAGTCAAAAGCAAGCCTTGACCTGATGCAGTTGTGTGCCAGCCTTGCTGATTCCACAGTTGGTGGAATGCAATTGATTGGTGGTTGGTGGCTCCTCACACCTCACAAGAGTGAAACCCCTGCTCAGAGCAGATATCAGACAGTGCAGGCAGCTCTGGATTACCTCGAGACCAAGCCAAATATTTCAGAATCTCCAGCTGATATTTTAATGGCCTCTGCTTTCTACAAATACTTCAAACTTCTTATTCCCAGACAAGAAGAAAGCAAATATTAACAAAGAAGAATTTGCCTTGGGATAAACAATCTGGTTTTGCAATAGCCCACATATTGGCATGACAAAAAAAACCCAGCAAGTGCTTCTATATTGTTGTGGTGCAGGATTCATTTGGTGTGTTCTGTTACCCCCTAAAGCTATAATGGTTCGGTCCTGGGATCCCCCTCTCCCCCTCCCCTGGAACCTCTCTCTCTGAGAGTGTCAATTCGTTCTCTCCTCCCCTGTTTCCCTGGTTACCTTCTGTCAATATGACATGAAATCATTTAGTGACGCTAGCACCAACTCACCCTGTACTGGGGTCTTTTCAGACCCATGGAACTGTCATTTCTCAGGTTTTCTGTAACTTATTTCTCCTAGTTCTGGTTGCACAAAGTAGTCTGATGCCAAATACCATCCCTTGAGAGGAAATTGCAGTTTTTCCAAAGCCTCACCTCTCTAGATGAGTTATATTCAGGGTTAACATTCCTTCTAATATTCTATGTCAAAAAAAAATGGGGAATTTACAGGGGTTCTTCCAAGATTTCAGGAAACTACTATGGCCAGAGCAGAAACAATAAACATTTTAAAAACCCAAAAATATATTTATCTGCCTCACCCAGCATACCACATTCATGAGGGCAAAGTCAGAACCTCTGAAGTATTTTAAATTCCTCTCTTGTGCATCACAGAATCTACCTTCCTGAAGATGCAAGAAAACTCTGGGTGCTCCCACAGAAGGAAACATTCCCCAGAGCAGTGAAGGCAGGCTTCCTGCTCCACCCTGTGCATCCAGACCTGATCCCTCAGAATTCCCCCATGGCTGAGGGGATTCATCTCACCCAGCACCAGGCTGCTCATCTGAGCTGGTTGCTCACACTGCTGCTATTAGAGATTTCTCACACTGGAGAGAAACTGGCACTCTCAGAGAGTAATCACCTAATTTCCTTAGACATCCCCTGCAGAATGAGATTAATTTGTGGTACAGTAGCTCCCTAACCTCAGTCAGAATCTGTGAAGTGTTCGTGCAGAAATACCCAAAAACTGCTGACTTCTTTCACATGCAGAGAGCTGGCTCATTAATTTTTGGCTTGCACATAATTAAAGACACTAAGGAAGCCTGAAATGACACGGATTCCATATTCCTACAGCCAGCACAGAGAACACGACAGCATTTTTAACCCAAAATGCCTGCTTTTGGGACTGCTAAAAATGGGTTGTAAACATTGAGTACATGCAATAACTCGTTGTAAAGGTCAGAAGACAGAAATACTCTGTACTAGGCAAAGATTTGTATGCAAGAATGCAAACCAGGATTTCAGAACAATGAAGATAATCTGGGGTTTTATGTTTTCTTCTAATTCAATAGCTCACACATGTTTAACATTGCAAATATGAGCTGCTCCCCTCATCAGGGAAGCTGCTCAACAGTACACTCAGGTTCGCAGAGAAGTCGTTGTAGGATTGGGAGCTGAGTTACCACAATGTCAACAGAGAAACACAGAAAAATCAATTTATTAGATTTTATTTTAGTATCTGAATTATCTCAGAAATTGCTAACTGATTTAACTTTCAAAGCTGGGCTTTAGGAAGCTCATCTGGAATATATTATTAATCAGGAGTATTATAAATGTTACACAGTAATGACTGAAGCCCTTGGTGAGATCAGGGTTGCCTTGTGTTTGCTTCATACAACTCAGCAGGGAAAAAATCCCAATCCCTAAAACATATACAGTGTTTGAGAGACAAGGCAGAAGAAAGGTAAAGGAAACATAGACACAATTAGGAAATAAATCTATGAGTAAACAGCAGGTCCATGATGAAATCAGCAGCAGAATCGACGCCTCTCACATCCCAAATCAGTACCTTGTACACAAAATCATTATATTCTAATTAAAAATCTTTATCTGTAATAGTTGAACACAGCATAAACCTGAGCTCCATTTCTAGGAGAATGATATCTCAAAACAATATTTGGGAGGAAGAAAAGAAAAAACCAATCCACAGAAAACATCTATACACTGCGCTAATTTGTCCAGAAGTGAGAATGTTCCATTTCCTGTATTGTCCAAGTGAAATCAAGGGTTTTCTTCTGTTGAGCTATGAAAGATGATCTCCAACGCAAACCTGAAAATCCTTCAGGATACTCAGCACAAGGAGAGGGAAAGCAAATTGGAGCCTGACTTTGCAAAGCAGTGCCTGACACATTCCTGTGAGTCCTGCCTGGCCCCAGTCCTGGTGACAAATTCTGTTTAGAAATTTCAGCTAATTACTGTATAATTTAAATACTTTTACAGGAAAGAAGGATCCATTCCTCCTCAGGCTCATACTGCACACAGAAGGGAAGAGTCTTGCAAACTCCTCCTATACTAAAATCAAATTCATGTTTGCTGAGACTGCACTCGAGAGGTGTCACCACTCTTCCTTCTTTTCTTCCCTTCTCAAAGGCAAGCAGGGAGCTGACACTGTGGAGAGATAACAGTATTTAGCACGGACACCTTCCCTTTCAAACTGCACTGATTTCATGCAGAGAGTTAGACAATCTCCATTTCCATAATATTTCATTTCAATACTCCTTGTGTAATGGAATCTTGGTTAGTTTAATATCACAGCGCTGGTAAATGAAACTCTCATCTCAGTCAGTAAGAACAATGTTTGGTTTTGGCCTAGAGCAGGGGAGAGTTATTGAAGCACTTGGGAATTCATTTCAAAGGCTGTGGAATGCATTTATATGGCCACATCCTCTCTCCCCTCAAACACCCAGCAACAGCACTGTCTGTAGGGTGCAGGCTTTGAAAGCATGTGTTAGCAATTGTCAGAAATTAAATGGCAGCCTAAAGGGATGATTAATTAGGAGAACAGCCAGCAAAATGGCACAAATGGCAAACACGAACAACACTTGTCTCAACAAGCATTTAGAATTTCCTTTCATACCCTCACAGGCAGAGCTTAACGAAGATGCAGCACAGGGCCAACTTTCCAGGTTTTTAATCACTTTGGATCATTCAGGCAGCTCTTGATGGACTTGAATTCCATCAGACAGCAATATTGTCCCCTGCACAATCCAGAGTTCCAAACTGCCAAGATCAGGACGGGAACAGGAGGGGAGAGAAGCTGGGGAGGTGTGTATCACCTACAGCCCCACTGCATCCCACAGAAGGGACAGGAAAAGGGCATTTTTTAGTGACCAGGATAATCCTTTCCATGTTGGACCATTCACAGAATGCAGAGCTACTTGACCTTGTGAATAAGGAAGTGCACATGATCCATAGGAATGCCCTAATCTGACCAAACCTCAAAGGCTGAATTCCTCCCATCAGTACTGGACTACCAGGAAAATCATTCTTTGCAAGGACCTCTTACTCCCACTAGGCAAAGATCATAACTAAGAAAGGTCAGATTTGCTCATGTCCATCCACCAAACTTCCTTAGGCACAGCCTCCTGGAGCTCTGAGGGAGCCTCTCCTTCTCCCCAGAGTCACTTCAGACAGACACTTCCTTCTGAGGCCAAGGGATGGGAAATTGCTGGCATAATATTTCTCTTAAACAGTTCTATACATCAAAGTAAGCCAATTTTTGTAGTCTTGTACTTCTGACAAGCCCCATATATTAATAAAGGGAAGCACCTGCCTGCTGCTTGAACACATCTTTGGAGTGCTCTGATTTTATCACTCATAGCTATGTCTTGGCTGAGGATGAATTTTGACCAAAAAAAAAAAAAATACAAAAAGCTGGAACAAGGCATGAGTTTTCGAGCAAGTAAATTGAACAGTTTTACCTTCTAATCTCATTTATGGAGTTCCAAGACCATATGATCTCATCCAAGAGTTGTGACCAAACTAATTTAAAAGTATTAAATAATCAAATAAATAGTAATAGCAACTTAGATTATAATAATTATTTAAAAATACAGCTTCTTTACTCCTGAAGTAGGAGGTAGCCAAAAGGAGGCACTAATATCTTTGCTGTCTAGGAATTATTGGCTGGGCAACATATATTGAGCATCAGAAAAAACGAGCAGAGAATGTTCTTAACAGCTAGCTGCAGTAGAAAACACCAATGTGAGTATCATAAACAAAAGTGGAATGATATGGGGTAGATATCTCTACCTCATTCTCAAACTAATTTACGCTGATCCTCAAATAATCTCAGTTTTTATTCACTCCAAAGGTGTGTTTGAAAGTTTCCAGTCATTCCTTTCCAATGCAGGTTTGTGTCAGGTCAGTAGCACTCAGCTACACTGGAAAACTTCTATTTTCAAAACTACTTTAAGATCTTTCTTTTCCCAAGAAAATTCAAAATGTAAAAGCTTTGATCATTATGCTATTGAGTCTCACTTTTTGGTACCTATTTAGTTGATTTTTTTAAGACACAATAAAACTTTGGCCAGTTTAGCACTGCAGTAAATAAGATGCTCCTTGCTGTGAATAAATATCCAAACATTGTTAATATTTCCATGCTGGAAATAAATGCTTCCTTTGCTGCTAAAAGTATCTTTAACAAGATTCATGAGACCAGGAACCTGTTGCTCCCACAGCACAGCTACTCCAGGCTGTAAAGCCATGGGGTACCCTGCTCCTGGGTGGGCTCTTGGACACAATTTTCTCATCCCCAGGCCATGGGTGCCACCACCTTCGGGGCATTTACATGACAAACAAAGGTGACAACCTGGCAAACCAGTCTGGCTGCAAAGTTACAGCGCTGTGATAACAGCCAGCCGTGATGAATGGGCTCCTGAGGGAATCAGGCTGGGCTTAAACATAAAATATTACACAATAAAAGCTTGCAAGGCAAACCATGATTTAAAGAGAGCGAGAAAATCTAATCCTGATGAGCTTGAGATGCATTAAATACACTGCAGTTTTGAGAGCTTCCCAGAGATGCCTTCTGGCACATAAACCAAGGAATCCTGGGGTGGTTTGGGTGGGAATGGACCTCAGAGACCTCCAGTGTCACCCTTACCATGGGCAGGGACACCTTCCACTAGCCCAGGTGCTCCAAGCCCTGTTCAGCCTGGCCTTGGACACTTGCAGGGATCCAGGGAGAGACACAGGTTCTCTGGGCACCCTGTGCCAGGGCCTGCCCACCCTCACAGGAAACAATTCCTTCCCAATATCCCATATAACCCGGCCCTCCTGCAACTTAAAACCATTCCCCTTGTCCTGTCACTCCATCCTTTGTCCCAAGTCACTCTCCAGCTCCCCTGGAGCCCCTTTAGGCACTGGAAGGGGCTCTGAGGTCTCCCCAGAGACTTCTCCAGGCTGAACAACCCCAGAAAGTTAAGGCATATGGGATGAATACAACTAAAAAGGGAAACAAACCGAAAAATATCAACCAAACACCTGGAAAAGAGAAGCAAATAATTCCTTCAAAGTGTGTGTTCACTACTGAGAGCACACAGAAAGGATTTCACACGGTCTTGGTTCATTTGAGGGGGAGACAGTTGGGTTTGGGGTTTTTTTAAGGGAACATAGTAAAGTACATATAAAACCCTGTTCTGCCTTTCACAGGATCTGAAGGGCAAAGACCTTGTGAAATAAAGAGAAATATGAAGCAATCGCACTACAGCAATGACCTCAGACATTGCTCTTTATTCCTTTGTAATAAGTCCAACAGTGTCTAAATGAAACATTGTTTAAAATCTTATGGTATTAATGTTATTTCTTTGGGGTTTTCTGTTATTTTCTGTAATAAGTCCAACAGTGTCTAAATGAAACATTGTTTAAAATCTTATGGTATTAATTCTTAAAGAAAAAAAAACACTGCCACTGGCAGCCTTCTGCCATCTAGCAAAGACTCAGAATTTTAACAGAAATCCTAATTAGGGCTCATTACCTGAAGGAAGGCACTGGGTGATGTTTGTTTTCTCTGAAATCCTGACTCCTGTAAGGCCCGTGGAGGAAGAGGAGCAAAGGAGCTGAGCCACCTCCCAGCTGAGATGTGGAGCTCAAGCCTCCTGCTTCCCAAAACCAGAGGTTACAGGAAGAAGGTCCTGGAATAAAATCCTGATATGGAGGAGTTTGGCTGGTTTGATTTTTCTGGGACCTTCGTGCCTGCAGTGGAACAAACCTGTGCTTAGCCCAGTGTTATATTAAGCTCAAAAACAATGCAGTGCACAGCCTTTGTGTCTTTCACAGCAGAAAAGTCTGTAATTTAATTCCAAAGACTGCAATTGCCAGGGCTGCAGTGAGCTGAAACCATTCCAGCAACCAGAGCTAATCCTGTAAAAAACATGGAATATAAAAATAGCAGCCCTTCAAATGAAGGGAAAGTCAGTGCAGAGAGAACAGGCTACTGCTTTACAGGCATTTTATTGCAACACCTGTCGTAGGGCACTGGCTTCATTTCTGCATCAATACCAGCACAAATTGATCAAATCTAGAGGTCTGATAAAGCAAAACATATTCTGTATGAAACACACCAAAGATAGGAGGGGTTGGATAGATGTCAGAAAATCCACAGTTCACCTGACTACCCAAAAGCTTATTTAGATCAAGCCTAAGCATGTTTTGTGAATTTATTTTATTTACAAAACAGATCTGAAACCCCTTTGTGGACACTGGTCTTTTGCTGAAAACACCACCACCATCATTTGCTGCCTCTTTACCCATCTTACCTTGCTACGTGATTTTCCTGGAAGTGCAAAGACAGGGAAAAGAAAAGGCAACTAATAGGTATTCAAATATCAAAGAAAAATAGTCTGTCTCAAAATGCAGGATTTTTGCCTTGCAGTGGAATCTGTCCTAAGTGTAAACACAGAGTTACAGTCACAGTTTTTAAATTTTGTTGCTTATATTTTGCATGTATATGAATCCCATAATTCCTGCATCCTTGGAGTCCATGAGAGTTTGTCAGACTCTCTGCTTTCCTTAGAGAGAAATGGTTCCAGATGTAACAGCTGAATTTATAACACTGATTTGATATGAAAGATATGAAAACAATGACCAGGCTTCCACAGAGGAGAAGAGGAAGAAAAGGAGCCTTAAAAACGAGAGGAATAAAATCACAGCTGCTGCAGACACATGGGGCAGGACTGGCTCATAGTTTTTAGTGCTTCATGTGCGCAAGGCTAAGTGCTTTCACCCAAAAGGCAAAATAAGAGACTCCCTCTGGATGAAAAAGTCAAAGGGGTTTTTTGGGTTTTTTTAAAGCATTGAGGAACAATGAATCATTTCCTAAAGAAGCATTCCTTCTTGGAAAAAGCAGGGAAAGATTTGGAATATTTCTCTGGATGAAAAAGTCAATGGGTTTTTTTTGGGGTTTTTATAATGCATTGAGGAACAATGAATCATTTCCTAAAGAAGCATTCCTTCTTGGAAAAAGCAGGGAAAGATTTGGAATATTCTTCATGAATGCAGCATTAAACAAATTCCTCCATAAAGTCCTTTATAGACTGTCCTAAAAAAACAAGTAGTTGCCATGTTACAGGTCACTCAATTCATCAATAAAGGGATTAATTTGGCAGCATAAACTGTATTTAGCTGCCTTACCTCCACTGAACTGTATTGTCCATCAAAAATAAACCCTCCTTGGTACAAGGCAGAGTATTATGTGACCCCCTGAGTGCTGTGCTGAGCTCTACAGGAGAAAAATTGGACCAAGAACTTCATGGGTGTCTCACGCTTTTATAGGGAGGTGGTGGAGTTTCCATCCTTGGACATAAAGAACAAAAAAATAAAGGAATTTGAGAAAGCTACAGTACCTTCAAAATTAGCTGTGCTGTAATTGAGGGAAGATGAAGATGACCCCAGGAACCCTTCTGAGTTAAAGAATTGGAGTTAATAGAAATAGAAATAATAAAATTTTTCTGTTTAACAGAATAATAAATAAAACAACTTAATTTACTGACTAAAGAGTAAGCTCAAATATAAAACATAAATAATTGAATAAAGTGAAATTCTATTATTCTGAGAAACAGCTACAAAATTATGTGCTCTTTGAAGTACAAAATTGAGCTTTACTACATGAAACAACTCCATTTTTCATGTAGGCCACAAATCATATTCCTAAGTACCTAAGACAGGTGATAACAAATTAGATTCCCACTCACAGGAAAACTTGCTCTCTCTTCTTCCCTACAGCAGCAGGTGCTTGTTTTAAAATGCTTTGCTGTAAGCACACATTTAAAGCAAATTTACGGGTAAATTGGGAAAGAATATATGAGTTAGAAAAAAAGAGTATTGGACAAGAACAGGGAGGTGGTGGAGTTCCCATTCCTGGAAGTGTCCAAGGAAATCTGGACGTGGTGCTCAGTGCTTTGGTTGGGTCGAGCAGGTGGGGATCAGTCAGGGGTTGGACTCGATGGTCTGGGAGGGCTCTTCCAGCCTCAGAGATTCTGGGATTTTGTGTCTTAGGGCAGAGTTTGGGGTTAGGGGAAGTGCAATCCCAGGGCATGCTGTGCAGGCCTCCTGGCAGCTCAGTGGGTGGTGATGCCTCGCAGTGTGGATACAGCCCCAAGAGCCCTGATGCTGCTCTGCCACCCCAAGTGCCAACCCAAGGGACACAGGGAACACAACTGCCTGCTCAGGTCCTGTCTGCTCCACTGAGCCCACTGCCTTCCCTGCTGGGGTGGCTCCCCCAGCCCACGGCCTCATTTAGCAAAGGTCATTGTGGGTACAAACCTCTGCTCGCAGCGGTGATGCCTCAGGTTTAGCTTTTATATTTTTCAGATTCTGTACTGCTTTGGTGTGTACTTCTGAGCTTCATATTAGGGGATGGTGAGCTCTCTTCACAGAGCAGGGAGACAAAACAATTCCTTCTCTAGCTGGGGACCAAAGATAAATGATCCAAACCTCAGACCCAAAAGCATAAACAACATGGACTGAAGAGAGAAAAACAAGGATGGGGCTTCATAACCTAAAGCTATAATTGGACAATTAACTCCAATACTTAAATGGACCAAAACACATAAAAGTGAGAGACCCCTTGACTGGTCATCCTTTTTTTTTACCATTTTGGTTCATCTTGGGTGCAGCCCTGGCTGGACTCTTGTAGTGCCCAAGGTGGGTCGATTAAATCCCTCCTATTAAATCCCTACTTTATTCTTTAACTCTGTCTAGCCTCTGTCCTAGGTCAGCCTTCACAAGGCATCAATGGGATTAACACAATTCCATAAAACTCTGGGTTTATTCCCATCCCTCAGCACACAGCTGCCTGAAACACCGTCCAGGAAAAAATGCTCTGGGATATTTTTTAATTCTCTCAAGCAATGCTCCCCGGACAGCCAAGAAAATAACCTGAGCCCTTCAAGTTACTGTCTTCCCCCTGGTTTTCTCAATATTTTATAAGAATTCCATAGCAAAATAGGAAATATCTGTGCATAAAGAATTATGGTATTGATTTAGTTCCCATAGTTATAAAATATAAACCAGGTACCAAAGAACAACCGTTCCCAACCTTTCAGTTGTTCTATTTTGTATTCCATTTCATGTTCACAGCCTGATACAACATTTATTTACATTATTGGCAGCAATCTTTGCTGTATCCTGGGAGTTCATTATGGCAGTTTTCAGGATACCAGCTACAAAAACTTTTCTCCTGGATTTGCAAATCACTAACAAAATGGCAGTGATGAGTTGAATGATGATTTGTACATGGTTTGAATGTCCAAAAAGTATTATTTATCAGTTTTGTATGAGAAGCAACCAGCATACAGGTAAAGTACCTCACAGGCTTAGACTGAGGAGGTTTGATGCAGTTTTGCTGCTTTTCAAAAGGAAAAGTTTTCAAAGCAATAAAAGAGCATAGAAATGGAATAAAACCAAAACAAAACATAGAGCTGACATATGTTCTATGTGCTAAAACCTACCTGGTTACATTCCTTCCTGGGGAGGTCAGTAAAATTACTGTGTGCAATGAGCTTGCCTCATGTAGCATCCCTCTTATTTTGGGTAAACATTTTGTAACTCATGGGTTCAGCTCCTTTAGCTGCTGAAATGGGGATTGGCAGCCTCGTCCCTTCTGTCTCACAGCTATCCATCATCCATCCATCCATCCATCCATCCACCCATCCATCCATCCATCCATCCATCCACATCCACCCATCCATCCATCCATCCACATCCATCCATCCATTCATCCATCCACATCCATCCATCCATCCATCATCCATCCATCCATCATCCATCCATCCATCCATCCACCATCCATCCATCATCCATCCACCATCCATCCATCCATCCATCCATCCATCCATCCATCCATCCCAGTTCCTGTTGAGAACACAACAGGACGTGAGCAAATCCACAGCAGGATGAACACCTCAGGAGATGCCACCACATCCTGCCCCACCAGCTGCCAGCAGTGGAAAATTCCAGAGTTTCCCACCAAACTCACCTGGTTTTCCTTGCTCTCCCTTCACAGATTTCTCCTTTTTTTTTTTTTTTTGTTTGTTTGTTTTGTTTTGTTTTGTTTTGTTTTGTTTTGTTTTGTTTTAAACATCATCTTCTCCATGACTCTCCTCAGCATCTCCATGACTCTCCTCAGCATCCATCAGATGTAGAACTGGGAGGCTGCATGGGCAGAAAGCAGCGATACCAAATCCTTCCTTCTACCTTCCAATCCCGGCAATACTTTTTGACCCACCTGAATCCTCACTGAATTCCTCTATGTCTTTCAATCCCCAGTTTCTCCCTGCCCCTTCCTGCCTCATCCCTCAGCATCCCTTTCTTGTTGGTCCAGCAAAGCTGAATTTTGCCTGGGTGCTGAGTGCTGCTAGTCAAGGTTTCTCAGGACTACTGAGCCACAAAAAGCAAGTTTAATTGGAAAGCTCTTTGTGCAGCTCCCTAAATATTTGTGGAAGGCTCCTAAAGCCCAAGTCCTGCCTCCTAATCGTGCCCATACAGCTTTGCAGTATTTATCTATCCACAATAGGCATATTTATCTATCCACAATGGGAAAAATGCAAAAGGAAAAGTCCTATGTGATTAGACCTGTCAGAAGGAAAAGGCTGTTCTGGGCTTTAAAAACTGCCAGAGTAAGTGTAGTTGCCAGGATATTCATTAACATGAGTTCTTTTAAGGAGCAACACCCACCTCACTGTGAAATTTTTTAGTAAAACTGCTAAAAACACACCAAGGAACAGAAAGAAGGAAAAGGGGAAACTGTGAAATTCTGAGCACAGGAATGCCCCCCAGGAGGGTCAGTGACTCGCTGCCCTCTCCCCTTTTCACAGCCTTGTCTGAGAGCATCCATAAAGTTAAAATGCCCCAAACACTGGATGGTGTTTAACCCAGGATGAGCTGAGGTTGTTACATTACTGCAGGCTGACACTGGAACAAAAGCAAAATTAAGGACAGAAAAAGAGCAAAACTGGGCCATTCAAAGCTTGAACAAAGCACATTTTCTTTGGTCAAAGCAGTGCTTAACTCCAGTTTTATGCCACTATGAGCAAAAAGAGCATAAGCTGGTACCTTTTTAACAAATATAAACAACAACAAATATTGAGCTCTCAATTTGTAGTCACTTGTGCTGTACGGCGTGCACCGAGGCCAGGGAACAAGATGAATGTTCAATCATATTTCAGCACAACTGGAGACAGCTGATGGAAATTGAGGCTCTGATCCAGCAGACAAGAGAGAAAGTGGCAGATTCTGATTTTCTTTGTGGAAGTTAACATCTCACTTTGGCTCCCGTGTCCCTCTTAAACAAGGAGAGATGGAAAAGCACGTCAAGTCTATTAAGCTTTTGTGCGGAGAAACATTGCATTCCGAAATGTCTGTGCCCTCAATTGCTGAAAATGTCAGAAAACTGTCAGGTTTTATGGCTGCTGAAAAACAAAACAATAATAATAGAGCTTCTGCAAGATCTGATTTCCATCTGACATGCTGATAAGGCAGGCAGAGCAGAAATGAGACCAGCCTAGAAATGACAAGGGAACTGCACATTCTGCCACTCACTGAGCTTTGCAACAACCCACAGCCCTCTTCAGAGTTATTAAGCTGATAATTTAAGAAATAGAACCAAAATACATTCCAAACTATCCTTTTGAAACAGTCCTGTCCAGCTTGTTTCATTGATGCAGGTGTTCTTCAGAGGTCTAAAATGATGTAACTGTGATTTTTTTGTTGTTGTTGTTTTTTCAATGCCATGTGTTGCATTATTGCTGTTCTAATGTTTTTCATGTTAATGTTTTAATTTTTATTTCAGATACTTTGGGAATGCAGTTTGAAATTTGAAATACAATGCCCATGAGACAAGCTTCTGCTTGAGCTTCATTTTATTTTTGGCAGAAAAACATACATCCATAAAAATAAATAAAAATAAGTCATATGGATTTGAGCCCAGAGCTTAATATCTCTGAGGGATGTGTGATGTAGTTTTCCACTACACAGACTGCTAGAGATCCAGGGGCATTTGGACAAGGCTCCCAGGCACAGGGTGGGATTGTTGGGGTGTCTGTGCAGGGCCAGAGGTTGGACTAGATGATCTTGGTGGGTGCCTTCCAGCTCAGGATATTCCATGATTCCATGAAAACATAAAAGGAAGGCAGATGGGTTTTTTTCAAAAGTGCTCTACAAGGAGAGAGAAAAAAAGCAATTCAGTAGGTTTTAAAATGGTTTTTAATGGTTTTAAAGTCTATACTCTGAGCACAGCACAAGAAAATCTTTCCCTGGGTAAGAAATCCTTGTCTGGCAGATCCAGGGTGCTTTGCAGGATCCTTTCCAGCACCCTGAGCAGCCCTGGGCAGCGGGACAGCCTCGGGCTGCGGGTGGAGCAGCAGAGGCAGAAAGGACACAGGTACCCAAACCACAGGCACGGGATCCAGATCTGTGCTCTGGCTGTCCCCAAGGGAATACCCTGGAACAATCCTGTCCCTGGACAGATCCTTAACAGCAGGAATGTGCTCCAAACACCTGCAGTTACACCTCCATACCCACCCCAAAATCTGGATGCAAGGAGATCAGCACCATGGGCCAAGTAACACCAACCTCTTCTGACCTGAGGGGTCTGGAACAGACCCAGATCTCAGACAGGACTGAATGGCTTTAAACTGACAGAGAGTGGGTTTAGATGGATATTAGAATTTCTTTCCTGTGAGGGTGGGCAGGCCCTGGCACAGGGTGCCCAGAGAAGCTGTGGCTGCCCCTGGATCCCTGGAAGTGTCCAAGGCCAAGGCTTGGAGAAACCTGGGCTAGAGGAAGGTGTCCCTGCAGGCATTTACTTGGGAGGAGTAGAAACAAGCCGTGGTTTCATTCTCTGCCCTCACAATAAGATAAAATTAATAATTTCATTTAAAAACAAAACTAAACCAGCCACAAAAGCCTTCCCTTGCCCAACAGGATGAATTGTAAGTCAGGGAAGAGGGATCTGGCATTGTGTTTCCTTAAGCATATTCTGCTAATTGCCTAAATAAGAAGGACTAAAACCCGTTCAAAGAGGTTTTCTCTCCTTCTGATTTTCATTTTAAAGAGTAAATTAAAAGTCAATATTCACATCTAGCAGCACAACAAACATTTTGCTGTGTGCACAGCTTGGAAAGGTTCTCAGTAGGCTGCAGCACTCAGAATTTGCCTTTCAGATGAGGATTTTGTGGTTGTTGAATATATCCTTTAATAGAGTTAGAAAGACTGCTTCAATTATTTGTCAGTCATGATTAGCCCTGACACAACCATGCAATCAACAAGCTAACAAGTTCAGCATCTTCAGTGCTGTATTATAACCACAACTGCTTAAGCAATTTAAGTAATACCTTGCCTGAATACCTTCATTAAAGGTGAAAGAGTCCAATTTTCATTTTTGTCTATTATAGACTCCGTTTAACCATGTTCATTTACAAACCCAGCCGTGTTGCTTCTAATATCAGCAGATATAAGTTCATGTTCAGTAAAAGCCACTAGCCTCCACAGGGAAGTAACTGAGGGTGGAAAAAGTGGTTTTATGCTAATCTGAAGCCTTGGCTGAGGTTATAACAGTCCATTAAATCAATTTGGTGCCACTTTGTCAAGAAAGATCTGAACCCAGAAGCCTCCTCTGAAGGGCAGCCAGAGCATCAGGCTTTGTGTGAATTCTGTCGCTTGAGCTGAGTGCTTTGGTCACTGTACAATGACAAAAAATGAATTACTGAAGGGACCCAACCTCTTAGCTATAACTATATAACACTTTCAGCTAGAAATTAAATGAGAAAATAATAAGATAGCATTGGGAGCACAGAGAAATCAGACTAAATTAGTCTTCCCAAGGAGTTATTAAGCAAAGAGGTAAGGTCAGGTGAGCTTTTGCTGACCAGAACAATAGCAGGGAACTCTAAAAACCACACAACAGCAGAGCTCTAGGCTGGTAGCAACACAAAGGAAGCATTATGTGCTAATAAATTGCCAGGGCAAGCAATTATATCATGTCACAGAGAGAAGTGCTTACAATCAGCCCTGCAATTTCAGGCCTCTTGAATTCTGTGACAAGAGCTGAGCAAAGTTCCACAAGCAGTGAGTGGGCGTTGTGTACCACCAATGATCCAGCAAAAACACCAACCCTGGGCTGCCATGGACTCCAGAAACTGCAAATGCACATCCTGATGTGCTGTGCTGAGATCACCAGGCTGAATTTAGAGCCTGGGTGCCCAAGGGCAGATTGGGAGTTTCTGGAAAACAAGATGCTCAGTTATTATAAAATCAAGAAAGCTCAGAATGGTTTGGTTGGAAGGGACCTTAAAGCCCATCCAGTTCCAGCCTCTGTGATACACAGAAGTTGGTCCCATCCAAGTTAAAGGGCGGTGATTTCCCTTGTTGAATTACTGTCCTGATCAGCCTCAGCACAGCTCTAAGTCATGTGAATCCCCACCTCACAATGGTGCTCCCTCTCCCAAGGCATCTGTCACAACCAGGAACAACTGAGTGCTGCAAAAGTTACAGCTCGAGATTCCTTGGGGTCATCTCCGTCACAGCTTTCACAAGCATTGCTAAGCAGGTTTATATACCTGCTATTAAAGTGCTCTTTTAGTCTGCAAAGCAAATCTCAGAACGACACCCAGGGGTTCCACATTTAATGTTTCACAGAATGAGTTTGCTCAGTCTGTGAGTAAAACAATATTTTCATACTGTTGGACACAGAGACCAGCAAAAAGTGATGAGCACTGCAGTGCTCTGTCTGCTGGCACCGTCAGAAACAGCCTGATGTAGTCCCCAAACTCTGCCTTTCTGCAAACTGTTCTATTTTTTTGTCCCTATCACCTTTCTTCTTGCCCTGCAGATGTGAGGACACAAATACAATATTTAGTTCTGCACTTTTCTGACAGTGCATTGCTACAAAAATAGAATAAAGCTCTTCTACCCACCAAAACAAAAGGTCTCAAAATTAAAAAGACTTCTCAGGTAGTTTTGATGTGTTTCACTCTTGTTTTCTGCCTTTGGGAGGAAAGTACATCCAGCTGGAAAGCTCTGCCCCTGCTCCCTTCACAAGGCCAGCAGCCCCAAGGCAGCAAAGTGTACCCAGTTCTGGCACAATATCCCACACATACCCTTGGCTAGTCCCTGTTTCTCCTCATTCCCTTCCAGTTCCCCAAATGGATGTGACACATTGCTGGGTCCTTGGGGCTCCAGTTGCATCCCAGAGGGTCTGTGCAGCTCACAGCAGCCACCAGTCCCTTCCAGAGATGGTGCAAAGCTGCTGCCCTTGGAAAGCCATGGCTGAACAAAGTCCTGGGTGTGATGGGACAAAGGACAACTCAACTCCTTCCTCTCCACTCCTGGATCTTCCTGCAGTTTTAACAGAGCGACAGCAAGGTACTGAAATACCTTCTTAAATCCCCAAAAAGGTTCTGAGTTCAACTGGGAGCAAAGGCAGAAAAATCACTGTTTCAGGCTGGGACTGGATGGCCTCCAAGACCTTCAATCCCAAGCTCTGTGGGACACGAAGAAGTGAGGAGAGGCAGACCCCAGGGACCTGCAGGCTCCTCTCCTGGCCATTCCCACAGCCCTGCGTGAAGGATGGAGCAGGCAGAGAGGAAGGAGCATCTCCCACAGCAGTGTGCAAGGACCAAGCAATCCCTGGAGGCCTCTGTGTGAAAGTTCAGTGCCTCAAAGGTGAGGAGAACCCACCTTCCTTCCAAGGGCTGCCCTTGTCCAGGGGAAATCATGGACAACACAGCCCTCAACAGGTTTACCTGGCCATGGACACAGAGTGGATGAGACGAGAATTCCTCCACATCCACACATCTTGGAGCACTTTGGAAAATACATTTTTAGTGGCAGATCGGCGGGGAGAATGAAAGTTGCCAGCAGCAAGAACTTTACATGCCCTAAAAACAAGAAATGCATTAGCATCTTTATTACAAATGTAATTGGGTTTTTTTTAATTTGTGATTGGGGAAAGGGTCACCAGTTAAAATACACCACTGTAAAATTTGCAATTTAAATTTCATTTCACGCTGGAATGTAGAAACAGTTTACATAAATAGTATCCATTAATCATTAAAAAGAAAGGTTAGATGTAAATTAGGCTGCTATTATTTTTTTTCCTGTGATTATTTATGGGTTGGTGATGAAATTTGTTTTCACAAGGAAGAAGAATTAAGGCCCTTTTTTGAAAGCAAAATCACATTCCTACAGAAAGTATAAACTTCAAGAAAGGAAAAAAAGAGTATTTATTGCTTTGACCCCCAAGGGCAAGTGCAGAAACACTGAGTTTATTCTTGTTTACCTTTGAGGCAGAAGCCTTTCCCTTCATTCAGTGTAGCACCTTCTGTATTACTTCTGCCCAGACTCCCAGTTTCCAGCAATCTATTTTTTATATCCCATTTTCAATTTTGGGGGAGAAAAAAAAATACAAAAGCAAGTATCCAGAGGGTAGAGAGGCTCCTTCATCACCTGGTGTTGAGTGACTCAGTGGCTCTGTGATTAGCAAAGAGAAAAACAATCAGCATCTTAGCCCAGCCTTTCAGGACAGCCTGGTTTTTTTTGTTTTTTTTTTTAAGGTATTCAGCTTCAGAAAGAGGGACAATCCCTATTTTTTCAATGTAAATCCCTAAAAACAAATCTTCATGCTCTTTAGAAGAGTGTTTCCAGTCAGAAAGACATGGGATGTTCTGCATCCTGGGATTCTGTGGAAAGATTTCGATTTTTTTTTTGGTAGTTCTGAAGAAGAGAACCTACAGTTACAGAATTTATTCTACTGTTTCAGGAAACCTTAGGGCAGTTTAAAGTATTTCATCTCAACACTCTTGTTCCACAACTGATGGATCAATAAAAAGTGTTTTTCCCTGGCTGAAAAAGGAATCTTATCTGCTCCTGCTATGGAAAAAAAAAAGAGATTTTGTTACGATTATGTTTATATTCTCTCATAGTAACGTAACTTCCTTTTTTACAAACCATGGAGATCTCCAACATATGCTGGCAGCTGCATTTCCAGGCTTTGGGGGGAAATCTCTCTTCAAGTTTGTGCTACATATTTTTGCTGTGGTTTACACTAAAATTAAAACATAAAAACATATAAACCTGTACATAAAGACACATTAAAAATAATGACCTGTGACTGAGTCATGGTCCCATCCCAGTTCCTGACAGATGAACTTGACATTTCCCTCAATTAATCCCCACCAAAGAAAGAACTTTTCCAAACCCTCCAAGGAATTTTGAAATAGAATTATAAGAAAGAAAAACTGATTGTGGAAGTGACTCTAACACTCCTTTATTCACTCCTTAATACCCACTCTGTGCTTTGGAGTCAAGTCTTTAGAGGCACTTCTCTTTAGGTGCTATTTGATTTCTTGTGGGGCCTTAGCTTGCAGCTGCAGCATCATTTTCTTTATGATGTACTGAAGAGAGCCTGCTAACACTTGAAAAACAACAGAAAAAATAGCACTTGCTGAAATTAAATAATTCAGTGTCCAAAAAACAGAAGAGGGGCCTTTTGTTCTTTTGGAATCTGATATTTTCGAGTTTGATATTTTATCAGTTCATGAGTGCTCATGGTAATCTTCTCAAGATGCACTTCTGTCTCCTATTTGTAAAGGATTACAATAGCACTGTTTTTCAAGCCTGGTGCACCGAAGTATTCCCATTCCTATCTCTGTTATTACATTAATTGTCCCTGCTCTAATATAAATGGTTCCAACCACGGAGCATTATGAAAGCACCCGCTGAGGTCCCTACAGACACTCCAGAGCACCCAGGGCTCTTTGGAGTGAAGCAATTTCAACACCAGCCTTTGCTTAGGGCTGCACTCAAATCCCTCAGTCAAGGCCTCGCCAGAGGAACTTTTTGTTCCCTTTTTGTTATTTCACATGAGGATGAAAACCAGCAAGAAGACAGAGAGGCTTGACAGCTTCTGTAATCTCATTGCAAATGCAGGCAGAAGGAGTGCTTCAGTTTTAATGTATTATTGACTACACCACTGGGCTGAACTTCTTTCCACTTGTTTTTCTCCCCTTCCCCTTTCATTTGAAGTGGAAAATGAGGTCACACCTTATCCCCCGCTGAATGTAAAAGTACTAATAACTTCCCCCATTTACACTGGGACAGAGTGAATAATCTAATTCCAAATCTCAAGAACAACTGTCAGACCGAACAAGTCTCTGCTGCTCTCCCTGAAGGACAAGCACCAGCCCTTGAACTCTGTGTGTGGCCTTCATTACGGAGCCTTGGCACAGGCCCAGATGCTGCCTCCTCCAGACACCTCTTAAAATGGATGAGGGCCTGGAGAGCACAGTGGGAACTCTGGAATCCTGCCCATTAGCATATTCATTAGGCATAATCAATAATTAATATGTCACTTGGACGAAACATAGGGATTAAGTTATGCCTGTGCTAGGACTGATCCAAAAGGATTCATGAGCATGGGGCCCATGGTTTGTGGGGCAGGGAGATGCTCCAGGCGTGAGCAGGGCCAGGTTTCCCTTCCTTTATGGGTGAGGAGCCCACGGGGTGACATGGGGACACAGCACCCTCAAAGTGTGAGCCCTGCTGATGGTCACACCCCTTGCACCTCCAGGCATTTAGAAAAAGAGAATCCCAATAAAGGAAACAAATATATTCTGAAAATGTCCAAACAACCCCTCTTTTGGCCGTTGGAGCGCACTCCAATCATCCCGGTGTTCAGAAGACTTCACGGCTAGCTTCTCTGACAGCAGGACCATGAATCAACACCCAACACATGGCAGTGGAACTGTTCCTTTCAGAGTGCAAACCTGAACCTGTTGTATAATTAAATAATAATAATGATACAAATCTATGATAGGTTTACTTTTAAATGACCAATATATCTGGCAAGTGGCAAGAGTTGTAAACACTTACTGGAATAAAAAACTTCCCAAACCAGCCTTCCCCCTTCCAAGGACATCATCTCCCATGTTCCCATCAGGACATGGTGCAAGTCCTTCCTTTCCTCCCTCTCTGCATAGCCATGAGCTGTCTAGCACTTAGAGGAGCAAAGTTAAAAATAAATGTCCTTTTAATGCCATTTCTATTCTCCATTAAGTTGTCACACCAGGAGGGGAGGGGTAGAGAACAGCAAATTGCACAGCATTTTTTAGGAGTGGTTGGACACCCCATCCTCCAGCACAACAGGGGAGGGAAGAGATGAGATTGCAAAAATGAGCATTTCCTGCTCTATATCTGTTGCTTCCTTTGTGTTTGTCTCCGTTTCAATCAGATTTAAGTGATGTTCCCTTGAATTCCATAATGATATTATTATCACTTCAGACATAATAAAGGATTGTGACATTCAACACAACAGTGTAAACTATTTTTCAACAAATTCTGCTTTAAAATGTGACATGAAATGTTAATGTACGAGATGGAGAACCCTACAGAAAGATTATGTAACACACTCAGGTTTTCTTTCTAAAAATCCATTTCCATTGAATTATTAGCTTTCCAAAATGAAATATTTCTGAAAGATGATTTAATTTCCCCAAGAGCTATTGGCCTTTGCCTGAAATGAGCTATTGGGTTCTGTCCCTGATGATTAATTTGGGATGTGATGAATAGCGTCAGATGCAGAAGTTGTGCTTTACATATATTAATGACATTCAAATTTAAACATTTTTACCCATTTCACAAAAATGTTATTATACCTAGAAACTAAGAAGAACACAAGTGCATTATTTAACAACATGATTTATGACAAAAATAAACAAATTTGGAGTCCAGTCCTGAAACTGCTAAACAAGGCTGGGCTGTACAACTCCTCTACACTAAAACCTTTACATAGATAAATATTTTAGGCTTGGGTGTTATTTGTCTTTTGCTTTTAGATTTTCATACTCTTCATTTCTTATTAGCAAAATACTTTAAAAGGCTCAACTATAACTCCAGTTATGACTCCAACCCAAACTGGCTGCAGCAATGGGGAAAATCATCACACATGGCCAGAACCCCAAGCTGCATCCCAATTTGCTACCTCAACAAACATCTTAAAATGAGGAAAATTATCATTAAGCCCAAAATTCTTTCATTTTCATTTAGCTGTAACTGACATGTTGAACACAGATTTTTTTACCACAACACATTCACTGCCAGACCACAAACAATTTTCTAATTAACACAGAAATTTCTGAAATACGAGAAACTTTTCTTAACAAAACTCTAACAAAAAGTAAGAACAACTCACAGGCACAGTTTTCCTCTCCATGGCTTCTCCAGCAAAAATTCTCCCACCCCACTCTAATGCTCTACCTAATACACAGGAATTAAAGAAGGAATTCATCATGAAATCACAGAATCAACAGGGCTGGAGAAGACCTTTAAGATTATCATGTCCAATCATCAAGCCAGCAGCATCACTACATCATGTCCTCAAGTTCATGTCTCTGTTGGTGGGGGAATTGTGGCTTTAAGGTCTGAATTTGTGTGTCCTGAGGTTTCCACAGTTTCCCTACAGTGGATCTAGAGGAGACACTTCCCTCGTGTTTCCTTACAGGTTGGAACCTGGAATAGCTGGTGTCCCTGAAGTGTCCTGAGCCCCTGTCCCTGTGTGGAACCCCAGGGTGTACTCTGACCTCTGAAAAAACAAAAATGCTTATTTTGATCCCGAGACTCTTAACTGAAACTAAAGCATCCTCAGCTGAGAAACTGAAACTAAAGCATCCTCAGCTCAGAAATTTTCCTCAGAGGAAAATTTCTGAGGATTCTTCATTTGGTTTTGCATCACGGGCCTATGCAAAGACTGAAATACAGCAGGAACTGTGGCTTTTCCAAAGCCAAGCAGGGAGGGGAGAGCTGGCAGGACCAGGACAGTGAAGGCTGTGGTGCAGCACAGCTTTGAATATGCATGAGGCCTTTCCATAGGCAGCAGGTCGGATCCTTTCCTTTCCTTTGAGACTATATCTTTGATTTATCCTGATGGAAAGACAATGGCCCCTTCCAAATCCATTGACTTTTACATCAGCCATAATTTGAGATTGTCTCTCTGGGGATCATTTACCTTGGGGAGCAGGGAATTTCAGAAAGAGACAGTTTAATGTGCAGTGGGATTGCTGCACAGCTGCACTCTTTCTGTTGCAAGAGGGATTTTCGAGCTGATTTCCATGTAGAGTGAAGATAAAAGCTTTTCAGTGTTGGTTAACCTTTTGGGGGGGGGGAAGGTAATTCTCTTAATAAGTTGTTTTGGTTTGCATCATTTCACACTGATATTTTTGTTTAGCTTCCTTGTCCTCTCTTTTGTTTGTCCTTGATTTTGGTTTGCATTAATTTCAGTTCTATTTATTAGATATGTTTTTTAGACATTGAGAAAATTGTGGCAGCTCATTTAGAAAGATGGAATTATTAATGAATCTGAGGGTAAGTTTGTCTGAAGGCTCCTCTGCACTGAGCCTACTCCTGTTGATTTAAATTGCCTTTCAGGGAAGTCCATGGCTAATCAGCTTAGAGCCCATGCATTTGGCATTTATATACCTACCCCTGGTATTAGGCTCTATTTCTAGGTACCTGTAGATTATTTCTAATTATTTTATAATTACAGCCCTGGATGCAGAAATTGAGCCTCCTTGCCTCTGTTAACAGTGGAAGGAGAGCTCTCCCTTGCAGTCACTTACACATGCAGAGCCATTCTGACTCAATTGGTTTTATTATTACTGTGCTCTTCACACTCATATGCCTCAAATTGGACTGGAGCCATTAGAATTTATCTGCTGTATCGAGGCAATCAAATGACAAGGAGTGGTAGTCATTGAGGATGGATTACTTTGGATCTCAGTATCATTATTTGCCTTCAGAAATATGGGGAGACATTCAAGCCAAGGTGGGATACTTCAGGTTTTAATTAATAGTTCCAGAATGCTGTTATTAACTTTTCTGTGAACTTCTTTCATTAACTAAAGATTACAGGTATAGGTTGAACACAGAAAGGGAAGAATGCGAACAGGAGATGATGAAGTCTGTCAAAGAAAATGATTTTCTAACTTTTCCAGCAAAAAGAAGAATGCAGTGCTCTCGATCAGATTTCTGGATTTTAATGCTGGGATCTGACATGATCCAAAGCAGGTAATTTCTTGCAATCAGTAAAGCATTATCACTTAGAGGTAGAAAACAGAGCAAAGTTGTTAAATGACAGTAAGATAGTACACCATATAAACTGATTTTTAGTTCTGAGTGTATAATTTTAATCAAGTAATTCCTTTGGACTCTATATTTTTGAACTTGTGAAAGTTTTCTGGTGTGAATATTAGAAATGCATCCTTCAGAAAGGGAATGGATTTTAAAAAGTGAAGATTGGATTTTACAAGATACTTGCCTTGACTGTACAAATATGATTCAGAACCTTCTCTCCATGTAGTCATAAAATTGGATTATGGCAGAATTTGCTTTCCTGATGGAGACTGCTTCCTGATTCAGAGGAGTGGTTCCTGAGGTCCTGACAGAGGAACCAACAAGTGACAGTGCTGCCAACTGGGCATTAACCCAGTCTGGGGACATCTGGCATCAGTCACTTTGCACCAATAACAGCCCAACCCCACTCTTTAATGGGAGGATCTTCTAACACTCCCTCCTGGGAGTGTGTGGAGATTCCTCTCTGGAGTGGGGACCCCCCTAAGGTCACTCCTTGAGGGTGAGGAAAGAGATTTGGTCACTGGGATGATTTGGTCACATCAATCTCTACTAATGACTGTTTTTCTACCTTTAACATCATTACTTCAATAAATAGTGAACCATATTAGTTATAGTCATCTGTACTGTGTAAATAATTCTGATTAGATCTCTCAGTCTAATCACTATCATCACCATTTTAAATAAATCATTTATTTAATTGATATAAATATATTTGGGGTCCCATCCTCAATACTTCAGGACAAAGTTGTATAAAGCCTCGATTACACCTGTAGGCTCTTTAGACAAGTGTGGGACCAGGATTGGATCCATCTACTCCCGAAATGTTCTCTGAGAAGGAGTTTAGGGAGCTGGGAGGTTCCTTCTGTACCTTGTGATTGGAGGGTCTCTCTGAAAAACCTTGTCTGAAGCTCCCATCCTACTGTATTATTAAGATAGTAGTAGTAGTAGCAGTAGTAGCAGTAGTAGCAGTAGTAGTAGTAGTAGTAGTGGTAGTGGTAGCGGTAGTAGCACAAAGCCAACAGCATTCTGCAGATTAATTTGTGTCCTTACTACAGGATGATTCTGTAACCCAAGCCTGCAGTCTTGCTTTCAGCTGGGAAGTCTGGCTATGAACAATCCTGCACTCTCCCCTTTGGGATGGAGTTTCCAGCCCTGGGCTCAGCTCCCCAGGAGGTACCTGAGTGGGAAGGGGGAGGCTGAGTTGGGAATGTCCTCAGGCTCTTGCTCTGCTCTCGGTTCCCTGCACGTGCAAAGGCCATGAGCTGGGTATTGCACGCCTGGCTGCATGCCTGGCTCCCGAAAAATCACTCAGGGACACACCACAAGCCATTGCTGCTGGAAAAAATGTCATTGCCTTCACAGGGATGAGGCATAATTTCAGACCTTTACTGCCTCTGCAGCAGCTGTACCTTCTGTGCACAATTGGCTTCCTGGCCATACAGGCTCTTCCACATTGCTCTGCTCTGATTTGCTCCATTTCATTTTTATTTTATCCTGTTACTTTCTTCTGATTCAAGTTGAGAGTTCAACTGATAACCAATTTTTCTGTAGTGCTGGTTATATTATGTCAGTAAGTGGGAACAGCACAGCCTCTCTGCTTTCACTCAATGGGAAGTGACATCCTGCTGATTAAAATTTATTGCTAATATGTTTTGATGAATGTTTCAGAGTCTGTTATTGGTTTAGTTTTTTCATTGCTGGATGCTTTTTATTTCTGTTTTATCAATTCTATTTCCTTCAATTGTTTTAGACATAATGTATGATGCTAATAACGTGTCAGCTTCAAAAATCAGGAGCACAAAATTCTATTTCTGCTGAAAACTGCAGTGAGAAAGGAGAGTGATTTATAATGTTCTTTAAAATTTGCAATTACATTTGTTGATTGAGATGCCAGTCACATGCATAAAAGTAGGGAAAGATGTTTGAATTTCCTGTTTCAAATTGTTTATTATGAAGTCCTAATTTATAGATGGAAAGCGGGTTTATTATGTAAGCAAGCCACCTGTGATCAGAAGGACTATTCACTTCCCAGCACCTCTTCAGTCCTCCTTTAAGCCTCCAGCACTCCTTGAGAAGACTTTCATGGAGGTTTTATGGCTGTTCAGTCCATTAATCTCTGCTCATTTTTTTTCTCTTGATCCAATAATGCCACCGTCCAGCTCCCCATGTGGAATCACTCATTTTCCTTGCAGAGATCCGGATCATGTACTTCACGTGATCACATCAAGTCCTTTTTGTGATACCATTCTGTAATGAAACCCACCTTGTGCTGGAATAAAGGACTCAGGGAAGTTCAGCTGTTGGCTGAGGTAGAAAGAATATCTATGTAGGGTGGTGCAAACTAATTCTTAGCTGTTTTCACTCTGGCTGAAGACATTTTGTTCCTTGAGGCCCTTTTTAGCAAGGCATTTTAGTGTATGATCACTTTACCCACCACATTTCATCTCATTCATCTTCCATGTGCTCCCATATTCTCCTCATTGACTGCAATTCCTCCAAACTGCTCCTGGAAGTTGGCTCCAGAAGGCTTCTCAGGGAAAAGAATTCCTGCTGGATCAATTCCTTTGCTGAGCAGGAGAATGGTCACCCTGTGGATGGGCTATTCCATACATATTTATACTCAACCATGTTTTTCCAGCTCCACCACTGCTAGCTGATTGCTTCTTTCCTATTTTCTCCTTTATTCAAAGGATAAATGCTTTGGATCATTTTTATCGCCATCTCTATTCTTTAAGAATTTCCCCCAACTTCAGATGTGTCTAAATTAGGCTTTTTTTTTTTTTTTTTGTTTCCCTCTCCCCATGTTTCTGCTTTGCTTGGCTTTCTACTCTTAACTGCCTCCCAATATAGATTAATTTGACAGTTATTTTAATATTATTATTTCTGTCTTCCAGCTCCTTTAGGAAAATATTAAAGAATAAGAATGATAACCACAATTCCCTTGTTTCTGCAGAAGATGCCAACTTGGCATCCTCCTCCTCCTCCTCTTTTGTTTACATTCAATTAGTCAGGTTTTGGATCTGTCCAATCCAATTTGAATTAACATTTCAATTTCTCTTGCATGGAAAAAGAAAGCAAATGTTTCATTAAATTACATTCCTTATTAAAATAGCCATCGACATCTGTAAAGAAACTTTCTAACATGACGTTTTACAATAAAAGTGGGTTTGCACAAACCAGCACAGTCTTGAAATATCGATCTTGTTTATTAGGTTGCAATTTAGATTGTCATATTTTTAAATTCTTCTGAATGAGGGGATGATAAACTGATCTGAGAGCACTCACCAAAGCCATTTGCTTACTCTCTCTTGCTACAGTTGGGCAGAGAAGAAGGAAACAAAAAATTAATGAAGGGCTCATGAGCTAAGGATTGGGAGAAAACACTTTAAGGGCAAAACAGGTACAAATTTAAAGGCATAAGGTAAATTTATTATTAACTGAGTCAGAGGAGGATGATGAGAACTAAAACAGAGATTGGATCTGTTGGACATAGTGGAAGCTTCTAGCAGCTTCTCATAGAAGCTACATCTGTGGCACTCTTCTGCTACCAAAAACCAGTCTGTGCCAAATCAACACACCTTCTTTGTGAAGGATCTAGTCAGTCACCTAAGCATCTGTCTGATAGAGAAGGATGTGCTTCAGTCATGTCCATTGTCAAAGAAGTTCTTAAATTCCCCTTAACTTTGGGATGAGATGCCACTGTGGGAAACTGGCTCTTGGGCTACACTTCATATCTGTGCTTAATCTTTGTGGTTCACTGTTTCTCAGCCTTATTGGCTCTGAGTAATCACTCAGAAAACAGCAACAACAAAAATATTTTCTTTTTCTTTCCATTCCCTCACCAGGTATTTTAGTGGAACTCAACTTTTCCTACTGGCCCATTTGCCAAGAAAAGACCTGGCAAAGCAATGTCAGTAGTTCTGCTGGAGCAAAGCACTAGCTCTGCTCCTGCAGTTGCAGAGTAGACTCCTAATTATGGCATGAAGACATTTTATAACAAAGACATAAAAAATACCGTTTTTATTAGCTGTTCACATGCCAGCGATAATTAATTCTACACAGGGAAGTTTGCTTTCAGTTCATTTGAACACATCTACTCTTAACCTGGATGACCGAGTAATTTCTTATAAACCCAGTCATGGATTAATGTTGAAAAGATGTAGGTGACCTTTTTTTATTTTTTTTTTTATTATTTTTTTAACACCCTGCAGCCACCACCTTGTGAATATAATAACTGGAAAGCCATTTCATCAGTGCTGCAAGACTTAAGTACTTACAAGTTGATCCCAGCAGTGTAAGATGCTGAGAACTGCTGGGGAAATGTCAAATATTGATTAATACAATAATATGCTTTATCTTGGATTCAGTTTATGATTTAAATTGTGTATCACAGGGACACAGCTACTTCCCCATGGGCTGCAGGAGAATCTCAGCTCCAGGGCCTGCCCCTGGGCATCTGCAGGGCTGTTCCCCTCATATATCTTGAAGTTTAAACAATAATTTCATATTATACCCATGAAGGACGTGTTTGGGTCTTTTCACTTGTGCTGCTGGAATACTGTTTACAGGCAGGATTAAAAACTGGAGTACAGCTGAAATTCAAGATTTTTATATGAGCTAGACTTTAGTTATTGAATTTGGAACTCATAGTAAAACTATGTGTGTCTTTCCATATTTCAGGCCTCAGAGAGGCAAATCCAAGCTCCAAGTGCCAGTGCAATGTAGCATTACTAGATGGAGAACATGTTAGGGCCACTTCAGGAGCCAGAAATGTGCAGTTTTCCTCCTGCAGTGTGGGTTTTTTTTGTCAGTAATTTGGCATTAGCTTCTTCCATCCTCACTTGTGAAATGCCCTCAGGAATGACAAACAGTTTTCACTTTCCACTCTTTAAAATTGGGATGGTAATTTTTCACTCAGGTGTGGATGTGGCCTCATGGAAAGGATAGAGGAGACTACCTTTTGTCCAATTTGTTTCCTCTGGGTTTGCTCCATCCCATGTTTTTTGACACTGAGGTGCTGATGGGAGAAGGAAGAGCAGAGTCCTCTTCCAGACAGCTCACCTCAAATTTACCCTCCAAGCCTTGTTTGAAACTTCAGGTTTTCACAGTCTGTGTGAGTCTCAGATGGATTTCAGCTTGAGTGAAAGGAGTAGGAGCAGCAGAAGAAATGTAACGGTGCTACATGGGTTTGTGGTTCTGTTTGTTTGGGGTTTTTTTTTACAATTTGCTTTTGCACTTTAGTATTTTCCTTTTTAAATGCCCTGCTATTTATTATGCAAGGAGATTGTTGTGTATTGTGGCATGAGTAGGACAATTACAAAATTACAGCTGAATTAAAGTGCTGATTTGGAGACCAGACTGCAATCAGAATTTGATTTTGTGCGTGTCACCTTTTTTTAAAAAAACAAAACAAAACAACCCAGGCGTGTCTTAACCTTCAGAAATTATAAGAGCAGCATAGGCTTGGATGAAAACAGAGACTTGAGCTCTGTTCTTAAATAACAGGCAAGTTCAGCCCTTGTTTACATGCATGAGACTTTTACTGACAATGATGAGCTTTAGAGCTTTAGGTGCTACTGGTACAGAATACATAATGAATTGTGGAAAATAACTCAGAGGCACCAGCTTTTAAAAACACAGGCTTGAGATTCTTGATGGGCTTAAGGAGGGGATTTAAAAACTGCCATGGAAAAAGGGTCTGAAGGGGTGAATTGCTCAGGTGTCTGCTTGGGATATGGCAACCCGGCAGAAAGCTGGTTTTTTCATGTCACATGTGAGACATCTGTTTGGTATAATTTTTCACATGAGACCTGCATATTCTCCTGGAGCATCTCAGGGACACACTTTGTCAGTGCCACCAATGCTGCGATTAAGCAGGAGGGAGTCCTGACACCTGCCCAGATCCAGGGATCCATCAGGACTGTGCATCCTCTCCTCTTCCTTGTAATGTGTGAAATTTCAAAGCAAAAGCAACAGTAGAGAACAAAAAAGCTTATTTGTACAAAATAGTAGTTTTAAAGCTTTCCTTGTAGTCCTAAATGTGCTTTCTTCTGATTTCCAGGACAGATCAAAGCCAAATTACTAAAGTCTCACTGGATCAGAATTGTTGGTTAACCTGGTAAATAGTTTCCCATACCAGGCAGTTATTAGGAAATGGGGTGTTAAGGTCAGCAAATCGCCTAAATTTGCATATTTTTTCAAAGGAGCAACATCCTGGATATTTCATTCTTATTAACTTTTTATTCTAGAAGCTCCACATAAAACTCTTTGCCACAACAGTGCTTTCAAGGCAGCAGTCAGTGTTAAAAACAATGGCCTAGAGATAATCTGCTGGAAATCAGGCTATGTCTTTATATGCAGGCAGATGTTCTGAGATCCTTCCACGTCACCTGCACTGCAGTTGAGATGTCGTCTGTATTCCACAGAACACTATTAAAAACCACCAAGAAATTAATCATAGCAAACAAGATTTAATATGCATGGTGACATTAAGAGTTGCTAACAACCTCTGAGAACTTCCCTGAGTTTTACTACTTCTCTTTTCCTCTGAGAACTGTGTTTCCTTTCTACCTGTACATTGCAGCCCTAAATTCCTCAGGAAAATACATTTCACATACACATTTCTCAACCATGCTCCTATCTCTGTTCACTAAAAATACATATATGTAATAGTGATTCATCCTGAGTTTCTCTTCTCTACAAAGAGAAATTCCTCTCCTAATTGTAACTCTTTACTGAATGATTCAAATTGTTTCTTATCAATTCTTGTAGTCCTGTATTACAGTTCATCTTTACACTCCCATCAGTGTAGGTTCCCACAATATCATTTCATATTTTGACGTTTCCAAGGTATTAGAGAAGATGTTAAATATATTCAAATGAATTCCATATAATTGCTTTCTGATATGTGCTGGGATATTCATATTATTCATATCCATAAGGTGTCTGAAGGATACTTGAAGAGGGCTATTGCTTGTGAATTACCAGACCAGGGAAGATTTTTCTTCATGGCAGATGGTAGATATTCAAGAGAGGAGAAGTTTCCCAGCACTGTGCTTAAACAGAAATCCCAGAAAGGCTTGATTAAGAAGGGACCTTAAACCTCATCCAGTGAAACCCTATGCCATGGGCACACTTTCCACTGTCCCAGGCTCCTCCAAGCCCCGTCCAACCTGGCCTTGGACACTTCCAGGGATCCAGGGACAGCCACAGCTTCTCTGGGCACCCTGTGCCAGGGCCTGCCCACCCTCGCAGGGAACAATTCCTTCCCAATAGCACAAAAAAGCACTCCTCCACTGGAATATTCACCATTATTTCCTCTTGTAATTTCCCAGTTTCAACTGCAGCTATGGGAACATGTCAGCCATTGAAATTTTATTCCAACAGCTCATCAGTGGAGTTTTTTCCTTTGGCTCCTGAGATGTATGAGTTCTCCTGTGGTTTACTCTGCATTATAAAGGGGCCAACAATGCCATTCTTGACTATGGTGGAAAGCAACCCTTTTATGCAATGAGCCCAGCATTTTCACATCACAGTTCTTAATCCTAAATTTCGTGTTGCACATGTCTAATCTGCAAGAGCCTCTGCATTTTTCAGTGGGCCCACTATTTTGATTAGAGAAGGGAATTCTCTGGTGAGTGTGCAATTACCACACTTCATAGACACCAATAAAATCACATTCTTGGAGTTTTTCGAAAATTTTCCACAAATATTTATAACATGTAATTATTTATAAATAAGTTACAGCCTGCAACAGTGCCTTCTAGAACTCTACAGCTGTGCATGATGTGGAAACACTTTTTGAAGGCTGTGGCCTAAGCACTGCTTTCCTTTGCAGTCACTGATTTGTCACAGCGAGGAGCGGTGGGACAGCTCTGTCACCGCACCCTGCACACACTCCGGGCCCAGCCGGTCCCAGCTGGTTCCAGCCGCTTTGCAGCTGCTTCGGAGCCGTCCCCCCCGGTGTCCTCGGGGTGCCGGGGAGTGGCCGTGGGGACAGCAGCGCGTTCCAGGGTCCTGTGTGACACGGGCTGCGTGTGCCCAGAGCCCATTGTGACGCCTGGGGCCGCGTCCTGGCCAGGAGGGCTCTAAAGGGCGCAAAGAGCCCGGGGCTGGCACTCCCAGGAGAGCAGCTCCGTCAGGAGACAGCAGTTCCCGGGAGACTGCAGCGCCAAGGCGAGGCAGACATGTATTCTACAGACGAGAAACCCACGGGCGTCCAGCCCAAGCAGCGGTGGCAGCGCTGTCTGAGGAGGCAGAGGGTGAGTACCCCTTAGAGCGCTGCCGCACTCCCAGCCCCTCGCTTGACCAGCTGGAAGAGGAGGGGCTGTGGGCAGGTCCAGCAGGGATGGCACTCCTTGAAGAGCTGGGGAATGAGGAGCAGAACTGGTCCGATGATTGCAAAGACTGGAGTAGCGGGGAAGAGAGCCTGGCACAGAGCGGTTCTTGTGACCCAAATGAGCTGGACTCCTACAGTGGCTCAGGCCAGCTCCTAAAGCTCTTCCTCCAAGACAGAAAGCAATCAGTGTCCAGTGGGGAAAGCAGCATGGCCCAAGAGTGGTGGCTGAATGAGAATGAGGATGTCAGCATGCACACCACCTCTTTCAACCCCCTTTTCCAGGCCCTGCTGAGCCCTTGCTGCTCCCCCAGCCCATTGCCCAGCCAACAGGAAGATCTGGATCAGTGGTCAGGGCCAGCAGCGATGGAACTCCTGAAAAACTTGGGTAGAGAGGAGGGGCAGTGGTCTGATGATTTCCAAGATGGGAGTGATGAGGAAGAGAGACTCTCCCAGTCCAGTTCTTTTGATGCAAATGAACTGGAGTCTTACAGTGGCCCAGGACAACTCCTAAAGCTGTTTCTTCGAGACACAGATCAATCAGTGTCCAATAGGGAAGACAGCAAGGCCCAAGAATGGTGGCACAAGAAGAACAAGAATGTCAGCATGCAAAGTACCTGTGTCAATGCCTTTTTCCAGGCCCCGCACAGCCCCTGCTGCCCCTCCAGCCCATTGCCCAGCCAGCTGGGAGATCTTGGGCAGGGGGCAGGCTCAGCAGCCATGGCACTCCTGGCAGAGCTGCAGGGAGACGAGGGGTCTTGCTGCGAGGAGCTCGGGTCTGGCCCATCCACAGAGTGGGCAGAAGACACAGACCTGAGCGGGAACGCTGAGGAGGAGGAGAGCACCTCAGGGTCCCTCCAGACTGAGCTCTTGCCAGAGGACACAGAGCCACGCAGGCGGACCAGGGAAGAGATTGGCCTCATGTCCCTGCCATGTGAGGCTTGGGGAGAAGAGCAAGACCAAAGCTGCAGCGCTGAGGATGAGAGTGCCTCATGGTCACAGCCATGTGAGTTATGGGCAGAGAGCTCACACTCTGAAGCCTGCACAATCCCAGAGGATGGTCAAGATGAGCTGGAGGCAGCCCTGATCTGCCCATCCTCTGTGCACGCACCGCTCCTGCACGTGGGCACAGGCGTCAGGAGCCAGCAGTCACAAGAAGGAAGCCTGTCCCAAATGAAAGATACGGACATGTATGGCAGACAAATGGAGGCTGTCCCGTGGGCCACTTGGTGGGAGGAACAGTTGCTGGAGAGGGACAGGAGGTCACTTGAGCGTGTGCAAGGCCTGCCCTCAGCTGCATCTGTCCCTGTGCGGCGGCCATACCCCTTCAGGAGTGCGCTCAGGGCTCTGCGCAGGGCACTCAGAAGCCTCAGACACCTCATTCCAAGGCTCCACTTCTCATGCTGCTCTTGGTGTTATGTGCTTGACGGGGGTGCAACACCTCCCCCGGGAACGTGAACCTCCTGTGCAGTCGCCGGTGGATCAACATCAAGATGCGAGATGGGCTTTGCTGGTAAATCCGAGGAGCTTTTATTATGCAGTGAAGACAAAAGCGTACCTAACTCCAAAGTAGAACAGAGGCAAGGAGCACAAACAAAGGCAGGGCAGTAGGTTTTAAGGCACAGGAACACAGAGTTTAGTGTTGGGAACCAATAACAAAGGGACTGGGGAAGAACACAAGGTGGGGATTACAATGTCTAACGCAATAGGGAGTTACAGGGGAGGGGAACAGTTTAAACAAACCAATGAGGCATTGAAGGATACAAAAATTATAGGGAAATCTCTGGAAAGAGGGGTGGGTATGAGGGAGATCTGACAGCTGGGATTAGACCAATGACTTCCAGGGGTACAAAACAAACTATTGAAAATAATAATATAACAAAAACCACACTGCAACACCACTCATAAGAGTGTCTCAGGTTATGATGTTTGATGTAGCCAAAAGTGTGTATTCTGTCACCATCTGTTAAAACCAGGTGGGGCAGTGGTGTTGCCTTCCTTGGACACTTCCAGGGATGCAGGGACAGACACAGCTTCTCTGGGCACCCTGTGCCAGGGCCTCACCAGCCTCAGGAATTTCTTCTGTATATTTTATCTAACCCTACTCTCTGACATTTTGAGGCCATTCTCCCTTGTCTTGTCACTCCATCCCATGTAATTGTCTCTCTCCATCTTTCTTGTAGCTCCTTCAGGCCCTCAGATGGAGCTTTCAGGTCTCTCCAGAACCTTCTCTTCCAGCTTGTCTCCATAGCAGTGGTGCTCCAGCACTTGGAACATTTTCCTCATCTCCTCTGGACTTGCTTCAGCAGTTCCACGTCCTTCCTGCGCTGATGACCTGGATGCAGCATTTGGGGTCTTACCTGCATAGAGGAAGAGAATTCTATTCTCCCACCTGCTGCCCCCACTTCCATGTGTTCCTGCTGTCTATGGTGACGAATCTGACAGAATTAGATGGAATTAGATGCCCATGATGCCCATCTGACCTTTTTTGGATGTGTTTCCCTCTGTGGAATTATTTTTATCCTACAGCAATATAGGGATGTAACCTGCAGGCAAAATCCAAGAGCTCTGCGTTGTTTTTATTGAGCTGTGCATTGGGAAATCACCAGGAGCAATCCAGGGTTGTTCTGCCAGTTCACTTGGGTCAGACATTCCAACAAACTATTCATCCGTCAAAAAAATATGTTGTGGATCTGGCCCCATGTACTTGTTAAAGATAATATGGCACCTTGACAGGAGTGTTTTAACCTGCTATCCTTGCTAAATCCCCAGGGAGATAATTACACTCTCCTACTCCAAGAAGCTTTCCCACCCTTAAAATTTCTTTATTTCCTCTCATAAACTGTTACTGGGAAGCACAGTGGGATGGGAAGGATAGGAAAGAGCCTGGCAGATGTGGTGCACGTTGTAAGATCCATAAAATGCTGTCAGCCTCTGGTTTGAGGTGAATTATGCACTCCTAAATTTACAGCCTATGTGCTGAAATATGGAGCGTGTGCATAAAGGGTGACTCAATCCAGAGAAAAAATACTGCATAATCAAGAAATTTCTTTAATAGAAAGTGAGAAAACTCCAAGAGAATCCCTCCCTTGGGGGGAAAAAATATTTAAAAAAATTCTTGAGGATTACTTTGCTAAAACACCCCATTAGAAATTAGGGAAATGTCAGAAAAACTTTCTTTTCCTGAGAGACACAACCTCTCCTTGATAGGTAAATGAAAAACAAACAAAAGTAATGAATTTTGAACGGGGAAAAATACTTCTTGCTGAGGTTGTTCGTAGTAAAGGCTTGGATATCTTCCAAGGTGAAGTTTTTTTAGCTGTTAAAATTCATGGAGTGAACAGGCAAAGTGGGAGTTCCTACAGCTTTATGCAGTTGTGTTCATTAACATACAAACTACCCCCAGATTGTTGTTAATTGTTGGGCAAATTTATTCTTAAATGTTTCCAGGAAAAGAAGAATAATAAAAAAAAAAAAGGAAAATGTTTGACAAGAAGAAATGTTTTGCTGCTGTAATTAAGAAATATTTTATTTTCTTTCTTCCTATGTGAGAAATGGTGAATTTTATTTTGGAAGTGAAGAATTTCAAGGTCAATTCCTGCTGTGAGATGCTACAGCACAGTCTTGTGGATAATGCAAAAGAGGAACAAAGATGAATTATAAAGAACTCTTTATTAGGATAATAAATAAACAATAAACACAGCAATAATAAATACATTTTCAAAAGAGCTCCAGGCTCCAGCAGGGAAATATTGCTGCTGGTGAAATATCTGAAGAGAAAAATTGTGGGGGAAAACCAACTTTCTCTTATGTAATAGGAAGGAACTGCAGAGTAGCACCAGGTTTGGCTGCATGGTACAGGAACTCTTAAGTTACTTTTAAGAGCTCAGACCCTTTTTATCCCACTGTTAACAGTTCTCTGGAGAAACACAGCTTTGTAGAGCTAAAGGGAAAGACTTACTAAGAAATTTTCCTCATTTCCCTCATTTTTTTATTTATATTATGTGTTTGTTCTGGATAAAGAACATTTTTGAAGGGATATGCAGCACATTTTAAAAGGAAAATAAATTGAAAGCCTAAAAGAATTTATCTGAAAGTTCTGTAAAATCCTACAGAAGGAAATACTTTATATGTAGAGGATGAAGAGTGTGACACAGAATTGTAATGAATTAATTTGCCATAATTTCACATGAAACTTATCCTAGCCTGGTATATAGGGCTGTTATATTTCAGTCATTGTAGATTTACATATATTATATATATATATATATATATATATATATATATATATATGTAAAAGTTTCAAATTAGAAAGGTCAGTGAAAATACAAATAAAATTCCCGATTATGTTTTCTCGACAGACATCACATTTTTTGGGCACTCAAGATTCTATGATTTGTTGATGAGTACTTAGTATTAGAAATAACAAATAACATGAAAAATGGGAAGTTTTATAATATATAAAACAAACTCAACCACACTAAGCAGTAGAATATGTTACCCCCTAAAACTTTCAACCTTCTTTTTATTTTACATGTATCTAAAAACTTTTTCTGTTTTCACCTAAATTAGAACCTTGAGACTGAATCCAGCTCCATGTCTGTAGCTGTGCTGGGAATGCCATGAATAACCCCAGAATCTCTTCCCAGCACTCTCTACTGTATAATGGAAAAAATAATGTATAAGAATTAAATATATAATATTATAATGTGTTAAATGTTATTTTCACATCTATAGTACAATACAGAATAACTATGCATAAAATGTGTACTAATTCTATTATAAAGAGCCATGAGAATCAGAAAATAAATATTCAACTTAAGTTTTGAGTAAAGGAAGGAACTAGGAAACATCAAAAGCCAGAACCCTTTTTATTTAACTATTTTTTCTCTGGTTTTTGCAACTTTTACCTTTTTTTAAGGTAGGAATTGAATAAATCAACAACTACTGATCTCACAAAATCCTGGATATGATACTTCAGAGGAATACTTGGAAAAGTCTTGGTCATTCAATGATAAACATGAAATTCCTCATGAAAATCCCAGGTGTTCATGTATTGCCACTTTACTTTCCTTCTCAATGAAGCCCAGATTCAATGGTTGTTGAACAATTTCTACTTTCAGTATGTTTTATGGCACAATTGGTGATCTTATCATTAACAGAAAACATTCAAAATCACTTTGGACTTTGTCCATAGCAAACTCAACACTTTGAAGGTTTTAAAGATTTTCAGCCCAGCCCAGAGAAGCCGTGGCTGCCCCTGGATCCCTGGAAGTGCCCAAGGCCAGGCTGGACAGGGCTTGGAGCAGCCTGGGATCATTGAAGGTGTCCCTGCCCATGGCAGGGGTGGCACTGGATGGGTTTTAATGTTCCTTCCATCCCAAACCATTCCATGGTTCTGTGATCAAGGACATGGATGTGTTGCTGCTCCCAGCTGTGGATAAGCCAGGTAAAATTAAGAGGCAGACCATTTTGTTTTCTCATTTATCTCACTTTTCAGTGATATTCAGTGGTCTTGACCATTATCACTTTCATGCAGAGTATATTGGCTGTGGAGATCAGAGTATTAACTCTTGAAATCATTATGGAAGTGGAGAAATTATTTAGCTGTATTTCCTAACAGAAAATTAATTGGTGGGTACTCTCCTGATCATGTTGGAAATGTAGTTTTATCATGTATATGTGAGGGAGGAAGATAGGAAGTGGCAGAAAGGTTAATAGCTAAAAAAAAAAAAAAAAATTAATTCAGTCATCTTCTGAACTCCCTTTTGAAAAGATCCTGTTTTTATTTGCCTTAGGATATTTTTTTTTTTTTTCCAAGAGCTTGTAGGGCTTTCCATTTTTCAAAAGAAGAAAGGCTGCCTGCAACAGCCTGGAATAATTTTCTGACATGAAACAGGTATACAGAACTTCACATTTGTTTTGTAAAGTTTCTACAAATACCAAAATAATAAGGGGGAAAAAGTTTTAAAAGCTGTTGTTCCATACCAGCTACCAGAGCAGAGCAATACAGAGTGTATTAAATAATGCAAGACATTCACTCAAATAAATCTGGATTGATCAACAGCAGTCAAGAAATATCCTTGGAGCAAAAAGAAACAGCAAGATAAGAAGAGGTGTCTGATTTAATACAGAAATCATGTTTCGAACTTACAGTGATTTTATAGACATATTTCAGGGATGATATTGAATATATGGCACTTTAATGGAATGCAGTTATGTATTGATAAGCTGTGAGGTATATAAGAAATATATTAAAAAAGTCATAAAAACTTCAAAGCTGAAAACCCAAATATCCAAATATTTTTCCATTCACATCTTATTTAATCCTAATGGTTTTTACCCTTTTGCATTCAGTTCAGCATCTTCTTGCTCTTCAGCATTCTCAGATGGTTATTTTCCACATAAATTGAACATTTGTTATTCACCTAAGCTCTGATTAATTATCTGATAACAAAGATCTTATCTGAGCCATCTATGACAATTATCTGTGTAGACAAAGAATATTTTCACCATGACAGTATTATTTAATTCCCAGTATGTGGAAGGTATTACCACACCCCTTGAAATCATGAATCAGTGGGGCTTATTCCACAAGGAGGAAACACTGTGTGATTCCATGATTAAGACTGGATTTATTGCTAATACAGTATCTAAATAATAGGGGGAGGTGGGGTTTATTTATGCGAGATCTGCAGTGCTTCATCCTAAACAAATGTTTCTGTGGGGTGAAGTCAGACTTGAATTTCACAGTTGGCCCTTGTCTGTTTAACTGGGCAGTCCAAAGCCTGAATCCTAATAAATGCTTTTGTTTCTTTAAAGGGAAGGAAGGAGTTGAAATCTACAGCTGAGTTTTATAGCTTAAACTTGTGTGTAAATTAGACTGAGCTGTCTTTTTAATTAAGAGCTCACAAACACAAGCATTCCCTGTAATCCAATCCATAAAGAGTGGAGTCCTATTCCATAGACAACTAGAACAATAGCTGGACAAATCACAGAGTAATTGGTGCAGGAAGAATAAAGACCTATCCCACACTCCCGAAAGCACAGGCTTTAATCATTCCACTTGCAATAAAATTCCTCTAGGTGGTAACAGCACAATTCCCTTTCCTAAAGGCCAGGGAGTGAATATCACAGGTTCACTGATAAAAATCCTGCATGGAGAAAAGCCTGGCTGCAGCCTCAGGCACCAGGATTTCACAGGAGTTCAGCTCCAATGCTGAGGAAGGAATCTGAAACCAATTCCTGTGTGGTGGTGCAGATCCACCAGCATCCCACACTGCATGTGCATAAATAAACAGGGAATTCGAAGTGGTATCTCTTCTCTTCTGCTGTCCCTCATATTTAGCTGTAGAAAGGCAGATTTTCATCACTGGCTCAGCACAGCTGCAATGGAATTAATAACAAAACCTTCCTGCCCAAGGAAGGTCTCCCTTTCTAGGTCAGCATTTCTGCTTTGGCTCCAGACAGAGCCAAGGGAATGTCCTTCTTTAGGTCTTTAGAGACACCTTCATTGTGTAACCTTACCTCAGAAAAAAGGATATTTGGAAGAATTTTTAAAAAAAGGTGATCGTTACCCCTACCCACTCATACCAGGGGCCAGTCAGACCTTCCTCCCAGTCCTGTCTCTGGGGTCAGGCAGAAGTTGCATTTCAGGCAGCAGAATCGGCATCTTCAGCAAGCCAAGCAGAATGGAATTCACCCCAGAGAGACTCCACAAATCTATCAGGATTTCCACTTAAATATTTCCTCACTTTGTGCAGTTTCCAATGACATTAAGGCATATCTTACCTAAAGAAATGTAAATTTTTTGCAGACACTGTTTTCTTTGTTGTGTGTGGGTTTAGGGAGGCAGATATCAAAAAGGACCTTTATTTTTGTGATGTGACTATGCCATGGTGACATCCAGGTGTCTTGAATACCTAAGGTGTTAACTGAGGTCAATGGCAATTTGGGGTGTCATGTGGAAAGTGTTGGAGAACAGTAGGAATACAAAGCATATCTTTGTCTACGTAATGCACAGTATTTTTAAAATCCTTAAATTACAGTGCATTTTTTACTTTATATCTTGAGTTGTACCCAGCAAGGTGTGGTAACAACTTCCACCCTGACAACAGGGAGTAGAACTGTCATATGCAGTTGATTTTTCAGGTCAGGAATATAAAGAGCAATTCCTGATTTTGATCATATTTTTCTCTCCTGAAAAATGAGATGATCAGGTTCTGGAGCCTATTTTTCTATTTCTGGTTCTTTCCCATGTGATGAAAGACCTGATTTTGTTGCTTCACTCTTTTGTTTCCAAGGCCAAAAGATAAACAACTGACTTTTATGTATAATAATTAGTAGAGCAAAATGAAACTGTAATCAGATGGAGTTTCCAGCCCGTCTGTGGGATAACAATTAGCATGTTTGGAACCTGATTCTGATCCTGGTTTGTGTCTCAAATGAAATTTAAAGTCTCTTCTCTCATTTGCAAGCAGTGTATTGTCAATAAAAGATAAAATAACCTCTTACAGGCTATTTCTCCTATATGTATGATGATGGATTGAAATGTGGTCCTGTTTTTCTGATTCCTGCATTTTTTTCCAGATTTCTGACTACAATCCTGAATACCATGCTAAAAGTTGAAAGAAAAACAACCCAGGAATAGAAGCTGTCAAGCAGAAGGGCACAAATAACTCATTGCATGAGAAGTTCACATCCAGACTCTGGGACAGCCAAGCTGAAGCTTACCTGGCCCCAGAGCAACTGATGTTTTACCAGTTTCTGTATTCCGGGGTCTAAAGAAGAGTTGGAAGTGCATCAAAACACAGAAATTCTCTGAAAACAGACAGATGCATGGTGGGCATGGGCATGGTTTCCACATGAACACAGAGTTTCCACAGGGGCATGGGGATTTATTTGCACATGAAACCTAAATCTGAGCATGACTTATGGAGTTACAAGTGAAGAAAGCTGAGAAAATAATTTCAACTGATTTAAACAACTTAAAAATTTCAAAGAAGGCAATTTGCAAAGCTGGGTAAAAAACAGTCTAGAAAATCTGTCTGTGGAGCAGGTTTCTCTATGTCCATCCTAAAAAGAGATTATTATAACATGGGCATGCTGGGCATGGGTGTGTTCATTCAAGGTTGGACTTGGTGACCTTGGAGGTCTTTCCCACCTCAGTTCAGATTATAAAATCCTAGAATTTTAGAGCTCAGCTGGAGATTGATTTGGACTTCAGAACTGGACCCATAGGCAGAGCAGGTCTATGCAGCAATAAGCCCTAAATGGTTTTATTTGTCAGGGCAACAACTAGTGCAGTGTTTTCCTACCCATATTGATACATATTCCTAAAGAATAAATCCAGTTTCCTTGTAATAAGGAAAGAAAAGCTCTGTGGCAATAAAGTTGCCCCTTCCCTGTGTTTCCAAGGGTAATCCCTGTTCCAGAGCTCTGCCTTGGTTTGACCCTGGTGCACACATGGCCTTGGGAAAGCTCCAACATTCACACCTGGGATTTGCCGAGTTACTGCAGGAAAAGGCCCTGTTTGATCTCCTTCCCTGTCTTTGAAGGAATTACAGTGATTATATCCTGCCTGCTGGTCATGTAGCAGGGAAAAGCAGAGGCCTGGGAGGAGGCTTAACTTGCTACCACCTGCAAAGTCAAAAGTCTCCAGGGTTTACAAGTTAAATATTTCAAAAGAGTTAAAGCCAAGCTGTGACAATCAAGATTAGGAAAGACTCAGAATGTACCATATTCTCTTCTCTTTTAAGATAACTAAACATAAGAAACCATAAATGAACAACAAATTCATTATCTCTAAATTAATATGAGTAGCTATTAGCTTTGAAATAAACCCCAATTTACCTTGAATAAAAAAATCAATTTACCTTGAAATTATGCTCAAGAAAATACTGTTTGTAGTTTGTCCCCAGGGGAGTGGGCTTCTGTAAAATTAGTATTTATAATATTCAATAATATTCAATAATATTCTGGACATTCTTAACATAAAAATATTAAGGTATTTTCTATGTTGAGAATATTATTTTGACCAGCTGTGTCAATCCTGTCTTCTCACTTCCCATATCCTTTTGCCTGTCATACGTTGCAGAACCATATTCCTAAAAAATAAATGTTCCTAAGCATTATCCTTCATTGCCACAAGCACAAAATTGAAGAAAACCAGAGGAATGTTGTTGGGTTATTCAAGATTATTCAGGATTATTCCAGAGCCAAATATTTCCCCACTTCAATTTTTAACTCTTTATTTCGTCCAGAAAAACTTTGGCAAACAATTTCAATGGAGACATTTGCAGAAGGCATTTGCAGAAGATTTTCCAAAGTTCCCTTAGGAACATTGCTGTCCTCTGCACTAAATATTCATATACATAATAATATGGTTGCATTTAGGTACCAGCTGTTGGAAATACCCCAATAGGAGAATAGTGATGGAAAGGAAGTGTATCTCTCCTCCAAGTTTCACAGAGCCCAGGTACTGAATGTGCCTGACTCTCACAGCCAGAGCTCTTTGCACACCAATTTTTTGGAGGACTTTTGGTTTTTCATACAGCTCAGAAGGATCTAAATTAAGGGAGAAATCAAGATTTAAAAAAAAAAAAATCCAAATATATTATTACACTGATGCTAGGTTGAAAGAGACCCTGGCTGCCTGAATGCTTTGTGACAGCCTTTTTGTACATTTTCACTTATGTGTCCAAGCATTTTAATGTATAGGGCAGTGTGGGTAAAGAGCACTATTGTCATCTTACCCTCACAAAATTTAATTCCAGACATTTGGGTGGTGACATATTGTTAATTAAATATTGATTTGTTGGAGGATGAACTGAGCCATCGGTATTTTCCCTCCTAATTAGAATAATGACTGCTCCACATGCCAACAGTTATGAATCTCCCTGAAATAACTGTGCAAGTGGAAATGTAGGAAAGCCTTAAATAATGCAGCATATTGAACCTCAGTTATGATTAATAAATTAGCTGTAGTGTAGTAGCTGTACTATTTAAATAGACTGTCCACATTTCCCCTACTGGGAGCAAAAATCCAGTGTTTGATAGTTTGCATTTTTCCTGGAGCTCTGTGTTCCAGTCTGTCAGGACTAAATAGGCTCAGCATTGTGAAAAGAGCCCAGTTGCACATTCCTCAGTGCCATCAATATTGTTCTTAGTGATTCCACAAGCAAAGCATGCCATGAACTGATAAGGGAAGCCACTCTTTCACTCAGAGCCAGGAGCTCATTTGTGGAATATTAAATACTTCAGTAGCTGAACTTTTTTTAATAATTAATTTTTGTGGTGCTTATGCCCCATGGATGAAGAAGGGGCTTCTATTTCCATTGCAATCAGTTTCTCACTTTTTAATCAACATTAATTTAATGTTAGAATCTGATTTTTTGTGTCATGCTAATTTCTCCTGGCTGGTCTCTGATTAGTGAGTTTAATGTGCAACTATTCTCCCTCATCTCCAAGTTCAGTTTCTCCTCAGAAAATGTCTGCTTTCTTCAGCTTTCATCTTAAACAGCACAGGATCCTTTCTCCCAGTGAAAGCCATGTCAGCACATCTTCCTTATCTCCCTCAAAATGTTCCTCTTGGTCTTTTTCTAAGTCAATATTCCCTCACTGCTCCAAAACAGAATTCTAGAATGGTTCAAGTTGGAAAAGCCCTCTGAGGTCATTGAGTCCAACCATCCCCTGGCACTGCCAAGGCCACCACTGACTGATGTCCCCAAATGCCATATGGACATGGCTTTAAATCCCTCCAGGGATGGGGACTCCAACACCTCTCTGGGCAGCCCCTGCCAAGGCCTGAGCACCCTTTCCATGGAGAAATTCCTGCTGCTGTCCAACCTGAGCCTCCCCTGGCCCAGCCTGAGGCCGTTCCCTCTCCTCCTGTCCCTGTTCCTGGGAGCACAGCCCGACCCCCCGGCTGTCCCCTCCTGTCAGGGAGTTGTGCAGAGCCAGAATTTCCCCCCTGAGCCTCCTTTTCTCCAGGCTGAGCCCCTTTCCCAGATCCCTCAGCCCCTCCTGGTGCTCCAGCCCCTTCCCCAGCTCCGTTCCCTTCCCTGGACACGCTCCAGCCCCTCAGGTTTGTCTTGTCCTCAGGGCCTCAAAACTGACCCCAGGTTATTCTTTCATCTTTACAAGCCTCACCATAATAAGCCAGCACACCTTAAACATTTTTAAGATCATGAAATGAGCAATAACATTTTTTACTATTTTATCAGAGAAAGAAGTAAACTAAAAAGGACCATGATATTTGAAGATGGGCTGAGAGACTTGGCAACAGGGACCTATAAAATGACAAGGAACACGCAGTTTTTAGTCCACCAAAAGGTCACCTACAGGGCATCTGTGAGCCTGCATTTATCCCTACATTTTGTCTTTGTGAATGTTTCACACAGACTTCCATATACGAATAGACTCTTCAAGGAGCCTCTTCAAAGTTTTTATAGGGGAAACAATTTGATTCAGTATTTCAGTGTCACTGTTTAATCAGCTATTAATGGATGCAGAGAATATTTGATGTGCTTTCTCTTTGTAGATTGTGGATTTTTACTAAGTCAACTGAACTTTATCTTCAGAGAAATGGAATATTCTTTGCATATCATTTATTGCAAGGGATTCTATGACAAGGAGGTGGAAGTGCAAATGGAATTTTTGTGGTTTTGTGTTAATAAAGAGATGCTAATTCCTCTGCTTTAAGCAGATTATCATCAGCCGTCCAAGAGCTGGGGGAACATGTTGCTTTTAAGGACATAGATAATCTGGGCAGAGATTAAGGCACACTTGTTCACTATGAAATTATCCTGAATTTTGGGACAGTTAAATCCCATTTGTTAAGAGTTTTTCTGTTGAAATTTCACAGAATCCCAGACTGGGTTGGCTTGGAAGAGACCTTAAAGCCCATCCAGTCCCACCCCTGCCATGGGCAGGGACGCCTTCCACTATCCCTGGTTGCTTCAAATGCTGTCCAACTTGGCTTTGGACACTTCCAGGGATCCAGGGGCACCCACAGCTTCTCCTAGGGGTGGATTTGAATGTGATTTGTTTTGTTTTATAACCCCTTTCCACTTCCACAGCTGAATTCCTCTATAACTCCTGGAGTTCATATGAAGAAGTTGGAATAAGCAGGAAGATAAACATCACCAACCAATGCCTTGGGACAAAGAAAATTTAAAACTAAATTCTTGCTGTTTACTTATATTGCTGCAGATTAAAGACTGATTGCCATCTTTTGGTTTTTAAATGCTCTCTTTTACATAGGTCTGAAATATGGTGGTATCCATTTTATTTTAATGTCTTTCAATCTCCTATCTTGGAATTTAATTTGGTTTTCTATCAAGTTTTCTTGTCTTACCTAGGGTAATTTTTTTACACAACATGATTTTTTTGTTATAAGTTACTATAGCAACTTGGAAAAATTAAACATGAGAAATCTGTGGAGACTTCAGGCTATCTAATTTTTATGTTCCTGTGATTTTTCTAGCAGAAAGAGAAGTTCTGCTAGATCTAAATATAGCTAAAAAAAAGCCAAATGTACAGGAATCACTTATTATAGAGTATGAATCCATGCAAATGAAGAAACAATTGCATTTACTAAAAAGCAGAGTGTAGAGAAAGGCTGTAGGAGAAGGTGAGTGGAAGAGTTAAAAAGACAGATCAATGACACAAGCCCCTTAGTCCCTCGTCCTGTAGGGAATTTACTTCCAAAACTTCAAGTAAAAAACTATTTAATATTTAAAACCTTTTTTTTTTATGGGTTATTTTTCACTAAACAGCTTTTGGTTATGATTTACCTGGATTTTCAGCAGGAAATGTCAAGGACTGGTAAATTTAAGGAGCTAAAAATCTCCATGGATTCCTTGGACAATGCTCTCAGGCACAGGGTGGGATTGTGTGGGGTGTCTGTGCAGGGCCAAGGGCTGCATTTGATCCTTGAGGATCCCTTTCAAGTTAGATTTTTCCACGATTCTATGCTTTAAACCTGCACAAATGTGATATATGCTCAACAGGTCCTGTGAGTTTACTGGTTTTGGTAAAAGTCTGGGTTTAGAACAAATACAGAGGTTGCTCCATTCAATATTGGCACTGCTGACACAAATTCAAAACAAATGTTTATTGGGAAATTGTTAAATTGATCATTTTGGAAACAGATGGAAATAAGTAGCTATTTTATCAATTTCATTACAGATCAAAATTTTTAGTCTTCAGAGCACCTCTGGGAAAGTTCCTTCAAAAACAGAGGCACCAAATTCATTACAGAAATATTTAATTTCTCTGTATTCTTGCATTAAATATGCACATAATTATCTGAAGTTTATCTACAGAATGTGACAAAAGAGACTTTTTTCCTTCCTTTTCATCAGCACAGGGCTTGGTGTCACCTTGGTGATTGAATTTGAGCAGGTCAGTTCTCAACCATGTTCAATCTCTAGTTTCTCTTGAAGTTTCTCACCCCTCCACTTCTCCATGGGTTTCTTTAAATAAACTTCTCTCCCTACTGTTCAACAACTCTTTGTTTGATTTTTGTTCTTACTAAAATCATTAATATGAATTTAGTTAACATAGAGTGAGCCAGCAGCGGGGAATGTGAGGGGTTTGTGCACTGATAGTGCCTGTGGAGGTCTAAATAATAGATGAGGCTGTCACTCTCCTGACAATAAACTCAAGAAACTCCAATATTTTATAAGAAAATTCACATTTAGATACAAAATGGATAATTTCACAATTTCAGCCAGGCTCTTGAGGAACCACAGAGATATTTCATTTCATCTGTTTATTGTTCAACAGCTTCTGTCTTGTTCCCGGTGATGAAGGAAGAAAAATCTCTCTGAGGGAATAACAACACAGAAATCACAGAATCTGCTGAGTTGGGAGGGACCCACAAGGATCACTGAGTCCAAATCTTAGCCCTGCACAGAACATCCCCAAGAGTCACAGGGAAAAAAATCTTATATTTTCCAGTTTGGAATAAATTCAAATCCTTTCCGCTCACAACCATTTGCATAAAATAAGTTCACAGCAATCTTCCCAGTGTCATTCAAGTGTGTAGGGAACAGTCTCAAACCTTCCATAAACCATAATAATGGTATTTATGATTTCCCACTGACTCCATAAGCAATTCACATCTCCAGAAAATATTTAACCCTGAGACTTGGCAGTGGAAGTCTCCCTTACTTAATCTTTATGATCAACATCAATTTTGCTATTTAACATAAAAAGTGAGTCTTGTGATCAAAAAAAGGAGGATTTTCCTCCACTTCAGCCCATATATTTGTAACTAACCGCAGCCAGGGGAGTATTTCCAGATGACCTCTGTGTTCCTGAGAATCCTCTGCTACATGTTATTATAAAACACTCAATGCTAGGAAAACAAGGCAATTTATTTTGTTGTGAGACACAATGCATTAGGTAAATGATAGACACTGAAAAGCAAACACATTCCCATACAAAAATAAAGAAAAAATATATATACTTCAACTAGAAATCATTATCTGCTGATTGGTGACCAGGGCAAAAGTTAACATTCCAGCCTGCTGCCTGTGTCACACCCAACAAAAACTTGGCATTTGTGTTTCTTGGGATGGATTTTTCTCCAACCTCATGTTTCATGTACTTATAAAACAAGTCTGAAAATCAATAAGGAAGCAGGGAGAAATCTTAACCCTGCTCATACCAAAGATGTTATTTCTTTTTTTTTTTTTCCACTTTTTTTTTTTTTTCATTTTGTTTTGCATTTGCTTTAAAACTTGTTATTTTTCCAAGATGCTATTACTTAGGATATATCTTGCCTGATTTTTGTTGGGCATCAAAACCTTTAATATGAGGAATGAGGCCCTTTTCTGATTCCTTTAACTTTATTGTTTCCTAAAAATTATCTCCCAACAGTACCACAATGTTAGTACTTTGATGTATATTTGCACTGAATTCCAAGACGTACCAAACTCCATGCAAAAAAGCAAAAAAATAAAGCCACATTTTCAGGCTGTGCTGGATCCCATCAGAAAACTTCCAGCAAAAGGAGAAGAAAATGAGGTTTATGTGGAAGACACAAAAAATTTTCAGTCTTCTACAGAAAAAAGACTTTGTCAGTCCACAAAATCATGTGTCCTAATATTAATATGAGAGTCACCCACTAAACGCTGGTCATGTAGCCCCACTTTTTGTTATCATGAGTATCAGGTTTACAGTGGGGTGAAGAAAACCTTTAACTCAATACACTTTTAAAAATAAATCTGAACTTTATAATTTTCTTCCCAGAAATATCACTCATTTTATTGAATAATATTGTTATTGATTTTTTTTTTAGTTTAACATTCCTTAAGCTGCAAATATCAAGGCAGTGTTATATGGGGAGATGCCTTTCTGAGCATTGAAAATAAGAATCAGACTGAATTCTTTGAAAAAATGGTGTTGCTGGAATATTTCCTTAAATTTGGCAGAAATTATACGCAAAAAAAAAAAAAAAAAAAAAAAAAAGAGCCCACTTTATAAAAAATAAAGGTAACACCCATTGTTTTTTATTGTTAAAGATTATAGCACTTGATGAACCTCCTGAGGGCCACTTACAGATGCAAGTCAAGAAACTCAACCAGCAGAAATCAAATATTTTGTTGGGAAAATGAAAGAGAACACTGTTGGTGTGTGAGGAAAAGAAACCTTATCAATATAAGAAAAACCCATCCTTGATCTTTGTTTTAAAGGACTTGTTCATATAAAAGTTGTACGTTTAAATGTTTCTCCTTTTCACTCAGGCAGGTTTAAACAGAAATCTGTAACCGGAAATTGAAATAATTAATTTTCTCTTGTATTGCAGCCCCAATTGAAGGCATTTCTTCTATTCTGGACATTTCCTTGGAAGTAGTAGAGATCCCAATATTTAAATACAACCTGCAGTCAGGGTACTGGGCTTGAACAATCCCAGGCCTGGATTAACCTTGCTGAGACAAATGGCATTGAGCTGCCAAGGGCAAGGAGAGCTGGGCTCTGTGGTTGGCTTCAATCTCAGAAAAAAAATAGAATTTTTGGGGAAAAGGCTGGGAGCTTCAGCACATCTTCTAGCACAAGGGGAGCTTCACAGAGGATAGGAAGGCTGAAGGAAAAAGTCCCAGGGGAAGACTTCCAAGGATACAGAAGGGCAATCTCTTATGTTTACTGAGGAGGGAAATCTCATGGAAAGAAGCTATCAGCCCTCAGGAGGATGAAACTTGTTCCCATGTGCTTTTCATGGAATTAATACATGGGTATTTAAGATTGGGAGAGTAACTCCAGATGCCTTTGTTCTTCATGGGGAGAAGGTGGGAAGGAATGCTCTTCCAGCTGGGGAATATCAGGCTGACTTCATGAAGATGCCAAGGGGAGATAACAGGGAGCAAGGTTTTCTACCACCAACACCCTCATGATGAAAAGCTCTGGCTTTGGAGAATCCCTGCATGGGAGAGGTGCCTGCATTTCCCCAAATCCCACTGAGTCACACCACACATTTACCTTTTGTTGTGCTAGACTGTGGACAGAAATAAAAATGTGACTTTATTTCTTCTCTCTTTTTTTCCTCTTCTGGACAGCTCATGTTGGCCAAGGACCACATATTAATTTACACTATATCCAGCTGCATTTCCTGAAGTGACATTTCTTCTCTATTCCTCCTGTCCTGCTGACCTGCACAGGACACTGCCCAGATTACAGAATCACAGAATCACTGGGTTGGATGAGACCTTCAAGATCATCGAGTCCAGCCTGTTCCCTGACACCTCAATTAAACCATGGCACCAAGTGCCACATCCAGGCTTTTGTTAAACACATCCAGGGATGGTGACTCCACCACCTCCTGGAAATCGCTCTCTTTCAGGAATAGAACAGGTTAACAGACAAAATTCAGTCCCTCTGTGTGCTGTGCTGGCTGCTGAGGAGCTGGAAGCCTGTCCCAAGTTTTACAGGAATATTCTTCACTGGAACTTTAACCTTGTATAATTGAGTTTCAGAACAACCCCTCCTCTCCCTCTGAGGTTCAGCCAAGCCTCAAATGTTTTCACTTTGTCCTGTTGGAACACCTGAAGTCCATTAATCATCACTGTCTGACCAAGGTAATTATTAATGGATGTCCCAGGCAGCAGTGACCTGCCTGAATTTTAGGGTCACATATTTTCTTCAAGACGTTGTTGCTGCTGTATTACAAAGGTAGCTCATTTTTAATTAAAAATATATGGTAAGAAACCCCTTTCTCCATATACAAGGGCCATATGGCAAGACAAAATTACAATTTACTTTGCCTTTTACCTTCTTTTTTCTAATTAGTGCTCTGAAACCACCTATAAAACATGCCTGGCTGAATTTGGCAAAGAGAGTGGTTTTCTGTAAATAATATTAAATATTGAGGCTATATTATTTAGTGCTCATAAGTAGAACAGTGTTTCTTTGAAACTTTTCACTGCTGCTTGCAAGATGAAGATGATGTCCAAGACAAGCCAGCTTGGAAATAAAACTTGTAATTTTCCTGGAATAGCCATGTAAAAGTCAGGTGTCTACACAACAATGGGTCGTGATTCAGTCTGTTGATAATACTGCTATTAATTTTCCTTCATTTCCTTTTTCTTATCAAGGATTAGCTTTTTTAATGATATTATTATTGGAAGGTACCTCAGTTATTGCTGTTGCTGTTATTTTGCCTCCTGTTTTCATTGAAATTGTGAAAATAATATCTTTATTTCAGAGAAGGGCTGCTATGTGTGCAATTTGTCAGTCTCTAAATCTTCTGTTAAAAGTCAGAAATTGTTGATGTCACCACAGGCACATAAACCTATTTTTTCAAAGGATATAGAAATTATGAAATCAGGTTGCTTCTCTGGTACACTATAAGGACATCTGCATCTTGTCTATACCATGAATGCATGTTTATTTTTATGTCCCAGAGAAGAAATTTGATATCCCAAGCAAAGAGAGTCAATAGGTACAAAGCAGATTATACATTCTAAACATGGTGTACAGAACCTAAACAGCTTGTAAGCCCATGTCTATCCTAAAACCCAACAAAACAAATATACAAATCAACAAAAATCCCCTCTGGACATGGCTGCTGCTCCTGAAAAGTGGTCAGATAAGTCACAGTGCTACAACATTAATATCAATTTCTTCTGAGGAGGCAGAGTAATGATTTTACTAATTTACAGTTTCAAATCCTTTCAGCTTTAGCCCTTCCTGAAGCATTCTTCATCTCAGATGAAATCCATCCTTCTTACATGGTTAACTGGGAGTAACTCCCTCTTACCCCTCCTGTTGTGGGTGTCTTAATGTGACTTTTGCTGCTTCCCAGAGGATGAAGTTATATGCAATAAGGTTTTATGAAATTCAATGAATGATGCTACAGCTTATAGATAAATAAGTATTTTAGTGATAGAGCTCCACAGTCTGTCATGGTTGTAACTAAAGAATGTGTCTTTACCCCTCCTCATGTGCTGAGAACTGAAATCATTCTTTTGGCAAACAGCAGGGACAAAAATGTCATTAAGAGTGGCTGCTGCAATGGAATTTCAGGATGCCTGAACGTGGAAGCAGGTCCCAGTTCAAAGGGCATGAGCTGCTGAATTTATTTGTGGCAATAAATCCCAGGGCAGAGCGGAGGCAGGGCTCAGCACAAGTTTTAAATGGAGTGAGGAGAAGCTGGAGTGCTCTGATTAATTGGGATGCGGCTCTCTGTGGTGGGAGGAAAACCACGCTGCCACACCTGATTGCAGGAAGGAAGGGGGAGCTGATTAGGTTTATTAAACACTGACTCATTCAGGTGATGAATACAATTAAATGTATAATTTTATGTTATTATTCTGCAAGATTTTTGTTTGAGCTGCATCAAAGCCCAAAAATAAGTTTTGTGTTACACTGAAGAATTGTTGCTGGCCCAAAGAATGAGTAAAATGTTAGTGTTTAACAATTCATGGAAGAAATATGTGAATGGGACTAAAGGGATGAACTAATCTCATTAATGTTTTTATTATTTTGCTTGATCTAAGGAGAGTTTGTAATGATGGGGCTTCTAAAGCTGGACTGTGACATCATTAAGTGTTTCAAGAATGAAATCTTTGGCTTCAGCCTCAGCACTCTGATATTTGAACATATTGAGTTCAGGACATAAGTGGTGCAATACTGATAGAGCAATAGCTTCTGTCCAAAGAAAATCTAGGAAAACCTACAAAATCTCTAAGTAAATATGTGTTTTAAGCAGTTAAAATACATTCTATAGAAATGGCATTCTATTTTAATAAAATCTAAATATTTTATCTCTTGGGTTGATTTTACTTATTTAACAGGAAGTGAATTATACCAACACTGCTCTAATTTTGAAATTAAAATTTAACATATCATTATTTGATAAGAGTAAAACTAGAATTCTGTGTATTTTTATCAAAATTACTACCTGTGTTTGCAAAATGTGTTCTGTCAAAACTGTCATATTTCCTCACAAGGCTGCTTGGAGAGCAGTGTCTCCCATCAAGAAAAAATGACTTGCTGTAATATTTTAATCTACAATTATACACAGCACATATTTAAAATTAATGTTTCCTTCTGTCTGGTTTTTGTGTTTAGTCTCACATCTCATTTTAAGGCATAAATATTTTATAGGGTAAGTATTTTTAAGTGACAGTTGTAGTCATTATAAGAACTGCTGATTCTCTGGGGTTTTTTGTTGCTGGGGATTTTATTGTTGGTAAAATCACAGAATCATGGAATGGTTTGGGATGGAAGGGACCTTAAGCCCATCCAGTGCCACGCCTGCCATAGGCAGGGACACCTTCCACTAGCCCAGGTTGCTCCAAGGCCTGTCCAGCCTGGCCTGGGACACTTGCAGGGATCCAGGGACAGCCACAGCTTCTCTGGGCACCCTGTGCCAGGGCCTGCCCACCCTCACGGGGAACAATTCCTTCCCAATATCCCATCTGAATTTCCCCTTCTTCAGCTTAAAGCCATTGTATTTATTTTCAGATTTTTCTCTTCTGTCTTGTACATGCACTTAATTTCTAACCTGGAAAAGTTCCATCTCCAGTGCCAGTGGCTTAAACTTTCTGGTCAAATCAGTTTTGGATACGGGTTTTGATCAAAATAAAAATTAATTATATATTAATTCATATTATATCCAAGTAGGGTGGAATGCAGCATTCATCCCAGAGGAATGAGGCTGGCAAGGGCACAGCTTTCCATCTTTTCTATACCAGCAGCAGGGAAAACTGTTCTTGGTGACTCCTTTGCTAGAGTTGAATGCCAGTGACAAAAGATTTTCCTTGGTTCTGATGCAGAAAAGATGCACAACAATGGTCTGACATTTAAAGACTTAATTTACTATTAGCAGCAGCATGAATGATTAAGACCTCTGCTACAGGGAGAACTTAAACCTTCAGCTTTGCCCCCCTAGAAAATGATCTTTGCAGTTTCTTTCCATGCCTGGCTGATCCTCATCTGTGTAACTCCAAAACCCAGAGCTGAAGCTCAGCACAAGCAGATGGGTGGCATTTCCAGCACCACGTACCCTGCAGAAGTTCAACAGCATTTCTGAAACTGTTACACTGCAAAACAAGCCCATCAGCTCAGCTGACCTTTCAGTCTTCCTTTGTGCTCATTTTAGGATTAATTATTGCATTTCTTGTGTTTGTGGGCTGTGTTCTGCACTGAGGATGTGCAGGCATGTTTTCCTCACCTGCCAAATCACCTCCCCTGCTCTGGCCAACAGAAAAGCTCTGCTCGTGCTTGTTGCACTCAGGAAAGTAAAGCTACAGGCTTTTATTAAATGTCACTGCTGAAACTCAATTTACTTCATGGGTTTTCATGGACAGTGGTGAAATGAGCCCCTAAAAACATCTCTGCCCTAATATCTGCTTTCAAATGCAAACAAATTGAGAGCAAAGACATGGTGATGTTGAAATCACAGGCTTTGACACTTCTTATAAAGCTTGAGAAAACTGGGATCTGTTAAAGGATGTTATTTAATCAAGGAAGGGTTTAAAACTTGAAATAATAGTGGTAAACTGGGACAGCAAACAGTTATTGTAGCAGTTATGCTATCATTGTTATGAATAATTATTAAATCATTTGTGAGAAACAGCTATATCTGGATTAATATCCTGAATATTAAAGAAACAGTTTCTGTCCAAAATCAGAGAAAAGGAATGAAAAATCCTATATTCCTCTAAGATTAATGGCATTGCTATTGTATTTGTGGGGTGCATAGACATTGGAAGGAATGATGAATCTGACTCTATGTTCTCAGCAGGCTAATTTCTTATTTTATGATACTATATTATATTAAAGAATACTAAGCTATACTATACTAAAGAATACAGAAAGTACTTACAGAAGGCTAAAAAGATAATAATGAAAACTTGTGACTCTCTTCAGATTCCCGACACAGCCTGGCACTGATTGGTCAATAAGTCAAAATAATTCACATCAGAAAATCAATGAAACAATCACCTGTTAGTAAACCAACTCCAACCACATTCCAAAGCAGTAAAACACAGGAGAAGCAGATGAGATAATATTGTTTTCCTTTTTCTCTGAGGCTTCTCACCTTCCCAGAAGAAAAATCCTGAGTAAAGAGATTTTTCAGAGAACATGAATGTCACACATTGCAGTATCTGTTGTGCCTGAAACACAAAGTTTACAGCTGCCTGCAGATAATTCTTCAGGAAAATAAAGAATATTTTAGGTTTTGGTGCAGGGCAAAAGGTGGACCAGTGCCTAAGCCTGAGGTTTCCCTGTGTGGATGTGCCAAACTGAGGCTTTGCTCAGCTGGAGCAGCTGAGCTTGGCAAGTGACACTTCTCCCTCACCCTCTTCCCCACTACTTCAAAAAGTATAGATCCTGCTTTGAATTTCCCAAATGTAAAGAGCCTCCCAGCCATATTTGAAAAGATGAAAACTTTAAAAGATCCCAGTGAGCTGCCTGCACTGAGGAGTCCAGCGGCGTGCCCCGAGCCGGCTGATGTGCGGCGATCCATCCTGGAGTGGCATCAGCCGTCTCATTAGTGGGGGGCTTTCTCCCTCCTTTTTCAGGAGCAAAAGACATCATCAGATCTTTTCTCCTGATTCCTCAAGTGCGTGGATAATGATCAAAATAGTTATTAGGGATGGAAGTGGTTGGCTTGTCTTTAAAGGATGGGGAGATGCTGCAGTGACCTCACGGAACATCAAAAGCAGGAGTGGAACCACAGAAGTGCCCCTGGGTCACAGCAAAGCTCTGCCTTCTCTTTCCTTCTGGAGGATAAAACTGAGAAAATATTTTGATTTGTTGCTTTTGCTCTATTGTTCTTCGCTGACAGCAGAGTGTTTTGTTCCAGCAATTGTTGGGTTTTGTTATTAGGGAAACAAGGCACGTGGGTGACATATTTCTGTATTGCTTACCGTTAATGCAGGGCTAAATCATTTAGCATGGCTGAATAACTTTGGGAAGGATGAAAGAAAATTAACAACAATCACTATAATCTCTTCCTCTTCCTTTCTGTCCTCATTATTTCCCCCCAATTGTCTATTCAGTCCTTCTGTTGCACTGGTATTTAGATAAATAAAATAGAACAATCCTATGCAAATACTAGGATTTCTTAGAACTTTATAAAGAGGAGGCCATAAACATAGTTTTTTATACCAATGTATTTTCCAAACTAGCAACATCTTTCCTTGAACTCTACCAACTTGAGAAAACATAAATGCATTTTCTGCTGACTTGAAGTTCATTTAGAATAAGAACAGAGAGCAAAGTGCAAGTGAAACAGTTTTAAATGCATCAAGATTTTCATGGAATCACAGAATCCCAGAGTGGTTTGCGTTGGAAGGAACCTTAAAGCCCATCCAGTTCCACCCTCTGCCAAGGGCAAGGACACCTTCCACTAGCCCAGGTTGCTCCAAGTCCCATCCAGCCTGGCCTTGGACTCTTCCAGGAATGGGGTTACATTCCCAGGGATTATATCCCTCAGAATTCAAGCTGAGGAGGAACAAGACAAATGTTTTCACAGCATATCTGATCCCCCAATATTCCCCCCAGCCCAGGCTGAAAAGTGAACACAGCATTAGAATATTATTTAATGCCAGGCTCTGCTTTTTGTTCAAAACTCTAAGAAAAGGATTTTAACAGCGGGCTAAACAACTGTGGTTTCCTTGTTTGCAGTTTTGCAACCTGAAAGTGACTGGAGACCTTGTAAATAGGACAAAAATAATCGTATTCTTGCTGAACCCTGAGGTACATTTCTACAATTGGGTTAGAATTCAAGAAAACAAATGGTTGTGCTTGATACCAAGGGAGCTAAAAGAACAGGCACAGAAGAGCTGCTGAGTGCATTTTGGGGCTTTCTAACAGCATAAATCTTGTTATGCAGAATGGGACTGTTGGCAAGAAGCAGAAAACAGTGTCCATAAACACACGGATTCAGTGTTTTCTTTCCAAATGTCTATGTGGAGGAGAAAGATAAGGCAAACAATTGAAAACTACTAAAACATGGGGGGGAAAAATGTATTAAAACTTGAGCTCTCTTTTAGCCCCCCAAGGAGGTTTGACTGCAAGTATGGAGTACACACTTAGGCCCTGGGCTAAGTTGCTTTAATTCTTGCAGCAAAATAAGTCCATCCATCAGCTCCTTCCCTCCTCACACACTGTGATTTTATACAAAATTCCTTGAATTTCAGGGAGAAATAAATAGGAGAAAGAGAGATTGTGCTCAGAAAATCTACCAGAAAAGGGTTCGTCACTGCTGATTCCTACAGGGTGAGAGGAATAGGATTTTTCTAGGGTGTAGGAGACCTGAATCTTTAATCTTCCATCTGCCTAACAAAATTCAAAGAGAGTTTTTCATCTTCTAACAGAATATTCTGAATTTTCCAAATAGACTCTCCAATGCTTCTGCTTTAGATTGTTCTATTTTAATTGTATCAATGTATTTTAGATGTGCAATGAAATACAAGGAGTTTTGGAATTTCTACTTGTTTGATGGATCTTTATGAATTTGATGCGAAATGCCTGCATCAAATGGATGGGATTTGTACTCAGAAAGCTCCTGGTACAACAGCTCCCCAATCCTGTGCTGAGCAGATTGGAATCCAAGCATCATTTACAAAACTCAATGGATGCACTGCAGACAAAAAAAAAAAAAAAAAGACAAGTGCCGAATTCAGGGATGTCTGAAAGGTTGTGTAACAAATCCAACCTGCTGGCAATGTTGGGAAAGGTTTATTGTGTGCTTGGAAAGACTGATATCCCTCCTGGAGCACCAGGGAAATGCCATTGCCTGGCTTGGCTGACACAGGTCGGGAACAGCGGTGAACTCCATGGTTTCCACTGCAGAGTGAGTCACAGAGGGGGATTCATGCCCTTTCTTCTTGCTTTCAATGCCTTCGATAAATTTAGGGAGAAAAACCGGTCATAAGATCATTAGGTTTATAATTATGGTTATAGGAAAAAAAAGAGGTCTCTGTGCTTTGGAATAAAAGAGTCACTATAAGTAATTTCTGTAAAAAAACAGTTTCCAAAAAAACCTTCAAAAGCAGATAAATATTTTAATTTAAGGACATAACTGAAAAAAATTTAAAATATTGCCTATTCTCACCTGAACAGAAAAGATTTTATCCCAAACTTCTAAATCTGTTGTTCACATAGATCAGTGAAGACACAATAAAGAGAAATGTTTGAATTCAAGACTTCACAGAACTGTTTCTAGAGCACAATTTAAAATAATTTCAAAGGAAGGCTTAAGTATTTCAATTTCAGAATTTAACTGAAAAAGAAAAGCCTTTGAAATAATGCAATTGACTGTATCAAGAGAAAAGCTAAATATTTCTAGTTAGGGTACTTTAGTAGTGCAAGGATTTGGTCTGGATCCCGGTAAGAATCATAGAATCCAGGCTGTGCAAAACCAACACAGGAGACCCCCTTATAAATCCATTATTGACCTTTCTTGCCTCTCTCATTTCCATTCCTTCTCTACAGCTCACATTTGGCCATAGGAAGGTGTTTGAAACATCTTCCACTCCTTTCAAACCACTTGGCTTTTTACAGGTGGTGGTGGCTTTGGCTTCAGACATTTGACCTTTGGATATCTAATAATGTTGGTTTTTATTTTGCTACACTTCTAATGTCAAATGTACTTTCTCAAACTGTTCCAGTAAATTGTTCCTTTAATATTCCAAATGAACACATCCTTTGTTGCTCTAAGATTTGTGTGCATGGACTCCATTTAAGCAGTTTACAAGCTCTAACACATCAACAATTAGCATTTAAAGGTCACTACCTAATGATTCTTTATCTGTCAGAGTGAGTTCAATAGCCCACACATGACATATTCATCTCATTATTAATAAAGTTATGATCTACAGAACTTCTCACTGGTGAGAGAGATATTTTAGAAATCCCATTTAGACTGAAGTCAGTTTTTCCTTTTCAGCATTTTCGGGACAGATACTGAAGGAGCTTTTCAACTTATGTTTTACTGCAAAAATGTTGTTTTCCTTCCAAACCTGAACAAACCCATTTGTCCAAACTGGTGCCTGCACAATCCTAACAGCCCATCTACAAAATCACTGCAGTGGGACAAGTTTTGCTGTGTTTACACCCACATATTTTCATCATGAAGTGGGTGAGCCTCAAACAGATTAAGATCAAATCAAGTATTTTAATATTCAGCCATTAGGCTGTGCTAATTTATTGACAGGTAGATTCCTAAAGGGCCAGGACAGAGATTCAAAAATTTGCTGCCAAAAGCTGAAATTCAACTGGTTGTGATCATTTTCTTTGAAACAAATTTCTTTGCTTTCGCCTCATTTTCTGATAGTGGAGGATTCTGTCAGTCCCTGGAAAAATCTCTCTAACTAACTTCCCAGAAACTTCTCTCCTACAGATTCCCTGTCCAAAGCACTATCTCACTAACTTCCCAGAAACTTCTCTCCTACGGATTCCCTGTCCAAAGCACTTTGTGCATTCTGCCTTTTTTTCATGCAAATTTCTACAGACAAAGGTCTGGGTGGGTTCAGTTCTGCAGGAATGATACCCCTCAATTTCTTTGTGCACACAGACCCTGACTGTGCAATTCTGCAGCAGATAAAGAGTGCCCAGAAATCCTAGCCCCAGAAATCCCATGGCATTCCCGTTCCAGTATGTTCTCTTTCTCCCTGTGTCTGATGTACCTGGGGCCATGGTGGTGCTGAGCCCTCAGCTGTGGCTCCAAAAACCTGCAAGGGAGACTTTCTGTGGACACTGAATGTGTGGTGCCACATTTCCCAGCTGGAAGGAACACATCTGCTCAAGCTCCCCAAGCTGCTCTCTGTGTTTTCTGAATTAACTTTTAAGTAAAATTCTGCTTTTCTGGATGATCCCAGTGACACACTTCAACCCTCAGAGGATGTTTTCTCATCAAACTCAGCCCCAAGCCTTTAAAACTCTTGAAAAACATGTTTGCTGCTGTTTTAATATCAACAAGATTTGAGTCTGGACCACTAAGATCCAAATGGAAATGGACATTTGTCTTAGTGTGAAAAACATCTCAGAACTCCCAATTTTTAATATTTCTGTATCCTGTCTTCAAATGTGTGGAGCCTTCTGGGTTCCTTTCAATATTCCTCACCTTCACCAGGCTTGTCCAGCCATAGCCTGGCAGGAGATTAGTTCTTGGCTTTCCTTCTGAATTCAAGGAAACACGGCTTGGCAAGTTATGTTCTAATAGGGGCAAACTTGCCAGTAAAAGTAGAAACTTACCGAGACCTCAAACCAGATATTTTATACCCCAAGAGAGCATTCACTCCTGGATGAAACTTGCCAGGCTCTGAAAAAAATGCTGCCTGTAAATGAGCCTGAATGTCAGAATGATGAAATTCCTTCTGAAGTTCCTCCTAAATGGCCAGAAAATGTCCTTTATCTGAGGAGTTTCTTGACTGGATTAATGCCAGATATGAGTTAAGTTGTTTTTGTATATTAACTGATACTGAGGTCAATGAAGCATTACAGTGACTGAAGGTCAGCCCCTTTTGTTAAAAATTAAATAAATATACAAAAAAAAAAAATCCCCAAAGTTAGATATCATCATTGCAATGAATTTTTTCTTGCAGAGTCTCATTTTTTAGGGTCATTACACTTTATTTTTGTTATTTTTCATTTTAACCACCTGCCTTCTTTCCACTTCTGTTTAATTGCAAATTGTTTTCCAAAGAGTTTTCCTGTGAGGCTTCCACAGTTGGTTTTGGCTGCGCTGACAAGAAAGGATTAAACTGTAATTCATTCCCAGTTACAGAAAAACAAGGAGTATGAACCAGTAGTGACATACACACTTCTCTGGAGGTCTGTAAGGAATAGAAAGGCTGCATCATTACTCATCTACTTGATAAAAAACAACGAAAACGAGTTAAAAATTCAAGGAGTCAGCCCCACTTCCCTGTACACAGCTAGAAGAGGAGAGAAGCATTCACTTTCACTGTTTTAAATGGGAACACTGAAATCATATTCAATATTTGTATTCCCAAGGTAACAAAATCTTTAGATATAGGTTACACAGATTTAGCCAACTGTTCCCTGCATATAGAGCTTATCTATCTCTTATCTTTTACTACAGAGATGTGAAATGTTTCAATTTGAAGGGACCTTAAAGCCCATCCAGTCCTATCCCAGGGACACCTTCCACTGCCCCAGGCTCCTCCAAGTGTCCCATCCAGCCTGGCCTTGGACACTTCCAGGGATCCAGGGGCAGCCACAGCTTCTCTGGGCACCCTGTGCCAGGACCTCACACCCTCACAGGGAACAATTCCTTCCCAGTGACTTTCACACCCAATTCATCTCCTTGCAGATATACCTTCCATCTGCCTTCCTAAAGTCCTTTATATCTTGTATTTATCTGAAGTCTGGCCTGGCTAAAAAAAAGATGGTGACAGATGTGGGGCTGTCCTTTGTGTCTGTGGTGATTTCCTTCACCACCAGACCACTGAAGGGCTTTGACTGAGAATTGTAAAGAGCAAAAGATCAATATCTGCTGCAAGTGGAATCATTTACCAGGGCAATTTACAGTGATGACACTCCTGTGGCATTCCTAGTGTATGCTCATCACAGGAAAGGAAATTCCAATGGCCCCACAGTTTTTTCAAGGTTTTCATCACTGGGTTTGTGCAAAAACTTCCAGCAGGCTCCATTTTGCAAGAACCATGAAAAGTCACTCCTTGGCCTGAGCAGGTTGTGCAGCATCCCAGGAAATCCTTCACCTTTCAGCAACAAAGGCCATTGGAGAAATGAGAGTTCCAGGGAGCGTTCAGTTTGGACACCAGGACATTAATCTTCACCCTCTGACACCAGAATCAGGTATTTTTCATGAAAGTGCAGGATTAGAACTCTCTCATGTTGTTAAATGCTCAACAATAATTTTTACTCCAAATCTCTTGAAAAGATGGGCTTGAACTTCCCCCTCCCTATATGCCACAAAAATTCCTAAATATTTGCTAGGAAAAAAATATAAAACAGCTGTATCAGATAATTCCTTTACCTCATTCCATGACCTGGAAAAGATCAATAGCATCTTCTAAGGAAGAAGAAAATAGCACCCAGGGCTAATTTCCTCACATTCATTGTTGTCTTCCAACCATCTGTACCTTTTTCGAATTTTTGGATTATTGTTTGAAAATCTGCAAATGCCTATTAGTCAAAAACTAATGGCTTTGACTAATAATGGTCATTTTAACTCATGGTATTAGTCAAAAACTAATGGAATGGTTTCAATTCAAAGGGATCTTTCAGATCATTGCACTCTAACCCCCTGCCATTGTTTATGGAAATAAACTTTGGAAATAGCTTTGGAAATAAGTATATAAATAAACATTTAAGTGTGCTAAACACTTTCATTTTGCAGAAAAAAGTGCCTGATGTTGGCTAATGTAAAAAATATCTTCAACATTTAAAGCAGTATAAATTCTTAATTGTATTTTTTATTTGTTCTTCATTTAATCCTTTTTTCAATAAAGTCAGGGTGATGGTGCATCACTCCTTTTTAATGTTAAATGGTGGATGATTAAGTACTGCTAAATCCTCTTGCACTCTTTTGTGTCCATATCCTTTGCCCCCTGACCCTTTTCCACCTCCAGTCACTGTATAAATCACTCAAAATTGACTCCAATCCCATTTTCCTATGTACACTTCCTTGCTGTAGTCAGTAATAGAGTGAACCTTGCCACTGAACTCCATTAAAATCTGCTTTTTGCCAATACCTTTGATGGGGACAGCAGAAACCACTCTTTTGTGACAATGAATTAATATCAAAATGGCTCAATTTAGCCCACATATTTTAATTTATGTTGTTATTATTTCCTCAGTTGTCCATTGCAGACTTTCTTCTTTACAGCAGCTGCCCCAGGTCTAATGTCTGCTCCTGCTTAACTTTTCTCTTCGACATAATCCATGGTATTACCCAGCTTTAGATGTCCTTAGAAATCCCAGCCTGTCAATGGGAGAATTCCAGGCTGTCAGGAGAGAAGGGTGTCTGTGGTGACTTGGTTTTGCTTCACAAATTAATTTATTTGCCTTGAAAAGGAAGGTGAAAGAATAAACATGCAATCCCAAGGGATAATGGGGACTTTTTTGCTTATTTTAGGGATAGGTCTTTGTTCTGCCCCAAAGCAAGCCAGATACCAATATAAAATTGCTAACAGCACTTTGAGTTTGATTCACAGCTGGGTGATACCAAATAATAAACAGTGATTTCAGTGATTTTGATGATTTTTAGATCTTCAGGGGAAGCAGAATTTTATCTACTTGGTCTTTACTTGATCCCTGATGGGTGTTGTTGAGATGCAAAAAAATACTTATGGATGACATGGAGGAAAAAAGGAAAGAAACTTCCAGAAAAGTCCACTGAAACAAGTAAGAAACTTCCAGAAAAGTCTACTGGAACAGACTGCCCAAGGAATGGTCACAGCCCCAATCCTGAAAGAGCCCAAGTAGTTCCTGGACAATGATCTCAGCACAGGCTGGAACTGTTGGGGGTGGTGTGCAGTTGGACTTGATGATCCTTGTGGATCCTTTCCAGCTCAGAATATTCCATGATTCTATGATTCATATCAATATTTCAATGTTTTGTCAGAAATTGTCCCAATTGTTTAATCCTTGTGGGTAAAATTATGGCCCTTTGCCTTTATTCTGCTGTGTCCCCTCATCTGAATATCAATGTCAGTGACAGAAGTTTGTTTGGTTAAACATTGCAAGAGAACAGAAGTGTGGGATTTAACATCCAGGAGCCCAGGGAAGGTGTTCCATTTGTAGAATTGTACTCTAAAAAACCCAGTGATGAAGAAAAGGGGTAATTGAAGAAATTCTTCCAACATCTTTTTGTGCATCTGTGAAATCCTCTGCAGCAGGAGTTCAGAGAGTCAAACGGTGCAGCTGAATTTCTAAAATGGCTGGATAATTTTATAATTTGATGCATAACTGTGGTAGTTAAAACCACTGAGTTTATACCATGAACTGAAACAGGAAGGATTTTTAATACCCACTTTGCTCCTGCACAATCAGCCAAATATATTAGGAATTTTATGGCTGAAGATAGCCCTGACCTCCTTTATCCAAACCCTGAAAGATCCAACAAACCAGGCTCTCCTGGCTTTTTCTTGTATCTCCTGTGCCTCCACTGGGCTCTCTCCAGTATTTCCATGATTCTCATGAGCTGGAGGACTCCAGAGGGGAGCCAGCACTCCAGGTGTGGCCTCATCCCTTGCAAATTCAGCCAGGAGTGTGTGTGGCATATGGCTCAACACATTCTCCAACAGCTCCTGTCCCTCCAGCTTCTCCTGCCTCTCCAGCTGTTCTGCTTCTCCAGCTGTTCCTGCTTCCCCAGGTGCTCCTGCCTCCCTGGGTGCTCTTGCCTCTCCAGCTGTTCCTGTCTCCCCAGCTGTTCCCACCTCCCCAGCTCTTCCTGCCTCTCCAGCTGTTCTACCTCTCCAGCTGTTCCCACATCCCCAGCTGTTCCTGCCTCCTCAGCTGTGCATGGGCTGCAGCTGGATCTCCTGAGGTTGTGTCCAGCCCTCTGCTCCTGTCCAGGCCCCCTGTCCAACCATCCCACCCTGGAATTTATCAGTCACTCCGCTTGTGGTTGGAGCATTCCTCTTCATTTCATCCTCCTTGTTAATAAAGGCATTAAACAACACATGAATGGGCTGAGATTTGCCTTTCCCAAATCCACTCCAGCATGGGAAATTCCCAAGCAGATGTCTGAACAAATGAAGATCCCAAAGGCAGGCAAAAATCCTATATGAGAGAAATATTGTCAAGTGCTGGGGAAAAAAAAAAAAAAAAAAAAAGTAGTGTATGTGCATAAATGAGATAAATGAGTTCTATATATGCACAAGTGGGGAAGCAGAAGAAGTGAATAACTAATCAGGCATCTCACAGTGAGGTTTTTTGGACAGAATGTCCCTCAGAGGCCTTATAATGGGACTTTTGGGGCAGAATTCCTTCTCAAATGCACCTCTTTACAACCCCTCCTTTTCCAAGGTAAGGAACAGCTGCTATATAATAATGACAGAATGCATAAAACATGAAACAACTCTTCTTGGAGGAAAGTCAGTTTTCAATTACATGATGTTAAAATCAGTGGATCTGAATTTGGTGTTCTCCTCATGGGGTTCAATATTGATTGACAGTTTAGAGTTGTGTGGTCATTAGCCAGCAGCGTTGCAATCAGCCACAATTAACTCCAAAGAATCTCTTTGGGTTTGTGCAGAAAAATCAGTGCTGCTTTTGGAGGCAGTGGTGCAAAAGGTACATGGTGAGGGCTATGTTTCTCTGGGGTCTTCCTATCACAAAATCCAGGAATCTCATTTGCCACCCAGGGCACAAAATCCAGCCTATGTTTTACTTTTCTTGGCCTAGGAACAACAGGGTTGCCATAACATGCTAGGGGAGAAGTTGGCTTAGCTCAGGATTTCTTAGATGTCAATGAGTAACATAAGGGCAAACCTACAGTGACACCAAAGCCTTTCTATTTCCAGCATAATCCTTGATTTATTCCCAGATATAATATTAAATTTTTAAGCTAGATGTGCCTGCAAACTGCATTCTTTTTACTGTTATGGATTCCATTTGTGCAGAAGAATATTTACATATTAAAATAAGTTACTGATTAATTACAAATAACTTGCTTTAGTTGTTTAAAATTTATAGCTCTCTAATGATTTTGTTATTCAATTATTTTAATCTCTTTAATTTATCTTTTTCTTCCCTTTTCTGGTTCTAGAGCCACAACCCCCAGCTCTGCAACTCTCCATAATAAAGCAGTGCCTTGTTTTTCCAAAGAAGAATTGATGATAGCAGGATTCCTCAGAAGAAATTCCTGTTAGAGTACCTGAGGAAGGAATTACTGCTGGAGCTTTTCCAGTTCCTCTTCTGAGCCTTTCCAGGGCTCTCATTATTCCTCTCTTTGGACTTTGGACCATCCTGCATCTATTGTGGTCCCTAAACCATTTAAAAACTTGTATTGTGGTTTCAGTTCATCTTATTTTTTTTATTTTTTTTTAATCTGGAAAAGGAAAAAGCAGGATTAAGGAAAAATCAGGATGAAGGAAAAAGCAGGATGAAGGAAAACTGCCTGATCAAAGCCAGTGTATTGTGTGCTGCTGCAGGTCAGTGCATGCCTTGTGGGAGGATATAAACATCACAAAATGTATTCCCTATACTTTCCATAAGATTTTTAGGTCACTGGAGCAAGCAGCTAAAGGATCTCACTACATAAAATGAATTGTTCAAGCCCTAAGTGTGAGCAGCACTGAGAGAGGGACTAAAGAATACAAGTGGTGTGCTTGTAGTGTGGTGTTCCTTCTGCATCCTCCAGCTAAGGGCTGCCCCACCATCCAAGGGATTACAGCAGCAGGGCTCATGGACCCAGACTTGGTCACAAGTGGCAGATTTCAATTTAAACACACATTTCCCATCTCTGCTTCAGATTATGCAGAAAATATGTGCCAGGGATACTGAGAGCAATAGTTTTTTCCTCTAATAATGATTTTGAATTTTTATTTTTTTTTTACTTCAGGAAGACTAATAATACTCTTTTTGGAGTTCTTTTTTCTGACTGAGCTAGTGGAACGACTTATACATCTCCAGCAGAGATCCATGGATTTAAAAACTGCCTGGAACATTGTGCCATTGCTGTGCTTGTCACTGAAGTTTGTTTGTCCTTTGCTTTGCAGAAGACTGTGGTTGCTTAATTTCGTTTGGGAAAGCAATTACTGTGTAAAAGGAAAAATAGGTAATTGTCTTTTCTCTGTGAAGGCTCTGCTTCATTTTGCTGTATCCTTGGGGCCACAAGGAGAAGCTGCTGAATGGAGACCCAAATGAGCTGCAAACAGTGAAAGAAAGACACAAACCACATTTTCAAAGGTCTGCTGGTGGGATTTGCCTCACCAAGTAACTAAAGTTAAACCATATTATATCAAATAGACAATAAATGTAATGAGTGCAGTTGTGATATCACAGAACCTCTGAATGGGAAGGGACCCACAAAGGTCATCAGAGAGCAGCTCTGATCTGAGCGAGAGCAGTTTCCCCTCTGCACCAAAACAGTCTGAAGTGGTGTTGATGCTTTGGGTCCAAACCAAGGCCATCCATCACAGGGCTTGGTTTACATCTCTGCAGGACAAAGAGCATTTATTGCCTAAGCATGAAGCACAAAGAGAGTGCTTGGTTACAGCCACACAGCAGTGATGCACTGGTGCCTCCGGTGTCTCTGAGCTTCCTCCTGCAAAGCTCAGAGTTCATTTGTTATTCATGGGAAATAAATATCAGTGACTGACTGAGAACATCCCACTAACCAGGAATGCTAACAAATGGTCACTTCTCCCCGGTGAAAGAGCCAAAGGTTATTGCCTTTTGTTTTTGCAACAATTTGATATTTGTTTGTAAAGGTCAAATAGCAATGCTGACCTGTGGAATAGAAATTATAATCCAGCTGGAAAGGAGTATTATTTCTACTTAAAGTGATTTACATTAAGCTATAAAAATGTCTGTCTACAGCCTCTGGATCCTTTATGTTGCAAGGAAAAACAACCACACTGAAAGCCAAAATCTATTAGATAAAGAGAGAGCAACAAATATTTGTTTTCTTGTATTATGGAGTGTGCTGCCCTGACCTGATGGAGTGAAAATCACTCAGCACAACTTCTCTCTCCATAAATCTGTTTACTTCAGCTTGAAGGAAATTCTTTATTTCTATAAACAAGACGGAACAGAAAATTATTTTAGGCACCTAAATTGTGTTTGCTCAGAATGCTTTGCTTCCAATGAGCCTGTTGATATCAGCCTGAGTCCTGAATTTTCTTGAAATCAAACCCTTCAGTGTCTCAGTTTGAGCAGCTGAAATTAAATACCCCAAACCATTTGGAGTGCGTTGCCCTAGGTTTTGTCTGTTTGTTTGCTGCTGCTTGTTCCTTTGCTTTTCCAGTTAATGGAATATTCATTGCTTTCTGTGATCAGCTTTTTCTCCAGTCTCAGTTATAAGGTTTGGAAATCCAGTTGGTATAAGATACATAATCACCTGGAACATCTCTCCTTGGCTGGAGGAAGATGTTGGATGTTATTTGCTCCAGAGGCTGCTGTTGCAGAGCAACAAAATTGTTTTACTTGCAGTAAATTTAAAACATAATTTTGGGATGTTAATTGGAATATTCCACCACCTGGTACCTAATCTTTTCAAGGCAGAGTACAAGAGAACATTAATTTAGGCATTGGGTAGACAGAAATTTGAGAATGTTAGAGAGTTTTAGCTTTCCAGTTATTCTTTAGATCACACTACAGCGTCTAGGAACAAATTAATTTCTGCAAAGCTGGAAGGTCTTTCTTAAAAGCAATTATTTACTTTGTAGCAGAAGGAAATTGGGAGAAATATCAGAAAATCCAGCAAATGTACATCCAAAAATTCTGTTCCCTGCTCCATGTGTGTTGCTATACATTAATCTGTAAAAAAAACCAAGAAACTTTGTTCCCTACCAATCTTTGCTTTTCCTTTTTCCTCCCAGAAAAAGGATGGAGATAAGAGAAGAGCAAAACACTCAGGTTAAAGCACACAGGTGTCCCACTGCCTTGCTCCTGACATTTCTCTTTTGTTTCATCTTTTATCAATGTCTCTGACCAGGAGTTAAGAGCAGCAGGTGCCTCATGGAGCAGATTACACAGAATATATTCAGTACTCAGGACACTGAGAAAACACACAGAACCTGCAGCACACCTGGCAGTGAAAGGTCACCTCAAGAGACATTTCCTGCACATAACTTTAGCCACTAAACCAGAAATTTCTTTCCCTTTTACAACTTTTCTCTCTAGATCTTTATATTAAAAAAAAAAAAAAAAATATATATATATAACATATATATCTCCCTATATGAAATACAGAATATTAATTATATGTAATTATATATTATATAATAGCAATTATATATACTTATATAATGCATAATATATAATATATAATTATACATGCTATAATATCAATAATATATTAATCATATTATTAATTATATATTACAACATCACGTTATTGATATGTAATATAGTATTGTATATTAATTATCTATCTATCTATCTATCTATCTATATATATATATATATATATATAAATTTCCATATATTAATGTAAGGAACTTCCATTCTAACTAAAGCAAAAACTTCTCTCTTTTTTTTTTTTTTTTTTTTTACAGAGTTAAAAAATATCCTTCAAGAGACATTTCCTGCACATAACTTCAGCCAGTAAACCAGAAATTTCTTTCCCTTTTACAACTTTTCTCTCTAGATCTTTATATTAAAAAAAAAAAAAAAAAAAAATATATATAACATATATATCTCCCTATATGAAATACAGAATCACCAAAAATGCCCCTGTGAATGTTTTGGGAACAGATCAGGAGTGAAGGTTTTTAGCACAAAAAGTACCAAGACAGTGAGGCCTCTGGTAAGTGTAAGAGCAGGATACAGTTTGTGGGAGATAATGTGTTTATTTCAAGGAAGGAACAGGAGGGAATTACCTAAAATACTGAAACACAAATTCTGTGTGCAGCACAATCCATTTAATCTTTGCTGCTGCAGCTTTGCTCTTTCTCTCCCATGACTGGCTGCCTATTCCCACTGTGCCTTGCTCAGTCCCTTGGGAATTTCTGAGCTCCCACCAGTTTCTGACCAGGGCTCTGCATCCTTTTCAATCAGCCAAAAAATCTTGGCTCTACTATTCCCAGTTTTCATGGATCCTCTAAGAAATTAATAACTCTATATTGTCCAAATACATATTTTTAAAATATTTTTCCTTGCTTTTGCTTATTTATTTTTATATTAAACAAATGTGATAGATGATCATCCCGGGAGTGGTGAGAGAGATCTTTTCTAAACCTCATTTCCTTATATCCCATATGGAATATAAACTTTATCAGGCCCAGATCCTCCTTCTTGGAAGAAAGAATGTGTGACACATTTCCCTTCCTGCCTCACTCCTGCACCTCTGATCAAGGGTTTCTGTGTTTTTAGAACTTTTTAGTTCTTTTTAGAGCATTTTATTTAGAACTGAACACCTTGCAAAACCCAAACTCCATAATTAAATGTCCAAGCACATATTTCCATTGATTTGTTTGGGAACTGCAGACAGTTCGTTCATGTTTAAACTTTAAATTCTTCAGGCTAAGGCTTGGAGCCAGTCCATGACAATGCAGCAGAGTTTTGCACCAGTTCCACTGGTGGTGGGAAATGGAATTTTTTGAACCTTCCAAAAAACTCTGACTATCTGCAGCTCTCCATTGCCACCACCAGCAAAGGGCATCACACAGAGCTTCCAACTACACCAAAAAAAAAGAATTGTAACTTGCTATGCTGCTGTGCTTGACCTGGCACAGGGTGCTCAGAGAAGCTGTGGCTGCCCCTGGATCCCTGGAAGTGCCCAAGGTCAGATTGGACAGGGCTGGGAGCAACCTGGGCTAGTGGAAGGTGTCCCTGCCCATGGCAGGGGTGGCACTGGATGGGCTGTAAGGTCCCTTCCAAACCAAACCATTCTGGGATTTTATGATTCTATGAATACTATAGTATGATAGATAATTGAAACCTTTCAAGAAGAGAAATTATCTCACATTTATGCAGAGCTGGAAGTGCCTACAAGCACTTTAGAAGCCTAAAGACAAACATGGATAATGCATAATATATAATATATAATTATACATGCTATAATATCAATAATATATTAATCATATTATTAATTATATATTACAATATCACGTTATTGATATGTAATATAGTATTGTATATTAATTATCTTTATATATATATATATAAAAATTTCCATATATTAATATGCTATAATATCAATAATATATTAATCATATTATTAATTATATATTACAATATCACGTTATTGATATGTAATATAGTATTGTATATTAATTATCTTTATATATATATATATAAAAATTTCCATATATTAATGTAAGGAACTTCCATTCTAACTAAAGCAAAAGCTTCTCTCTTTTTTTTTTTTTTTTTACAGAATTACAGAATATCCTGAGCGGGAAGGGGCACACAAGGATCATCAAGTCCGACTCCTGGCCCTGTAAAAAAACATGAAGCTGCCCTTTTTTAGAGGTATCTGACCTGCCTTTTCCAATACCATTCCACAATGAATGTTTCTGAAGTAATAGCTTTTGGTAAACTGGAATAATGCACCAAAAATGTCCCTGTGAATGTTTTGGGAACAGATCAGGAGTGAAGGTTTTTAGCACAAAAAGTACCAAGACAGTGAGGCCTCTGGTAAGTGTAAGAGCAGGATACAGTTTGTGGGAGATAATGTGTTTATTTCAAGGAAGGAACAGGAGGGAATTACCTAAAATACTGAAACACAAATTCTGTGTGCAGCACAATCCATTTAATCTTTGCTGCTGCAGCTTTGCTCTTTCTCTCCCATGACTGGCTGCCTATTCCCACTGTGCCTTGCTCAGTCCCTTGGGAATTTCTGAGCTCCCACCAGTTTCTGACCAGGGCTCTGCATCCTTTTCAATCAGCCAAAAAATCTTGGCTCTACTATTCCCAGTTTTCATGGATCCTCTAAGAAATTAATAACTCTATATTGTCCAAATACATATTTTTAAAATATTTTTCCTTGCTTTTGCTTATTTATTTTTATATTAAACAAATGTGATAGATGATCATCCCGGGAGTGGTGAGAGAGATCTTTTCTAAACCTCATTTCCTTATATCCCATATGGAATATAAACTTTATCAGGCCCAGATCCTCCTTCTTGGAAGAAAGAATGTGTGACACATTTCCCTTCCTGCCTCACTCCTGCACCTCTGATCAAGGGTTTCTGTGTTTTTAGAACTTTTTAGTTCTTTTTAGAGCATTTTATTTAGAACTGAACACCTTGCAAAACCCAACCTCCATAATTAAATGTCCAAGCACATATTTCCATTGATTTGTTTGGGAACTGCAGACAGTTCGTTCATGTTTAAACTTTAAATTCTTCAGGCTAAGGCTTGGAGCCAGTCCATGACAATGCAGCAGAGTTTTGCACCAGTTCCACTGGTGGTGGGAAATGGAATTTTTTGAACCTTCCAAAAAACTCTGACTATCTGCAGCTCTCCATTGCCACCACCAGCAAAGGGCATCACACAGAGCTTCCAACTACACCAAAAAAAAAGAATTGTAACTTGCTATGCTGCTGTGCTTGACCTGGCACAGGGTGCTCAGAGAAGCTGTGGCTGCCCCTGGATCCCTGGAAGTGCCCAAGGTCAGATTGGACAGGGCTGGGAGCAACCTGGGCTAGTGGAAGGTGTCCCTGCCCATGGCAGGGGTGGCACTGGATGGGCTGTAAGGTCCCTTCCAAACCAAACCATTCTGGGATTTTATGATTCTATGAATACTATAGTATGATAGATAATTGAAACCTTTCAAGAAGAGAAATTATCTCACATTTATGCAGAGCTGGAAGTGCCTACAAGCACTTTAGAAGCCTAAAGACAAACATGGGCATTAAATGAAAGCATTTTGACAGTCACTAAAGTGGCATCTGGTTTTAAACGGGCAGCTTGCCTCTTAGTGTGTCAGAATGATTGCAGAGGCTCTCAGTGTCCAAAAGAGGGAAAAAAACCCAGGCTGCTGGGAACCAGAGGGAATTCAGTGAAGATGCAGCATACAATGGAAAACTCATGTCAATGTCCTGTGGTTGGATTCGCATGAATGCCTCTCACAGGTAAGTAGGTGGTTCACATGAGCATTGCTTTAATGCAGGACCACAGAATCCCAGAATCCTGGAATGGTTGAGTTGGAAGGGACCTCAAAGCCCATCGCATCCCACCCCTGCCATGGGCAGGGACATCTTCCTCTATCCCAAGTGGCTCAAAGCCCCATCCAACCTGGTCTTAGAGAAGCCAGGGATTCAGGGGCAGCCCCAGCTTCTCTTTTATTTCCCCTCTTTAATTCAGATGACCCCCCTTTTTAATTAATAATTTAATAATTAATTTCCTTTTCAGCACCATATGGACACAGGCCAGATTAATAATTGAGGCACTATTGGAAATCAATAAATAAACAAAGACACATAGTATTGTCCAAAGTTTAAGACCCATGGATCACCAAGAGAGTGAATAAGTGATCAAGGGCAGCTTGATTTTTTTTTTTTTTTTTTTTTTGCTGTGTTGCCTCTCTTTCAGCAAATACTTATAGGTAAATTCCAACTGGTTTGTCATCATGTCCTTCCTAACCCTGAGTTCCCATCCCTTTTGAAGGATCCCCTGCCCTGTGGCAGGGCAGCACCATTGCCTTCCCTCCAAACACAGCCTAGCTTGAAATGCGTGTCAGCATCTCAAACTCCGACTTTGCAAAATCTAATCAAATATTTCAGTTCTGGGAAATCAGTTCTTATAGAGGGTTGATATTGTTAAATAAATGTGGAAAAGTGTAAAGCTGGATGTGCTTTGTTCCAGATGGAAACATTCCTTGTGCCATTTCCCTTCTGGTCTGCTTTCCCAGTAAGCATTTGGGGCACAACACATTAATTTAAACAGAACATATATTCCTTTAATGCATGAAATCAGTGCAAATTCCATGTGCTTTCTAACTACCTGGCTTAGACATTATTTTTATTGAAATTATGAAACTAAACACTTCATAATGCACACACAGACCCATGTTATGGTCTGGTTCTCTCACCATAAAACCAAAACAAAGTCTATATGCATTCTTTATTAAAAACATAGCAATAATATCTTTTCTGATCAGTTCCTCCTGTTTGATGTATTTTCCCAGACAAACACCCAGGACAGCACTGTCACCACCTACATTGGCTCTCTCCCTGATATTCCAGCCCCCAAGCCTGCTCAGCCACCACCTTTCCAGGCTGCATTCCCACCCAGAGGTCTTGGCTCCTTGTTGCTTGGCATGTCTGACCAGAGAAGCCAAGCCTGCTAACTTCCCTTCCTGACAATTTGTCAAAAAGCACATTAAGAAATAATTGGAGAGAAAGCACACAGATTTGGAAAATGGATTGAGTCATTTTTCTTCAATGCTTGACTGGACAAGTTACAAGACACCTTGGTCTGTGCTCTCAACGAGACAGAGCTGCTGCTCTAACAAAAGAAATATTACTGTCCCCAACACCCTGAACCCTTGCGATTTACTGGGGTATGTTCTTGATTTAACAGCAAAGCCAGTGGGTAAAAGAGCTGGCATTTTCAGGTCAGTCTTTGAGTTGTGTTTGTCTTTTTTAAAAATTAAAATTTCCAGGTCATTGTTTGGCTTCACCATGGAAGAGCAAATTAATATAGAAAAAATAAAGGATTTAAAATCTAGTTATTCTGTGAAAATACTTGAAAAATGGGGTATTAATACAATGGTTGGGTTTTGGAGAGAAAATATATTCAATTACACAAGTCAGAGCTCCCATGATGGGGGAGCTGTGCTGTGGGAGGAGAGAGGCCTTAATTCATTGTGTAGAACAAAAATACTGACATAAAACAAACCCAACCTGCCAACCAAGCAAAATCCTTTATAGTACAAGAACCAGAATTATTTATCCCCCCTGAGAACCTGGCCTCATGTTGCTATTAGAGAAGGGAGGATGTATTAGCTCTGATAATCACCACAACACCACAAACATTTAGCCTAGACCTTCTCTCCCAAGAATTTATGGACCCACTCATCTGATTTCTTAATTTCTCATTATCATTAATAATCAGAATGGACTCAGCAGGACATGGTAATCAAACAGAGGAGTTTTCCAGCATGCATAGAAGTACTTGGCAAAGGAAAGGAGGGTGGCACAAAGGGGAGAAATGTGTGGAAGCAAATCACCCTTGTCTTTGACACTAAAGATATCAGGGTGTTCTTTCTGCCTCCTCTGCTAAACAAATTTCAGGATGGCCATATGCAAGATTTTTGTCCTGGTAATGAGCTGCAAATCAGACTTTATATAAAATGCCATTTTGATCTTCCTCTTGAGATTAAACTTTGCCCTAGTGTTGTTGCATTCAATTCACCATAATTGTGTCCTTGGGTGAACTCATTTGTCTTGTTTGAATAAGTCTTACAGTTCTTGAGAAGGAAGAACTCCAATTTTCAGTTTCTAATCATGGAATATAGTGCAAATTGTAAGGTGCATGATAACATCAAAATTTCACTTACAGAAATTTTCTGCCTTTGCTTGAGAATTCTGCATTCCATTCAGTTTTTAGTGGCTGAAGTACCTGGTTTCATATTAATTTACCAAATGTAATTGTGACAATTTTGCTGCATCTGGAACCTTTTGGGGACATTTTGTGGATGAGTTTTTGTATCCAAATTGGTACCTTAAATACTATATGGGCTCCTGAAATGAATGAATGGATTAGAATTAACTGCAACACACAGAGTTAAAGAGTTTTCAGATTTTAATTGGTATTTCAAGACACAAGGTAAACCTTGGGTGCCACCTCTTTGCTAACCAGAAAGGAGAAAATTACTTCCAAGGTCAATTCATGGGCTGCCAGTGGCATCAGAGCAACCCAGCATTTCCTATGTTCCACATTTATTGAATAATCTCCATATTCATTAGCCTCTTTTCATTATTTGATAACAGGAAAATTGAACTAATGATTTGTCTTAGCAGGAAGCTCTTCACTGCGAGGGTGAGTCCAAACCCTTCTGTGATTCCATGACTCTGTGGTTCTGTATTCCAGGTGCAATTCCACATTCACCTCCTGGAGATTAAGTGACAACAGAGATTTTTTGTTTTGTGCTTGGAATTTTGGCACATTCAGTAATAACCAGGGAGCTTCTGTAGTGCAGAGCATCTCTCCTGCTGAAGAAGTGTGAAACCCTTCCTAAGAAAGGTTTGATAAGAAGGGTAATAATACGAATAATAGGGTATTAATAAGAATAATAACCCTTTCTGCTGCAGGAAGAAGGAAGAGAAGGAAGACAGAGCAGGAAAATTGGCAGTGTAGAGTAGAAACTTAAAGCAACCCTGAATTCCATGTGCAGTGATCTCCTGGTCAGCCTTACAGACAAACATAAGTGGAATTGCATTGGTTTTATTGACATACATCCAGCTTTGGAAACACCCCAGGATCATCCAGATCATCCAGAAGGTCTGAATTTGTTCACTCCAGAATAGGGCAGAAGCATGTTCTCTTTCCTTACACAAAAAAAACCCTGTCATAATTAAAAATGTTGGCAATACTGTTCTAATGATTTATTCATTCTCTTGGTGATCCATGGGTCTTAAACTTTGGACAATACTGTGTCTCTTTGCCTAATTATTGATTTCTAATAGTGCCTCAATTATTAATGTGGCCTGTGTTCATATGGTACTGACAAGGGAATTAATTATTAGAATTATTAATTAAAAATCATGGGGTGCTTTAGGAATAAATTACACAGGAAGGTGCAGACAAGACAAATTCAGATGCTTAGTGGTGGAGAGTGATGGGGTGAGAGGCAACAGAGACAGTAAGAACACAATGAAATCTAAATTCATTATTTGAATTATGCAATTAATGAATTAAATATAGTTTGGGGTTTTTTGGGTGTTTTTTTGGTTTTGTTTGTTTCTTTTTGGTTCTGGGGTTTTTTTTTGGTTTTTTTTTGTTTTGTTGTGCTTTGTTGTGTTGTGTTGTGTTTTGTTTCGAAGATGATCAAATATTGGAGCGGTTTGCCCAGAAATCTCCACCCCTAAGGATTTTCAAAATTTTCTTGGTCAGGTCAGAACAACCCTGATCTGGTTTGATCTGCTTTGAAAAGGAGTCTGGGCTCTATGGAATCAGAGGGCTTTTTCATCCTAAATTAACCAATTAATTAATGGCAGACATATGACTCTAGATAAGCAATATTTACTAGTTCATATTTTATAAGGCATTTTAAAAGATTGGGAAGGTGTTTTCCTACCAGTTGCTTTAATGGCAAATAAAGATCACAGATGACATTATAAAAATCAAGCATTGTTTGAGTTATAAATCAATCAATCAATAAACAATTACACAGGAAATGATGATAAATGCTTCTTGAGAGTTTGAGTTCTGCATTTTATCATACTTATGCACAAGATAATTTTTCCAAGGCCTTGAAAATTGAAAAAATTCATATAAATCTGAGGATCTCCCTGGGAGGGTTTAATTTACAAAGTGGGGATGGGAGTAAACTCTGCTTAACTTTTAGACAATATTTACCTCATTTTTTAATCTCAGTTCTTAAAGAAGACTAAATTGATATCCAAACACTTGTGAAAAAACTGAAAAATACTGTGAATCAAGTATGGTAGGAAAAAAAAGAAAGGAAAAATCTTGAAATTAAGCCATGTTTTTCCTGCATAATAGAAATGCTTTGTAGCCCTTTCTGTTTAAAAGTTATTTGCCTTTATTAAAATAATGACAGGGGGACTTGTTGTAGCACTTTCTGAAGGATCAATAATCCAATAAGAATCTTTCAGAGGAGCAATAAGAGGAATTAGAGTGGACAGATTAAGCAGACTAAAACTAAAAAAAAAGTGGTTGTGCATCATTTTTGAGTGTATCAGTCTTGTGTTGCATTTCAGTTCAGTTTTAGGCAGAGATTTGGGATTATTCAGCACCCGAGGCTTTTCTGGAACTGGAAAGACTCTGGCTGCAGATAGATTTATCTTGTGGAAGTTGGAAAAGACACTTAAATGCCTGGAAAGTGGAACAAGAGCCCTGCATTGTGCTGTGATTTGGCTTTGGGGAATTCAACCCAACCTTTCCTAAAGCGCTCAGACAGGAGCTGTGGAGCTTTACGGGTGCCAGGGGAGGGAATTCTATTGCCTGCTCTAAACTGGAGGGTTTATTTTGCCTACACAAGCCTAATAAATTCCAAAGGGAATAATTACCAATAACCTGGAATACAGTAGCTGCAGATGTTTGCTTTCAACTCTTTTGCAGCTCTTGTTGCCCAGGTTTAAAGGGATGCTCTGTGTGAGCATTTTTAATTAATGGTTTTCTCTCTGTGCACACATGGCTGGAAGCTGCTTCCCAAAATCAGAAAAAAACCCAGATTTTAAAGGAACTGTAAATATTGAACACTGTATTGCTTTGAATCTCCTGCAGGATGGTGATGACCTAAATTCTTCCAATATTTCAAAGATTTTAGGACTGAGAGATGGCCTTAGTTTCCTGTGAATGGTTTTTTCCCACCTGCCCAGTTAATTTTCATTACTTTAATTAATGATTCATTTTATCTCAGTCATGGAAACAGAATTTATTACCTTTTTCCAACAAGTTCTGGTGCTGTTATAACTACTTTAGTTATTCACTCTAAGGATAAGAGAGATCTTAGGTTTGCAGAGCTCTTTAAAGAAATCCAACATTTTTTTTCCCAAACAATAAATCCACTTGCAAGAAGACATTAAGTTTCTTCAGGATGCTCCCTAATTCTGACGGTACAGCTATGGCATAAAGGCTGAATTCACTGCATAAGTTCTTCTTATTTACTGAAGAAAGGTGTTTTTACCCTAAGACACTCACAAAATTCATTTATTCTGGGAAATCAGAAGTCCTGAGAACTGACCTCAATCCACTCCAAAGGGAAAAGAGGTAAGACAAAAATATTCACTTATGGGAGTAATTTTTCCTAACAATATCAAAGAAAGCAGTCTGAAGTGCAGATGACTTGACACTTTCTCTACTTGCAGAAGTCTAAGAACTAAATGCAGTTTAATTTTCCTGAGTTTATATTTCAGTCAGTGATTCCAAGCAGGATTTTCTTGAGCAGTAAAGATGATATTAGATTGAAAACGCCTAGAATTTTATAAATATATATAAAAAATTGAAATAGGGCTGGAAGTGTTCTCACCTTTTGGCTACTCCATGGTTGATCTGCACCATATCAACTGAGAGTCCATTTTTCTCGTTGTTATCCAACCTGACTGGAGTGTGAAATACAGAAGCCAAACTCTTTTTATATTTGTGTCTTGGCAAGGTAGGAGACATGTCAGAATCCCAGGAAATCGTTCATGGCAGCTTCAGAACTGTCCAAAGAAATCAAGGGGATGAAATGAAAGCAAGTGGTTCTGGGAGACAGAGGTTTAAGCAATAAATATTGTTGTCTGCTGCAATGGAAGGAAAATGGAATTACTTTGGTAATTCCATTTGACTTTCTAGACAGTTTGAGCTGTGCTAAGTAGAGACACAATGGCCTCTTCCCACCACCTTCAAACTTTTCTTTACCCCTTCCTTATTCTAATTCAGCCACTAATTGTTTGCATCTAAATCAGTTTCTTTTCCACCATCCCTGTTTTTGTAGAGCCTCTTCTCATAGCTCTAAAAATCTTACATTCCCAGGCTACCTTCTTGGCTTTCCTAATTTAAGTTCTTTTCTGGGGACAAATGTCGCTGCACAACTTTTATTCCCAGATAATCCCAGTTTTCTACCCCTTTAACTCACTGATTTTCAGGCCCATTCTTTCCTAATTTGCTTTTTTTGCTACCCTTTACAACCACAGGCTATTACCTGAGGTTTCAACCTGTAAATCCACAGAAAATAAACTTTAAGGAGAGCAGAAGGAATGGTGGGTTGCAAAACAAAAAGTGTTTGTAGATATATAAGTGGAACAGCACATTTACATTGTTAAATTGAATATATGAGTACATGCACGTTGCATGTGAGTGTATAACATTCAGTTTAATGACTATTATATACAAGAGGTTGTATGTATTTAATGTGGCAAATCATCAGATTTTGCAGTGTCTATATTATTTCAAGAATTACCCCTAGAAAGAAAAAGCATTTTGGTAATATATTTCATAAAAAGTCTCAAAGAACTGCGTCTTGTAGATGATACACAACATTATTCCAGCCCAGTTCCCACTGAAGCTTGTGGGTGGTGTGTTTTCCTGGCTGTCAAATCAAAAACAAATGTTTGGAAGAAGAAATAAATTAGGGTTGAATCTGCAGCAAATATTGAGTAGTGCTGTTTGGCCTTTCAAGTGTAAAATCATTGCAAGATTAAAGCAATTTGGACATGCCAAATGTTCAGACTCCGGGGTTTTTCTGTACTTTATGAAAGAGATACAATCAAAATGAAAGGCTGTGAACAGAGGGCTTCCATTACTCTAATAATGTGTGATCAGCTCCATTTCCTATCTCCCATGGTGTTTTTAAAAAGATGAGTTAACAGGGAGGTGGAAAAAGAAAAACTGTTGAAGGTCTCAGGCTTGCCAAGTGGTGGAAGCAATGTTTGCAGCAGAGATGAGGTGTTGTTTTTTTCCCCAAATTTCTCTTTTAATGATTTCCATGTTAAAATGTAATTGGCTCAACTGAATCTTTGCAATGTTCAATATGTTCATTAGGCATACAGTGTGAAATACAAAAAAAAAAAAAAAAAGCCAAAAAAACTAAAAAACAAACAACCAAAAAATTAAGATAACACAGTGCAGTAAAAACAAAGAGTGAACACTTTGCTTAGGTCACACTTGCAGGGTATGTTCCTAAAATCACACACAAATAAAACAACTTTTACACATGGTGGGGTTTTTGGTACAAATGTACAGAAGGTTTTACAGTATTCTAAAAATTGTGAATTGCTTTTAATAAGGTTTTTGTTATCAAGGAAAATTACAGTTAAACAAATTAAACTTGAGCTTCTCAGTAGACAAGGAGAAGAAGGGCTAAGAATCATTTACAGAGAAGAGTTGTTCACATTAATTCTTGACTTGCAAAAAAGTAGAGGAAAGGAGTACACAAAAACTCAAAAATCAATCAAAGTAAGTGGTTTCTTATTAGCAGCGTGAAGAAATTGTGGGATTAAATCTTAATTTGGAACCAATTTAAAAAGGAAAAGAGAAAGTTGGTGCATATTTGAAGACAGTGAACACTTAGGGAGCTCCTGAGATGAAATCAGTGCCTGCTGGGAGGTTGTTTTGGTGAATATTTTTGGTGAATAACTCTCCATTCCACAGTTGGTTTTCCTGCAGACAGGAATGAAGTGTAAGTGGGCAGGAAGTCCTGACTTCATGTTTCAGACTCTGCAAGTTTGTGTCATTTTTTTAATGAAATAGGAATATTCTAATGTGTGTGTAAAAATTTTAAACGTTATGAATTCTGTTTTAATGCTGGTGTGAAAGAGAATAGTTGATCTTGTCAAGATTCCATATTCAAAAGTATAAAAATTATAAACTTTAACAAGTTTCCTTTATACAGAAAATCTCCCGCCCTTCTGCTTCAATGCAGATGTGAAACAGAATATTTGATACTGGTTTCCTGTTAAAAAGTATAAACTTTAAATGTTTCAACATAAAAATGGGAGCCTGTGGTGACACTTTATAAAACCTTATTGTTTCAGTCCCTTTCACCTTGTTGGTTTTCACAAGTGCTGAAATGAAACCCAATTTGCTATGAAGGAAACTCAGGGATGAAGTTCCTTGAGGCTTCCAAAGAAAGCAAACCCTAAGCACATGTTTAGGATCAAGTCCTGGCCCATTGGAATGAGTGTGGATCTTGCATTATTCCTGCATTTTTTGGTGTGAAATGTTTAGGTTATTCAGTTGATAAGCATGACCATTCTGCCTCATGGATACATGGATTGAATTGTGCTTGGTGTGTTGTAGATGCAGAAAAATGATTTTAGTTTATGAGCAGAAGACATTGGCCTCCAGCCCCATTTCTCACATGCACTGAGGTTCCTGTATAAATGGTTTATAGCAGCTCTGACTTCCCTGATCTCTCTGATCCTGGCTCTGTGGTAATTGCTCTACAGGGACTCAGCCTTGTGCAGGTACAAAATTAAATTATTTGGGCCCCTTAATCCCAGACTGGCACGAACAATTCTTAAAGCTGTGAACTGCAGCTATTCCTAATGGGGTTAAAGTTCAATCCAAAGGTGTGTGAAACTAAGAAGACCTTTCAAAGAGTTTGGAAAATTAAAAAATTAAAGGACCTGGACACTGATGATTTGCAAGAAATTCAAGAGCAAAAACTTGTCCTGGTTGATCTTCACAGTGTTGTGACCCAGTGCAAGAACTGCTTCCAATTTTAAAATACTTAAATTGCAAATATGAGGCTATGGCCAAAAATATTAAAATTAAGCCATAGGTCAAGTCAGAAGCCAAACTATGGATCACAGAAAAGCCAAAAAGTGGATTTTTAAACTCGTGTCCTTTGCTTGTCCTGTAATTGTGTGTTTGCACTGTACTAAAAGAATTAAGCACCTTATATATCACTTTTCCCTGGGATCTGACAGCACAGCCGGCTCCTCAAAAGTCCAAAGTCCAGCACAAGAGATCTCTCTGATGTGGGGTTTTTGCAAATTCTAGTTCCAGTTCTTAGGAAGCCAACCCCAAGGTTGTTGACACTGACTTGGAATTAACTACAAAGAAAAAAATTCCATATACACACTCAAAGCTGTGCCAGTGGGACCAACACACACCCTGAGGAAAGGAAATCATCCAAGCACATTCCACTGGGATCAGTGCCTGCAACAAACTCATTAAGGCTGTTAAATCATCTTGAAATGAGAAAAAAAATGATAACATCATCGATTGCTATTATGGCTCATGGTTCTGGAAATGTTCTACTCACTGAATCATGGAATCATGGATTCACTCAGGTTGGAAAAGACCTCCAGGATCACCGAGTCCAAACTGCCTGATCCCCTCCTTGTCCCCAGCCCAGAGCACTGAGTGCAACATCCAGGCCTTCCTGGGACACCTCCAGGGATGGGGACTCGAACACCTCCCTGGGCAGCCCCTGCCAAGGCCTGAGCACCCTTTCCATGGAGAAATTCCTGCTGCTGTCCAAGCTGAGCCTCCCCTGGCCCAGCCTGAGGCCATTCCCTCTCCTCCTGTCCCTGTTCCTGGGAGCACAGCCCAACCCCCCGGCTGTCCCCTCCTGTCAGGGAGTTGTGCAGAGCCACAAGGGCCCCCCTGAGCCTCCTTTTCTCCAGGCTGAGCCCCTTTCCCAGCTCCCTCAGCTGCTCCTCATAGAATGGACTCTCCCGAGTCCCATCACTGTTTAAACTCTTACAAGAAAAAATTATCCAAATGTACAAATTCTTCCTTCCAGTGTGTCTAAATTTATTACTTGGTTTCACTTTCCATATAAGTAAGACTTCCAGCTTAATTCAATGCCAAAGTCATTCATAAGGGCACAGTTTCGTGCCATTAAAAAAAAATATATATTTATTTTATATTTTAAAACCATTAGTGGCAATGCCATTTTAAGCCCAGGTTTTAATTTTTCATGCCTGGCATTTCTTATGCAGCAGGAATGTTATTTCTTGCAGCCAGAGGGGTTCTTTTTGAACTCAGACCTCTACCCTGCTCATGCATATTCACACAATAATGCCTGAACACACACACACACACCTGCTTGCACACATCCACACAGACATGGGTACATCCACACACTAAAAGAGAAAATTATTTCAACGGACAATACTTCATTTGAAAAAAAAAAAAAATACATCTATTTTTGTGTACTTTTCCGTTTTTTTCCAAATCTTGATCAATAATTTATTAGATTGGTGTTTACATTTTGGATTTAGTATCTGGCTGAGGGGAAGGTGGAGGGAAAAACCTTCTCAAAAGACATCTGGATTCAGTCTGTGTACTTTAGACTTATTGCAAGGTGAAGAAAAGGCTGAGAAGAGCAGCTGGCACACATCTAAAGACATTCACATTATTATATTATATTTTATTATACTGATAAAGATACAAAAATTTGGTCTTTAAACCAATAGATTAATGGCCATGAAGACTGTGAGGTATTTTGATGAATCTCAGTTTCCAAAGTGACCCCATTAACAATCCCTACCCACTAAAATTTCAGAGGATATCGTGGTTTTCTCTTTCACCTTGTGAAAAAGTGATTTTATACTACAGTGTCCCTGGGACAAAGTTTCTAAAATTAATTAAAGAGGCAGAGATTTTAAAGGCAGTCAACTGTGCAAGGGTAAAGAACAAGGGGCAAGGCAGAAGGTGAAATCTATCATTCCAGGGAAAAATTCAGAGAGTCTTAGTTCATAAGACTGGTGAAAAAATCTGTACCAAACTGAATTATGGCTTTGCATCCCATCCTGGACAAATGCCAGCAGTGAAGGAGACACTGACCTGAATTTGGGTTTATTTGTACAATAAATTTTCTTGCCCCTGCTCCCAACTGATTTTGTCACAGGAAAAAGTGTTCAGCTGAAAAGAGGCTTCAAGCCCTGGGACAAGCAAGAAATGGAAACATGTACAGCCTATATTAACATATCCCTTCATTCACTCAAGGAATTCTGATATCCCATCTTTAATAAATTACTAGGCCAGATTAATACCAATAAACTTTAATGAAATAAATTCACAGAGTCTTGCACGGGCTCAATATTAACATCAACACTGGCTTGAGAAAGACTTCAGATTACCATAGAATACAAGAATTTTCTGTTTTATATTGCTTAAGAGAAAATTTTGTAGAGTCTTGCCAGATGACAGAATATTTTTATGATTGATGTCACTGAAATCCATTAAAACGATGTCAATTTTTTCACTGATGAGACAAAAACTGGCAAACTTGGAAAAGTTTGCTATCTCTCAAAAGGAAGAAAATATTTCCTCTTAGAATAAGAAATATTTTGTACAGAGCAATTCAGGAGTTATTTTCTCATTTATGAATTATGCCAACACTCCAAATAGTATTTTTCCTCAAAATTAAAGTTGTTTTTCCTGTTTGACCATTCACTCTGGCATATATTTATATTTATACCCCAATGCCAGTGATACAGAACAGAACTGGGGTCAGTCACTTCTGTGCCCTTGCTGAAGTCACCTCTTCTTTCCCCTGTGCAAAACTGGAAAGTGTAAAAGAGTCTGATATGGGAAATTTCATTTTAATGATCTGAACTTCTTCATCAACCTGAAAGTCTATTATTCTTGCAGTTTTTAATGCTATGGACACTTAAAGTCATTAATCTCACTGTTTTATGGCAGAAATAAAGGAGAAAAAATATGATCTCTTATGTTGCATAACTGTTATAGATTTTACAGAAGTTATTTCTTCCTTTCTGACCTCTGTGGAGGTAGAGAAAGTCATCTGAGAGCTGAGATTTGATTAAAAAAAATAGGAAAAATTTGAGAAGCTTGACAAAAGGTGCTTTGAAACATTTGGAATTCCAGGTTCTTCTTTAAAGAAATACATGGATATGTATACACAAGGTCTGAAATGAAATGGCCTCAAGTTGCTCCAGGGGAGGTTTCAATTGGATATTATGAGTAGTTTGTTTATAGAAAGTGTTGTAAAGCATTGGATTGCTTCCTGTTTCCATTTATTCCATCAAATAAATGGTGGAGCTCACCACCTTGCCCTTTTCCTTTATTTTTTTTTATTTTGTCTGCAATTAAAATGAGCATCAGTAGCTACTGGAGTTTTGTGGTTGTAAAGCATTGGATTGCTTCATGTTTCCATTTATTCCATCAAATAAATTGTGGAGCTCACCACCTTGCCCTCTTCCTTTATTTTTTTTTTTATTTTGTCTGCAATTAAAATGAGCATCAGTAGCTACTGGAGTTTTGTTGTGAGATATTTTTATTAAATACTTGTAAAACAGACTTTTTAGTGAGGCATCCACAAGATATTTCTAAGCCACCCTGATTCAGCTGTGCAGTCCAATGTCCATTTTTCCCCTCAGGCTACACAGATACAGCCCATCAAGGGGAATACTACCTCACTTTGAGTAAAAAACATAATTTTTCCTTTAATTTATTCCCTAGAAGTGTGTTTTTCAGCAAGGCCAGGCAGCACTTTAAACCCTTAGTAGGCATTTGCTCTTGCATCACCTCTCCTTGTCAAATCACTAGACTGAAAAACCCCACCCAAGAACATGCCTTGTCCTTGTCAAATAATGGCATGAATTCCCAAACACGAATTCCTAATTTCTCCTCCAAAAAATCTAACATTTCAGCCTTTTCTTTTCAAAGGTGCTGGCCATCCACAGAGTGATTTTCACTGCAGAGCAGAGATGATAAACTGAGACACACAACCAAATCCCTTCCTTCCTCATCCACATTTTGGCTTTGTGGAGACTGGATTGGTGTGGTACAAGATGTGCTTCAGGGAGCAAAAGGATGATAGAACTCAGACACCCCATCACCTTTCTGCTACTCTCCAGAGCTCCTGCAGTAAATAGATTCACCCATAACCCAAAAAATGAGTTTTCTGATTACTTTTTCTGGTGGGACAGTCCCTTTTTTATGTTTTGCATATGACAGCACTGAGAGGATTCCTTTCTTACAGCCTGAGCTTCACTGTTTGTTTATGGGACACTGGTTCCTGCTCTCTGTTATGCTACAGATGCCAGGCAGCTTTGCTTTATCACCAAATTAGCTTTGTATTTTATCCCATGGAGTCATGGAAGGTTGAAAAAGATCTTCAAGATCATCAAGTCCAACCTGCCCACTAAACATTATCACGAAGTGCCACATCTGCTTGGTTTTTGGACACTTCCAGGGATGGGGACTCCACCACTGTTCCAGGGCTTGGCCATGCTTTAAGTAAAGATTTTTTTCATAAAATCCAACCTGATTTTTTTTTCCCTAAAATCCAGCCTGATTTTGGAGTCCTGCTGACACCTTGGGGCTGTTTCCCCTGTTCCTGTCTTTAGCTGCCTGGGAGAAGAGGCCACCTCACAATCTCCTTTCAGGGAGTTTTACTCCCAAATCACCATTTCCACCCTGATACAAATAGCCTGGTGTCCTGGGATGACTTTATGATGCTGGTATTCCCAATCATCTGTTCTGTTTAGGCTGGATATTAAGTTCTGCACCTTTATGACTGGTTCTGAGATGAAGGGGGGATGAAGAAGCCTGCAGTTTGTTTGGCACCAGACCAGAGCCCCAGAGAGACTGGGAGAAAGCTGAGAACACACCCAAAAAGGACTCTGAGCTACACAAGGACTCTCTTTGAATTTGCCATCTCTTCAGAACAGTGAGAAGTGCCATTGTTTAATATTATTCCTTTTTCCAACTTTCTTCAAGATTCTTTTTTCATGAATCTTCTTTCAAGGTTCTCCAACCTCATGATGAAATTTGCTTGTTAAATGAACAGGTTTTTCTCCACTTTTCTCAAAAGAGGTTTATCTCAGGGAGAGCCAGGTAGAGGCTGGGGAAAACTGTGGTTTTTGGACTGTGTGAATTCATTGGCATGGCACATCAAAACCACTAAAATACGAGGCCTTGGCTGGCACTGGTGGGCAGTCACATTAATCCCATCCAGACATGTGGGGGCAGAATCTGCTTCTACTGCTGGTGTGACAGGGGGATCACAGTATTTGACTTCTGTGGAAGCAGAGGTGAGCCTGACTGGAAATGAGTGAAAAAAACCCTATTGTGAGTGGCCCAGAGGAATTTGCATTCACCTTTTTGTCTGGATACATTAGGGTAGAAGCACTTAATTATCAGCTCTACTTACTTTTGTATTATTGCTTGTGCTCAGTGCAGGATAAAGAAAGAAATCAGTCAGGAAAAGCAGGGAGTCCTTCCCATGCACAGCTCCCTAATGGAGTAGACTCAGGAGAATCCCTCACAGCAACTTCACTCCCTCAGAAAATGATTCTATCCAAGTGCATCCGAGTATCGGTATCCTGATACGATTTTCGTGGTCCACAGGGTAAATATTTGATTTAATGGAGCAGCAAATTTAAAGTGCCAAATGTCATTTCCTTCTCTTCCCAATAGTCCGAGGCTCGCTCACTGCAGTTAATTTTCCTTTCTGTTCAAATGCACTGAAATACAAATCTGAAATTGAAGGTAACATCAAGAAAGAAATTCAGAGCAAATTGAAACCCAAGAATGTAACTTTCTTTAATTCAGTTGTGTCTTTACCAAAAAAATAAAATTTTCAAGTATATCTTATATTGAAATGTTTGAATTGTTGTTCGTCCCAAGAGAAGATGCCTTTTGTTGTGAAATGAAAGGAAAATAAAAAAAAAAATTAAGACTGAGAAAAGGGAATATATAAACACATATGTGTGTATCTAAATACACTTCCTTTCCTTTCCTTTCCTTTCCTTTCCTTTCCTTTCCTTTCCTTTCCTTTCCTTTCCTTTCCCCTAGTTTGAAACTGCCATTTTAAATCAGTGATCAAAATCAGTCCTCTTGGATTTTTTTCCCCCTGAGGAAAAACAACTTTTTAACAGTTTTTAAAAATATTTGAATACTTTTTCCTTGCTCACTCAACCACTCTGAAGAAGGATTACAGCCAGAGTCCTTCCTCCTTTTTCCTCAAGATGTAATCCTTAAAAAAAGCCCCAAACTCCATCCTTGTTTATACCAGAACATGCTAAAGTGTTTTTAAAAGTGTTTCTCAGATTGCATTTACCCGTTCTTTACTCACAAACCTGCAGCTAGATTCTCCAACTTCATGATGAAAGTCATGCCCTGCCTTAATTATTCAGTAGCACAGCATTGTTTATGCCTTGACCTCACATTTTAAGGTGAAACTGATTTTCCCACATCGATTTTAAAGCACCTCCCTCAGGCAATATTCTGGACACCAGAAATTAGGTTTCAAAATTCCCAGTGCTGCAAGGGTTTTTAAATGGCATTGGGAATGCTGATAGTGCCTTTAAACAACCAGGCTGGGAAAAGAAAGCTCTGAGCTGACAGCTCTGGCAATTCCAAAAGTTATGTCTGGAAATGGGAGCCAGAAAAATTCTGCAAGGCAGAATTGAGGAAGCAGTACTGAGCCTTTTCTTAAGTTATGGCCGGATGTATTTTCACCTTTAATTAACTTTGGCTTCATTTCTGGGACCAAAAGCTAAGAATATTTTTCATTTCTCTGTTCTGAGCAGCTAAAACACAACTAGGAAAGTGTTAGAGGGACCTGGCGCTGGTGGATTTGGGGATGTAGGAGATACCTCCTGCTATCCTGAGTAATATGACCTTCTTTTTACGTCCTTTTCCCTCTGTTGTGTGTGGTTGCTCCTTCCCAAACCCACCCCAATCCCTCTCTTCCCTACTAACACCCTTCTCCTGCACACCCAGCATGTTTTACACAGCTCCCTCTTCTTGACATCGTGGAATTCATTTCACACAATACAAACACATAAATGCATTCATACAAACACTACAATTCCTTCTGTTGGCTCATCCCTGAGCGAGGGGAGCTGATTGATGAGGACTTCTTTTTCCAGCTAGAGGAGTGTCCTGCTCCCAGGCTCTCATCCTGCTGCACCATTCCAACCCCTCCAACATCTGCTGGGAAGCAGCTGTAGGGAACCCCAGGAGGCTCCTGGAATGCATGAGGGATAACTTAAACCAGGTGAAACACCACCCAGCCAGAGGGAATGTGATCCTGGACAGGTCTGGCACTACAAGCAAGGGACAGTCACCCCTGGCCTACAGCAGAGGCTCTGAGATCTCATTGTCTTGTGCTGAAAAGGACCCATAAAATAGGAGCAGCCCCAGCACAGTGTCCAGGCAATGATTTCTCCAAGGCAGAGGCTGAGTTTGACATTGAGCACCCAAATCAGGTCATGATTTGTGTCTCTGTGTGTTTGTCCCCTTCTTTTCCCTTGTAATCCCAGTTTGGCAGGGTTCTTCCTTAGATGCTCTTACTGCAAAACGAGCTGGCTCTCAGTCCACATCTACTCAAACCAGGTTGGTTCTGCCCACAGACAGGATTAATTTCCTGAATGTTCTTGTTTAAATCTTCCTTCTTTATTATTTTTTTACACTGAAAACATCCTTGACCAGGAAGCAGACTATCTCCTTCCACATACCCTTACACAGCTGGGGGATTTTCCCAGTTATTTCAGTTTCAGGGAAGAACTGTGACTGCTTGAGTGCTTTGAATTGAACTGATTGTTTTATTCCTTTGTTGCATTCATTCAGTTCAATAAAATCATTGTTGGTAAAAACCCTTCATGTACAAATAGATAAAACACAATACAAATTAATTTTTTTTCCTATAATATCTATCAAATTACATAATTTCTATCTAAGACACCCTCTGATAAAAAAGAAAGGAAACAAAAAGAAAAAAAAAAGATTAATCACTAATTTTGCCTTTGATTCCTCATCTGTAACTGCTACTTGTTAAAGATGTTTTATATTCAGAACTGGTCTCAAATTGTCTTCAGGGGCAGCTGGTGAACACACTGAAAACACGGAAAGGTTCAGTGATATATAAAGAACCTATGGCTAAAATAGCAGTTAATATACATATAAAGAAATTAGTATGAATAGAGACAATATTAAACATTTAAAGGTTATTCTATAGGCAAGTTGTTACTGCCAGATTACTCCAGCTGTGGCCTAATCTCTGAGCTGGTTGTAGTAATTATATTAAATAACCTAATAATAAAATCTATGGAAAGACATTAGAAGAAATTTTTCTCTGAGAGGGCAGTGAGGCCCTGCCACAGGTGGCCAACACAAATTATTACACAAATAATCCCCTTGCATGATGAAGACACAAATTTCCAGGTGGAAAGAGCTAAATCTTTGCTCGTGAAGTTGTGCAAATTCTTTAAAATGGGAAAAATACTTATTTAATTATAATTAGTGAATATATTTGGGAAAAGCAGAAGGATTTGGTCACATCTCTAGGTTTTTCTCAGGATTTTCAGGATTTTTCTTAGGTTTTACTGATTCCGTGAAAGAACCTTCAGCATCTACATTTTAGAGAATTAAATTCCTCCCAATACAGCTGTTGCCTTACTTAAACCCAATCTTGCTGCTCAGTCCTGCCTAATTAGGCAGGCTTAGTCCCTGCATATCTGAACACTTCATTTTGAGGCTGTAAATTCAGTTTTAATCAGAGGCAAGGCAAAAGCAATCCCCCAAAAAAGCAGAGCACGCACATAAATGAAACATCAACAAACAGCTCCCCTCTTGTGCTGACAGAACCTGAACCTGCCTCAGGACTGCTCCTGAAACAAGCAAATAAAAAAGCAGATGTTCACAGATCTATTATTGCACCAATAAACAGTGAAATTTCACGAGGAACCTCCAGTGCTGATAGATAAATGGAGGAAAATCTGTTGAAAGACAAACATAATAATGAATGTGCTGTGCTAATGAATCACTGCTTGTAAAAGGCCATTCAAACTTGACATTAATGATATCAAATGAGCTGTGGAATGTATATGAATTAAATTATAGTGCAGTGACAATTTGAGTATTTGGAGCTATGTGACTTACTAAATTAAAAAGGAAGAGGTAAGAATATGGATTTAGGCAGAAAAGAAGACCAAAGACATAGAGGTGGGTCACATTTTTGGGCAGATCAGACCACCTAGTGTATTTTAGTTTGTTAGCTAAGAGAGTGATAAAATTATAAAATGTGTTTCTGTTTGAATTAAGAGTTTGCACAGGTAGTAAAAATGTGAACCTGTGAACCTTCCACTGAACTGGTCTGGCTGCAAGTTTTGTAACTTACAATTTTCTCAGAAGCACACAGGAAGGTTTCCCAGCCAATCTGTTAATATATGGAAGAAAATGTAACATTAAAAATAATAGATATATATAAAATCAGTATGACTACTTTGTGGAATGCATTAAGTTGAAATTATTAAATGGACTGTTAAATGCAATTATAGTCACAATGTCAAACTCCTGGAGCACTCTGTGCCACCAGAGTTATTCCATGTGCACAACAGCAACTCCAGGTCTGCAATAACTGTGGGTGACCATGGCTGCTTATTTAAATCCTGACACTACCCTCAAACCCTTCCCTCCAATATAAAATATAATTTTTAAGGGTGTATCACTTTCTAAGGTCACCATGATGGTCAGGCAAGGCTTGCCCTTAGTGAAGCCCTATTTGTTGATGAGATCTGGTATTTAGTTCATAAGTTTTCTGGATGTTTAATAAGGCATTTAAAACTTACCAAAATTTTCCAAATAATAATAAGCTTACTTTTAATGAGAGTTGTTTGGGAAGTTTTTTGAGAGTTCTACGTCATGTTTACATTTTATATTGCATTCAGTGAAAACTGAATTCTGGTTACAAAGAGCAGAGACAGTATAGGGTGACAACCAAAAAGGTCAATTTTCTGGCTCTAAGGGAACAAATCTTTCTAGTATTAGCATTTATGTGTGCTGACATTTAAGGATTTCACAGGATCACAGAAACATGGGATGGTTTGGGTTGGAAAGGACCCCAAAGCCCATCCACTGCCACTCCCTGCCATGGGCAGGGACACCTTCCACTATCTCAGGTTCCTCCAAGCCTCATCCAACCTGGTCTTGGACACTGCCAGGGATCCAGGGGCAGCCACAGCTTCTCTGGGCAATCCTCACAATATTTCTCCTATTTGGGATTAACCATGAAGGATAGTTTTGATACTGCTCAAGCAGATTGCCTGGGATGAGAATTTGGAGGAAACACCTACTTTGTGAGCCTTTTCCTGGTTCTTCCTTTGGAAGTCAAGAATGTAGCTGGTCTTTGATGTTCACAGATTTAAAAGACTTGAGGTACCTATAACTGCAACACGTCACTCAAAGGCTACTCAAGATGGAAAGCATCAGCTCATTTTGTATAACCTTATACTTACTTTGTCCTCATTGTAAAAGGATTTAATAAGCATTTGCTCAGTAGAATTTCACAGTAGACCAAAAGTCAAAGCAGAGCTGAGGTAAAAGCACTGGGAAAGGGGAAAGTGCCAGCAATATCTCTCCATCAGGAGTGTTCCATACAGGCACAGCAAAGCATGAATTAGTATGAATAGAGACAATATTAAACATTTAAAGGTTATTCTCTAGGCAAGTTGTTAATGCCAGGTTACTCCAACTGCGGCCTGATCTCTGAGCTGGTTGTAGTAATTATATTAAATTATATTAAATTAATTGTATTAAATAATCCAAGAATAAAATCCATTGGAAAGACATTAGAAGAAATTATTCTTCTAGAATAATTAGAAGAAATTCTTCAGCACAGGGTTTGGAGATACATTGTGGAAGGTTTTGACTTTCATGAAGAGTTAATGAGAATCATCCCTTTGAGTCCCTCAGGCAACAGGGCACTGCAGCAGGCTGGCAGTTCAGGTATGACATGATCAACCACTCTCTTGCCACAGGAAAGTCAGCTGCAAGACATGAAATAATAATGTTGTGTCCAAGGCAAGCTCCAGGAAAGGGTCACATCCTTGGGGACGAGGAGGAGACATCATTTGTCAACAGATGGCTTTTCAAAGGAAGTTTCTGCAAGCATCCTGAACACCCAGCTACTGGCAGCACTTTAAAAGCATTACTGAAACCATCACCTGACAGAAAAATTGGAGGGTTTATCTTTTGGCAGTCCACAGACTGGAAGAGAGGCTATAGAGCAGCCAGCCTCTGGCTGCTGCAGCAAAACTGTTCTGTTTTTTAAAAAAATTGCATTCTGCAAATCTCTTGAATGCTGAATTATTGTTATTTTGAATCATGTCAAATAGGATTTGTTCAGTGACTTGTTGTTTAAATATCTATTAGGATTTTTGTACAGGTATTAAACAATGCAGAGGGCTGAGGAACTGAGACTCCTTTCTTGAGCTTATTTCATTTATAGCTAAACACAACATGATATAAAACACCACTAAAAGTGGACCAGGCTCTGTAATAAACCTTGAACCTCTAAGTAAGCTGGCATATCCAGGGAAGAAATGCTTACTCCAGGTGAATTGAGCTTGGAGTTTATCTCAGCAATGTCACTTTGGGTTACTGTGGCAACAGGTCCTGTCTGTATCACACTCAGTGGCTCATCTTTAGTTCATTAATTACTGCCAGCCTGAATGTGCCCATGATGATGCAATAACCCCAGCGTTCACTGGCTGATTAAATCACGTCATGACATGCAGCCAATCCAATCACTTCATGGCGCACTGCATTTGCTAAATTAACCCAAAAAATTCTGCTGCAAAGGCTTTTAGGAATTCTTTAGTGTGGTTTTAATGTACGGGCAATATGTGATGTGTGGCGCCTGTGTGTGTGTTGGTAAAATTCAGCTGAAGTCAAATGGCTCACAGGCAAAAGTCTTCTTATGACACTGAAAAATCACAACAGGACGAGAGACAAGGCAAGGGAAACACCAGATGCATTGCTGAGAGTTTTGTCAAATGTATCTCTATGCATCCTTACACCACAGCCAAAGGAAAATATGCAAGTTCCAAGGATGTCCCTGTCTGTGCACATGGAACAGAACCAATTTTGTTGTGGCTGGAAACACCCTGCTCAGACACATTCCCTGGCTCCTGGCCCATGTGTACCCTGACAAAAATATGGCAAAGCTCGCTCCCCCTCACTTCAGTGTCAGCTAAATTAAGCTGGAATACTTAAATAGTTCTATTTTAAAAACAAGTGCTACTAACCAAGAGAAAACTTTCTATCAGAGTGTGCCTCCAGGGCTGGGCACAGGGGCAGGGTGACTCCAGAGGTGCCCCCAGGGCTGAGCACAGGGGCAGGGTCACTCCAGAGGGGTCCCCAGGGCTGAGCACAGGGGCAGGATCCCTCCCTGACCTGCTGAGAATGCTGTCTCCAGGACCCCATTGGCCCCAGGGCATGCTGCTGACTCAAATGCCACATGTTCTGACCAAATGGTCACTCTAAATTTCCCAAAACGGGAGGTGGCCACTCATTTTTTTTGACACAAATAGCTGTGCTGTTGCAGGACACCGATGTATTTACTTGCCACAAAACGTGACCAGCCCTGTGGGATGTGCTGCTCACTGTGTAGGCTCAGAGTAAACAAACTGCACTCAAAAATAAAGCTTTATTAATGAAACCTCTCCGAGGCAAGAGCAAGGGGCGCTGAGGCAGAATTAATATTCCTCTTAGCTACACCATTTATCCCAAAATAGGGCCAGTGGTAGTGGAAAGACACAGTGGAAGGAGTTGCCTTCCTCACATAAATCTCCAAAGGAATCCTTTTAAGTTGTGGAATTAGAACCAGTAACAGGGGAGATAAAAGCCAGCCATTTTGTTTCAAGTTAATCTTGCAAACCTCAGAGATAAGGCTTGACAAAAGAATGTCTTAATTGGAGTCTGGCATCTCCATCCTTTAGTAGCTGCTGGGACTTTGTTCCTGCTTTCATTCCTTCCTGTATATTGCACTTTGGAATCCCAATTACACTGCTAATGTAAATTAAAATGTAAATTAATCTGTTTACTAATGCAATTATGCAAAGGAACTCTGCTTCCACTTTAATGCATTAAAAGGAGAAGAATGCTTTTAAATTGTTGCATATGTTAGTTTTTATTATCCTGAAATAAATAAAAACTAATTAAAGAAAAGCTGGTTACGCTGAAATCAGTGAGAAGCTGCTTCAGCAGGATGTAGTGCTACCTGATGATTGCCTTCAATGAGCACAGGTTAGAAAGGGAATTTTTCCTCCTTTAAATTATGTGTGTAATTGGCTTCAGAGCTGTCTCATCCACCACAATTCCTCTCCTCTAAGAACCCATCCATTTCTAATACTCAGATTCAAAATTCAAGATACGAGGATAAGGGAAAGGTTGCAGTGACACGAGACAAGCTGCTCCAGAAATAAATCACAGCTTGGGATATTACAAAATAATAATACTAGAGGTTTATTTGAAGGTATTATAGAATCACAGAAACATTTAAACTGGAAAAGACCTCTAAGATTAATGCAACTATTAACCTAATGGTACCAGTACCATATTCTAAGCACCACTTCTACACATTTTGAGCACTTCCATGTGTAGCCCACAGGATTTTCTTCAAAAATTAATGTTATGGATATCAAATAGATGATTTCATTACAAGTGATTACCAGGAATATTAAAAATGAAGAACAGATGCCATTATTAATTTTAAATGTCTTCAGATCTGCAGGTTGGGCACATAGCTGGTTGGACCTCTGAATTGTAGCTTTAATTTCACAAGAGTTAAGAATTTATAATTTCATTGAACACCATGATCTAGAAAACAACCAGCTCCTCTCAGTCTGCAGATGACATTGCAATTTATGGGATTTTTTTTCATTTTTCTATTTTCATAAAGATGTAAAATTTTGTGGCAAAAGCCAGACAGATTTCCTCACTCCAAGGTGTGCCTGTTCCTTCCCTTCTGGAGACCCAGCTTTCCAGGAAGTTACCATCCACACCCAGGCACATCCAGCAGAAGTGTGTGCTGGACCACTGCTTTTGGCCAGGCCTCTGAATCATGGAATCCTGGAATCATCAAGGCTGGAAAAGACTTCCAGTACCATCAAACCTTTGACTAAAACCCACCCTGTTCCTAAACCACATCCCAAATTGCCACATCCTCTTGTTTTTTGAGCACTTCATGGATGGCGACTCCACCATGGCCCTGGGCAGCCTCTTCTAGTGCTTGACCAGCAGTGAAAAAATTTTTCCTAATGTCCAACCTCCCTTGGCACAAGTTGAGGCCATTCCCCCTCTTCCTATGGCTTGTTAAGTGGTTGAAGCAGAGAAATGCTCCAGGAAGAAGAAATTATGGGATTAACTGCTCTGGCCACTCCATGGGAGACAGCACTTACTGCATCTTTGGATCTTTGGATGAATGAGAAGATTAAAAGGCCTCCAAGGCTGGAATGGGTTTAGTAAATTAAAATGTGGTAGTTATGGGTATTTTTAACAGCTTGCTTCCTTATGAACATCTTTTCAATCTTGTCAACAACCTTTCTGTTGGCTTTCTTTAACTCATGGATTTCAATTTGTTTCAGAAAGTGGAAGACCTGTATGGGGAAGGTGACAAATAAGGGAAAATTGTAATAGTAATTTAAAAATAACAATAAAAATAGAGCATAGTGTTAAAAATATATTTTTCTATTAACGAAGAAAATAGTAGCAGGTGGCTGACCGTGCATCCTCAGCCTTTTACTTTTATTAAATCTTATTAATTTTGTCTTGAAACAAGAGTTTCTTTTTTTTCCAGGGACTTTGAAACACAGCTGCATATTCACCAGAATCAGTGAATGTTAATAATTGTGAATAATTTTCTTATTGAGGCTTTTAATTCCTTAAGTTGAATGCCCTTATTATGAGATAATTCTGTGTATCCTGCCCTTTATTAACCTTTTACATTAATCAGCATCTGCACTGCTGCTTCAAATCCTCCCTTTCTGGCCCCCAAGGTAATGAGATAACCTCTGGTCTGCTCCCATTAATTCTTCTGGATTTTTTCAAGAATTTCTGCTCATCTTCAGAGTAGAAGAAAAACCTCAAAACATCTTTTAAACAGTGGCTTTGTATCTCCAGCCTTCCTGTAAATCAGATCCAGAGCATTGCTCCTAGAATTTTATATTTGGAGAAAGGAGCAGACATTTCTCCATAAAGTCAAGATCACATCTGTATTTCCTATTATGAAAGGTTCAGTGTGAGAGGTTCCTATGACTTTTCCTTTGTGTCGGGATGTAGAAAATTGCTGTGCACATCCAAATTCCTGCAGTGTGCTGGCTATAGTGCAAGAGCAGGGAACAGGAGAGGAAGGAATACTGTGGGTTGCCTTCTTCCCATTTGAAATGGACTGTGCAAATGGTATGGAATGAACCAGAAGAGAATTTATGTACACTATAATGCTCAGACAGCCATCTCAGAGTATCAGAGCTGTGCTCTTTTAACTGTTGTCTTTGCATAAATCATTCTCATCTTTAATATCAATCAATTTAACAGGCTTCATTAAAAAATACCATATTTATAGTCAAAGAAAGATCTGAAGTACTCTGCTATATTGTCTGTAATTCACCATAGGCTTTGTCATGTTGGATAACTTGGAAAAAAAAATTAAACAGCTCTGATCTGACCTCATATTATTGATCAATATTTGCAAGGAACTAAACTATAGACAAATTTTAATTTTATTTAGTTGTTATATTTGATGTCAGATATTTTTTCCTCTTGGAAATGTTTAGGGTAAATCTTACCAACACTTGGACACATTTGTATTCTGTGTATTTATTACTGAGCAGAAATTCTGAGCACAATGAAACTGATGTGAAAGAATTCTGTCTGTACCCCGGGTTTGACTGGTGTGGTGGGAATGGCAATTAATTCCCAAAGCATTGTGTCCTGTGTGCCTCCTAAGAGGTCACGATTTCTCCAGAATGAGCTGTTAACAATCCTAGAAGAAGGACATCTACATGATTAGACTGTGTAAACAAAATGTAATTCAGGTGATCAGCAAAACTCTGCAATTACAAAGGTCAGTATTAAAACCCACCTTGATAAAACCAGCCACCAAAACAAACAGAAATGTTACAAAGGCTCCCAAAAATGCCAACACAAGGGACAAGCTGATGACTTCAAGTGGGAGCACAGCATGATGCTATGGTCCAGGGGCTGTAAAGATAGATCACTAATAACTGCATGCATAAAATATGTAAAATAGGTAGTAAATTTGGGGCACAAGGTTTTAGCTTGCAGCTCTACAAAGCAGGCAGCACATCTTGGCACTCCTAAAGGAGTGGCCTCCAGCAGACTCAGCAGGAACAGGAGGAAGTCCCAAATATCAGCGAGCTGGCCTTGGGAAAGCCTTGGGAGGCTGAGTCCTCCTTGCACCCCCAGGAGTGGGGTGCACCCTCCTTTTCCTCAGGAAATCCACTGACCTCAGGACCCTTGTGTTTGTGGGGTTCCCAGATGAAGAAAGGAATGATGAATCTGGATCCATGTTCTCAGAAGGTTAATTTATTATCTATATTATATTAAAGAATAATAAACTAAACTATACTAAAGAATACAGAAAGGATACTTACAGAATGCTAAAGATACTAATGAAAACTCGTGACTCTCTCCAGAGCCCTGACACAGCTTGACCTTGATTGGTCAATGAGTCAAAACAATTCACATCAGAAACTCAATGAAACAATCACCTGTTGGATAAACAATCTCCAACCACATTCCAAAGCAGCAAAACACAGGAGAAGCAAATGAGATAATTATTGTTTTCCTTTTTCTCTGAGGTTTCTCAGCTTCCCAGGAGAAGAATCCTGGGCAAGGGGATTTTTCCAGAAAATATGACTGTGACATAGGACCTCGAGGAGCAGGTGACAAGGGTGAACAAAAGCAGAGAAAATGGTGGAATTGTAAAAGTTCCTGTCACTATGAAAGAACAAATAATGATTGCTGGAATAAACCTAAAAGGCTTCATGGAAATTCTACTCTTAGCTTGGGAGCTGCACCACTTTAGCTCACATAGTTTTTCATCTGGATTTTACCTCAAGGGTTCTTTTTAATATTTGGATCCAAGTATTGGTGGAGAATTTGGACAGCCCAAGCTGTAATTTCCAAAGCAGCATTAGCCACAATCCTTCAATCCTGAAAATCACCTGCCTTTGGTTTTCCACCTCCCAAGTCCTGTTATTGCTGCTCTTCCACCCCCAACGCTCTCTGCTGCTCTCTGCACCCAATATTACTTCATAAATTCTGCCTGGCTGAAGCCTGGAGCAAAGTCCTGCAGTGTCTCCTAACTAAGCCCAAGGTTAGGCAATAACCAACTCCAACTGCTTCCCAGTTTGTTTTTGAGCATCCCTAGTGAGCCCAGATCTCTGCTTCCAGAGACCTTTGGAAACAGTGTGCCCTCCAGAAAGCTGAGCAGCTCGATGTGGTCTTTAGAATGCACTGACAGCTAATCAAAGTTTAATAAAAACTACAGAAACAGTCTCAGTGTGAAGACCAGCACAGCATCACAAGCACTCTTGCCTCTGGTTGTGTTATATTCCTTGTCTTTTTCTCATGGATCACATTAATCTTTCACTACACACAGCTGCTGGCAGCAATGCTGCTATCCCAAAAAACTTAATGCCCATGACTTTAGGTACTCAGGGTGGGGATGGTGGCCTTCATTCCCTCTGGCAGACAAAAAAAATTTATCTCCCAAAGCAGCCAGTGCTCTTGTGCATTTTCTGAAACCCTCAGAGAAGCTTTTATAAAACCAGGACAATACCTAAAGCTGTGATATGGTCCCTCTTTCCCTTGGCTCTGCTGTCAGGACTTGATTATACACCACCACATTTCCCCAATCCCTCCTCCAACCCACTCCCTGAAGGTGATGGACTTTACCTTGAAGACAAGAAAATAAACCTCAGTTTGGAGAAAGAGATTTAGAAGAGAAAAGCAGTTAGACAAAGGGTGGTGAGAAATTCTTTTCCTATAGAAATACAGTATTACCTTTAAAAGGCTCCATAACCAGTGAAATACTGGCAATACAACTGTCTACATATCAGGCATGGGTTACCCAGAGAAGCTGTGGCTGCCCCTGGACCCCTGGAAGTGTCCAAGGCCAGGCTGGACAGGGCTTGGAGCACCCTGGGCTAGTGGAAGGTGTCCCTGGCAGAGAGTGGAATGGGATGAGTTTCAAGGTCCCTTCAAATACAAATTATTCCACGTTTCTATGATTCTGTATTTCACTATTGCTCCATGAAAAGAACTAAAAAATAATCTTTGAGTTCATCCCTCCAGGATTTTTTTGGTTTTATAATAAACTTTCTTGATTTTTTCCAGTCGACTTGTTAAAACAACAGATTTCTAATCTGGGTTTAGGAATTTCACAATTTATACCATCTTTTCCGTGCTTGAAATATCTGCAACATAGTTCATTCTCTTCTAAAAGGTGAGAGACCTGGGATTTTCTATCACTTCCTGGAAACACACCAGGAAAAAATCAGTAGAGAAGCCTTGTTGAAGCAACAAGGCATTGAAAACCAGAAAAGCTCAAACAAAGAATTAAAATTGTCAAGGGTATAGTTCTTCCCAGAAATTAACAAGCTTTGCAAGAGCTGGACACAGAGGATCCATCTGCATCCAAGGGGATTCATTTGAAACATCCATCTGAATCCAAGGGGATGCATCTGAGACAGACCTTGGTGTTTTCTGGACCTTCCTCATAACCTGTGCTCCTTGCACAACCAGAGCCAAAATGATTTAGAGAGGTAATTCAATGCAATAATGTTTTTAGCAACACCCAAGGCAATCTCTCTAGAAATGTGCTGCCTTCCCTAAAAACCAAAATCCCCAAAACTGCTATAACCAAATTTCCATGTTCTTTAAAAAAGAGCCTGATTGTGGGACTGTTCCAGTTGGAGCTGAGCTGCAGTGTCCATCCCCAGAGCTGCCTTACAACCTCTTTGTCTTGTGCCTGCTCTAAGCATCCTCTCCATGTGTCTCCTTAGACACAGGCTGGAGCATCCACAAAAAGGCAGCCTTTCCTCAGCTGTTGTTTATCCTGCTTTTTCCCCATCTCTGTTTGTTCTGGCTGTCTGTCACGCTGTGCTCAAATACCTTGCAGGCATATTTAGCAATATTTCACTTTGCCATCTGGAACAGACTTTCCCCCAGCTCTGGGCTTGGGTGCCCCATCTGGTGTCGTGTCTCTGCAGTATAAACAGGGCAGAGAACCCCATTTGTTGTAGTTTCAGAAGGGAGAGAAACCCAGTAATCCTTATTAAGAAAAACAAACAACCAGAAAACCACTGAAAGCAGGACAAGTGAGGGTTTTTCACAGAGTTCACCTGGCTTGCAGCAATCATCTCCCAGCATCTCCTCTCTTGTTAGCACGAGGTTCTGATCCCTCTTCCCACAGACAAGTTGTCCAGCCCTGCAGAACTGCCAGGGCTCTGGCATCCTGTTCACACATCCAAGGAAAAGAATGTGTGCAGCTCATTCAGGGAGGCACAATTCATGTCTCTAATAGCTACACTGATAACACAGCTGCCTCCTCATAGAGTGCTGACAGCAGATAAGGCAAAACATTTATTTGGATAATTCACATATGCAACAGAGAACACAGGGAGCAGGCATGGAGGCCAAAATCAGTGAGCAGTGTCCCATGCTGTAACCCTTGCAAAGGACATTGAAATGGTTTAAAATTAGCTAATCACAAAAAAATTGTAGAAATTGTAGATGATTTTTTTAATATCTTTGCTCATCTGTTTTATTTCGACTTCTCCTCAGTGATTTAACATTGTTCTTATTATGTCATAACCTTCTACTGCTTTTAGGAAGAGATTTTGACTATCCTACAAGTCTCTTGCGTCCTAGACATCTTGGAAAATATTTCCATTCCCTTCAGCTTTTAAATTTTTTTTCCTTTTATTTTTACATGTTGAAATGATTCTACATGACTAACAACATTCTCAGTACAGCCTAACTAGAACTGGGAGGAAAACAACTTTACATTGCAAGAAAGAGCCATCTGTGACTATTGATACAATCACAGAATCCCAGAATGACTTGGGTGGGAAGGGAGCTGAAAAACCATCTTGTTCCACCCCCACTGCACCTTCAGCTAAGTCTGGAGTGCAAAGATTAATCAGTAAATGTGTTTTTATTCAAAATATAAATATGCCAACAACAGGACTACACAATTTAGTGACTTCAAAATATTGGAAGTAGCTAAGAGTTTCAGATTTCCAAGTTTGTTTATAACTTTAAATGCTCAAGTTTTATCAAGGCTCCTGGCATCAATTCTTTCCCTCATCCTTCAAACCCTTCCTGTGATAGTCCTGTCTGTGGATTTCTGCACAGGGGTCATCTCAGGGGCATTAAACAACAGGCTTGTATCACACTCCTCATGCAACCAAATCTTTTATCCCAATAGGCAAGAGAATCAGGAAAAAACTAACTGAAATGTTCCAGCTGATAGCAGAGAAATGTTAATTGTGGCTTCTGGAGATGTGCTACTGGCCTGATTGTCTTGCTAATTCACCTTCAGCCACTCCCTCTTTTATTTAAGCTTTTCCAAGGATAAATGACATTTTTTCTATGTGTTTCCATTCAAATGTCCATGTGCTGTTCCAGGTGCCAGCAGGATGTTTGAAGGGTGCATTTACAGCTGGGCTTGTGCAAGCTGAAGCAAAAGGCTGTAGGCAGCTCACCTTACCTCACTCCACAAACTGCTCAGCTTAGGGGAGGAAAGCCTATGAATAAAAGCCTTCCAAAGGTGGTGTTCTGAATAAATAATTCACTGTGGGTTTGGAGTCCCTGCCACTGAAGCACCATGAACAGGGGCTCTTTGCCCCCACATGATTTAGGGGTGCTGTCAAGTGGTGATGTGTTGAGAGGTGATAAAGCTCCTCTTTGTGCCCCAGGGAGCTGCAAGCAGGAGCAGGAGCCCAAATTGAGCCTTCAGAGGCCAATTCAGGCAGTGCAGCTCAGGCATGCACAGTGGAGGCTCCAAACGAGGACTCCCAAGGAACAAACACCTTGTCCTGGTCCCTGCCAGGGCTGTCCTGGCACATCCATGGAACCAAGGGTGGGACACACTGCCAGAGCAGTTCAGGATGGTGCAGTCAGGGATCACTCAGATAAATGTCATCAGGTAGATTATTGAGCTCTTACTGGTAAATTTAGGTATATGAAATATTTAATTAATAAGAACAGATGCATTGGTGGTGAATACTCAACACCTGAAGTTAGTATGGGATACAAAGATTGTGAGCTTCCTGTGTGTATCCTAAATGTCACATGTGTGCCAAAATGTCACCAAGCTGTCCATGCCTCCTGTGAGGGGTGGCCTCAAGATGTTCCTGCTCAGGGGCAGCTGCTTTTGGAGGAGAACCTCCATGGACCCTGAGGGCTGCAGGTGTTTATACAGTGAAGAGGTTGATGTGCAGTCAGGTTTTTCTGCTGTGTTCATGCAGTTTTGGCCACCTGCCAGCTGGGGGATGCTCCTGAGAGGCCAGTGTTGATATCTGGCCTCTATCTAGGGGTGTGTGTGCAGCTCAGGGGTGCCAAACACCAGCCCTGGCTCTGCAGGACAGAGGAACAAAGTTTTGGAATCATTATAAATAGCCATGGGGCTGTGGCAAAGCAAAACCTTCCCAAGTTCACTCAGGAGGCCAAATGCCTGCTCCAGACCATCACTGGCATCCCACTTTATCTTCAGTTTCTCCCCATCAACGCAAATCAACCCAAATCACCCCCATTCTCCCCTGGCTAACTCTGCCAGGGCTCCTGCCTGGTGTTTTACGGTTTCAAGCCATTCGTGGGAGTCACTCTACCCAGCTGCTGTGAAAAGTCACTGCTCCCAGCACAGAGCTGAATGTCAGCTCCCCCCAGGGCTTTTCTTTCCTCGCAAGCTGGAGGGAACACTCCTGTCTGTGATGCTTTTTTTAGCTTTCTGTTCCTTGGAGCAGCTGATGTGCTCTCCACAGGGTGAATGTCAATTATTCTTGGCCCTTCCCTTGCACTGCACGGAGTATCTTTTTCATGAAAAAAAGCTCTAAAGTGCTTTTAATTGGAAAGAGAAGCATCTGATGGATGTACATACTAATGCAAGAGCTCTAATGTTTACTGTACAGTCTCTCCAGAAAATCTAATATTTGCTGAACTTCTGCAAGCAAAGCTTTTAGCACAGTGGATACATTAAACAATAAGAGTTAATCATGGGCCTTATTCAAGCTGCACTAGAGCCAAACCCTGAAATTACAGCCCTGCAAAGCAAAGGTGGCATTAGCACTTCCTGCAGCCTGACAGAAAGACACAAATATATTGTTTTAAATTCATGGCAGGGATTCCAAACTGTATTTTTGGACAAGAAGAGATGTTTACTGCAAAAATCCAAAAAGTCAGTGTAAGAAATGGAATAGCTTTTGTTGTTGTTGTTGTGGTTGCTGTTGCATTGGTGAATGTTGTACAGAGTATTTCAGGAATGGGCTCTGCTGCTGGGTTTTTTTGGATGTTTTCAATGCCTGTAACAAGCTGTTTGCAGAAAGCACACATCAGAATGATAGGCAGCAGTCCTGAAGAAAAGGATCATCCCACTCCGCAGTGGAAAACAGAAAGAATTATCTCAGTGATGTATTTTTAAAAACCCCAGTCTCAACTCACTCTTTTCCCTGAAAGGAAAACTCACTGCTTCTTCCTGACAGGAATCTGAGGGGCCCTGCAGCACGAGGAGGTGAACTGGCTTGGTCACAGGAAGGGATTCAGGCTGTGCAATGTCCGTTTTCCAAAAGGAAAGCTCACTGAGTATGTCCAGAGCTCTCAATCCTCCTCTGTGAACTCAAACCACTGATCTGCCTGCTTTTCCCACAACAGAGCCCTTTGCAGAGTCATGCTGAGCCTGTACATGCTAAAAAAGGGTTTAATCCATTTAGGAAATTTCAGAAAGAAGTCCAGGGTTTATTATTGTAACAGAGTTCTCTGATGGAAAGTTCTTCAGTGCCCTCAAACGAGCAGAAAGAAGTTAATTTGGCACCGAAAATCTGGAAACTCTAAAGCAGAAAAAGCTGGAAGAGCAATCACCTGAGTGCTCATGTTTTAAATGTGTCCCTGTCAGAAGGTAAAAAAAGCATAGCTATAATACAAATATACAGTTCCCAAACTGAACTCCTTATCAAGCCACAGGGATAAATAGCAACTCTTTCCTGGAAGAAGAGGCAGATCATAAAAAGACCTCTTAAAACACTTTTTATGCAGCTTTCCCTGCTGTGTACAGACCTTTACAATGCTACCTTGTAGGACCATCGTTCTCAGATGGCATTTGTGCTCTGAGAGGAAAGAATCCTTCCAGATCTGGCTTTCACTGGGAAGGATGAAAAGACCTCACAAAACAATGCCTTAGTTCTTAGCTGACGCTGATTTTGCTGCTCAGCAGTTACATATATTTTAGATTTTATACATTTGATTGCAAATTAAAACCTTGGGGGTTACTAGAGATTTAAATTTATTTATTTATTTTAAATTCCAGCTATACACAGCCTTGTCTTGCTTACTAAAGCTCTGTTTAAGAAAATCCCTGGGATCCCTCCTCGTGGCTGTCATGCAGCAGCACATCCTCGTCCATCTGGATGCATCAGAACAGGAAGCAACTCAAAGTTCTTGTGCAGTTGTCACCCTCTCATTTTATCTTAAAATGCAGTTTGAGTCAAGGAGGAAAAGAAAGTCAGATATTGCAGTGGTACCTGATAGAAAACACACATTTTCTAATTAGAATGTCAGGTTTTCATTATCAGAAAATGAGAGGTATCTAGCCTGTGGGCTTTTATTTTTTAATTCATTTATTTTAAAATGTTCTGTATTTTTATAGTTCAGCGTGATTGCAAACAACAATAATATTGTTTACAGCACGGGAAAGGAACCAGAAATAAAAGAAAATTTCAAAATAAACTCCTAGCACTAATAAATAGGACATTATCGTTTATCTTTAGTGACTGCGCACTGCAGGTAGAAAAGAGCACCTTGTGACAGACAGTTTGATAAATATTTCAGTGCATATAAAGCACAGGTGATTCAATACTTTGGTTATGAAGTAAAATTGCAAGGTTTCTTGGTTTTGTTTTTATTTTCTAAATAGCAAATTTAACCATAGTTAAAAAGGTGTTTTATCTTCCTTTGAAAAATCAGGTTTACTCCAGAAAGACATTTCTGCTCTCTACCCACTAAAAGATATTTCCAGGGAAGGTACACACTCAGTTTCTCCTGAAATGAATCCTGCACATTTCAGCAGCTCTCTTTTGATAAACTGGAAATAATTTATTAAAATATTTCCAAGGAATGGAAGTGGCACGGGTGAAGCAATAAAAGGAAATGTGGAGTTCATTTAATCCTGTCCTCCTTTAACCACGGTTCATCTGAAATTCCGGATCTGAGAGTAGATTTAATGCCCATTTCCAGTCCTCAGGGTATTTATGTCAGGAAGGTGTTCCAATGTGCAGCAATAAGAAAAGCAACTTCCTAATGCTGACATTGATCAAAGGGAATTCCAGTGAAGCTGCATGATTTAAAGATTTAATTTGTTTAATAGCATGTTAATAGCACAGCAGTTGCACCACACTTGGGCTTCTGCTTTTCCTGTTCCTTAATGCTGATCAACACACTCTGCATTTTGCCAAATGACAACAGTAAATTTGACTGTATTGTGGAAATGAGGCAAAATATTGGGATTTTATATTATGCACTAATATAGTGGCATTCTTTTAATAGGATACAGAACTTGGGAACGTGTAATGAGGAAAAAAAACCAGTAACTAGGAGATAGAAATCACATCTTTAGGTGTTACTTCAGCAGTAGGAAATATTTTTCACTTTGTAACTCATGCAGAGGATTCACAACAGCAGAAAGAGCTCAAATTAAAATTCACTCCCCACATCTCATATCTGCAGCTCAGTTGTCTTTTTTTTTTTTTTTTTTTTTTTGAGTGAGGATCTTATTTACTGAGAGATGCATTTTTCCTGCATATTCTGCAAAGCAACAGATAGGCTGCTACGTCCTGTGGACTACATCTAGAATGAAGAAGACTGATATAAACAAAAACTTTTCTTTCCAGCTCCTCTTTCCTCCTCCAAAATGCATTTATAGTGTATAGTATTAATAAATGAAAGAAGTCTTATCTATGCTGAATTTTTGCTGTGAACATTTTTTTCTTCCTGTCTTTTTTCCATGCTGAGTGCATGCAAAAGTTCATTTCAAAAATGAGGAGGTAATGAAGTTTCATTTGAAACAAGAAAAAGTAAGAGAAAATGCACAAGCACCCGAGCATTCAAGGATTTGTAGCTATTTTGACTCTCCTCCTTGTCTTGAACTCATATTAAAACCCTCCAGTACAAGGTTTTCCACAATCTTGTGTTTATCTCTTTACTGTCCCAGGATTTGAAAAAATTTAGCTAACGCTCAGGAAAACCCAGTTCTGCCAACGGGGAGTAAAATTGCTGTGAGAAAGAGAAGGATGATGTCTTAGAAAGTTACAAAGTTTTTACACTGATCCATCATACAACTCCTCGGAATGTATGCGGTCAAGGAATCATGGAATAGCTAAGGATGGGAAAGATATTTAAGATCATCAAGTCCAACCATCAACCCAGCACCACCACCATGTAAATTGCATCCCCAAATCACAGAATCATAGGTCGGTTTGGGTTGGAAGGACCTTAAAGCCCATCTCATCCCACCCCTGCCTTGGGCAGGGACAACTTCCACTGTCCCAGGCTGCTCCAAGCCCTGTCCAGCCTGGCCTTGGACACTGCCAGGGATCCAGGGGCAGCCACAGCTTCTCTGGGCACCCTGTGCCAGGACCTGCCCACCCTCACAGGGAACAATTCCTTCTCAATATCCTATCTAAACCTGCTGTCTGACAGTTTGAAGCCATTACTCCTTGTCCTGTCCCTACAGTTCCTGATGAGTTTTCCCTCTCCAGTTCCCTGGAGCCTCTTTAGGCCCTGGAAGGTTCTGTGAGGTCTCCACACAATCTTCTCCTCTCCAGGCTGAGCATTCCCAGCTCTCCCAGCCTGGCTCCATGGGGTAGGTGCTCCAGAGACCTTCATGGCCTCCTCTGGATTTGCTCCAGCATTTCCACGTCCTTCTTGTGTTCTGGTGTCACTGCATTCCAGGCAGGGTCTCACGAGAGCTCTGTGCAGGTAACTGCTTGTAAATGTCTGTATTATATATTATAAAGCTGCTTTCACTGTTGAGCTCTCTAAACCTCTCCACTTAAACAAGCAGAACAGACAATTTATAGGCGATTAAATTAGCTTTTATTGAAAAGCTGACCTGAAGTTCAAGCACAATTATCAATCCTTTCTCAGAGATTTTCTGTTTTGCTTTTCAATAACAGCAATTGAGTTTTGAAATCCACAAGGACACCAAGAAGTAACCACGCCATTCCTGGGCTGCCCTCAGACTTCTAGTGAGCACTCGCCGTGCAGCTCTTTAAAACAACAAGAAAACCCATGTTCCTTTATTTCCTACATTTGTTATGTCACCAAGAGCTCACTGTTCTATCAGGATGCCACAGGTAATGCAATAAAAATTACTGAACAAGATTCCAATATTTCCTATCAACTCAAAATATTTTGAAATGCAATTCAGAAAGAAGGTGTAAAAAAATAATAAATATTTTTTACCAGCTGCCTGAATGATCTAAAATAAAGTAAAAAGGCACAATAGGAAAGTTTTCCTTTGTTTTGGTTTGGAGATTTTTCAGAATATTGTCTGAACCATAAACAACTCTTGACAGACATCAGTGGAGTTAATGTTGGGTTTATTATTTTGTTGACAGTATTTAAATTCTGTTTTCAAATTATCATTTTGCTCTCCTTTGTTGTGCCTTAATTTGCCTTTGAAATGGCTGCACAGTTTGGAAACATGTAATTTTTGTCTACATTCCAGGGAGGAAAATGTGCAAGAAAAATATTCTGTCTCTGTGCCTTTGAAAGGAAGAACCATAATTAGATTGGTTAAAATCTGGATACTTGCACTGCTTGAAGAGTGGAAATGCTTAATTAAAATTCACAGGTGAAATTTGATATAAGAATTGGAATGATTTGGAGAGGTTCACACTGCGCAGAGGAATATTTAGCATTTAGCACTTTCTGTTTCTTCTACTTATTAACAGGATTTTCAAATCTCCTGTAAAAAATTGAAGCTACATCATCCACTCACCAAGATTTCCTTGAAGGGCAGTCACGATCCTGGTTTGAGAAGAAAATTAAGAATAGCTCATAAAAAACAGCTGATTTCTCATTATTTCTTTGCAATTGCCAGTGAATTAAAATCTCTGTTGTTTGGGTTTTTTTTTACTGACCCAGGAATTCGGGTCACAATGACAAGTAGAACAAATTATTTTATCACTGGGACATGTGGGATGTTGACTTAGCTGAAAAAAGCCATCTCTACATCTTCTCAAAAATGGCATTAAGCAGTGGAGAGAAACTTGTTAGAAACATTTCAAGGTTCCTTTAAAATTCTTCAAAATTCTTTCAAGGTTTTGAATATATTTTCTCTACTAATTTGTTAAGGTCAATAATATAAGAACCTTTACCAGTGGGTTTGTTTATCCTATGAAATATATTAATAGAAAAGCTTGTTATTAATGCATCTGTTGATGCATTAAGGTAATTAATTATACTAATGCATTAATTGAATTATATTGGTATCAGAACATGTACATAGATCACTGTAAATTCACTGCTTTTAATGTAAACAACTTTAGGCCAACAAATTAATGCTCAGCTGGGAAATATGTACCACAAAAATAATTTAGCAGTGACAGATTTAATTTTTATTAATTCCAGCCAAAATACAAAATTACAGTTCAAAATGGTTTCAAAGGTGCTAAAGACACCTTAAAAACAGCAGCTATTTTAAAATTATTCATAGTAGTATTATTTTTAAGTTAATTAAAATGAAAGATATCTGTGTTGGAAGTATGGTGGTGGTGCTGATTTGATGGTAAATTTTGGTGATCTCAGAGTTCTTTTCCAGCCTTAATGATTCTATGATTCAGTAATTTAGTGGTTCTAAGGCTTACACTTGTCCAGAAGAGACAAAACTTTTCATTTCCCGGGGTCACAGTGCAGAGAGAAAGGGCAGAAGGTTCAGACCTGGCTGAAGCTTCTCTTGACAGCTGCTCTCACTTAGTGCTGGTTTGAGCAGAGAAAGCAGATTTAGAGTGTTCCAGCAGCACACAAATCATCAGGATGCTCCCACCAGGAAGCTGAGGGAAGGATAATCACACATTCCTCTGCAGCCAGCATCACTTTTACTTCATCCCGCAGCTCACAGGAGCTGCACAGACATCCAAGTGAGACTGGAGTTGTCACCTTGGGGTACCTTGTGCATGAAGACATCTCCAGACTTGTCACTTCTTCAGGATCAGGAAAAAAGCCCAAATAAAAAATGGATGAGGCAGCCATCTCCCAGGAGCTTATCAGAGGTTACAGGGTCGTGTGCTGGTACGACCCAGCACAGCTCGGGAAGCTGGGGATGGAGATGATGAATAAACACCAACCTTAGTGCTGGAGAGCAGGGGGTTTGATCATGGAAAAGCAGCTCAGGTCAAGACTCCTGCACAAAGAAAAACATAAGCACTGCCAAGCTGTCCACAGCAAGGAATCTCTCCACTCTGGGGCTCCCTCTGTGTCACCGTGATACTATCTGAAAAATCTTTTTGCCCAGGATCCTTCTCCTGAGAAGATGAGAGACCTCAGAGAAAAATGTAAATAATAATTACCTGACTTCCTCTTCCTGTTTTGCTGCTTTGGAATGTGGTAGGTGATTGTTTCACTGGTTTCATGTGAATTGTTTTTACTTAATGACCAACCACAGCCAGCTGTGTCAGGACTTGGAAGAGTCACACGTTTTCATGCTCATTCTTGTTAAACCTTTGTCTGTATCCTTCATCTTTTAGTGTAGTCTTAGTATAGCATAATATCATATCATATCATAATATAATAAATCAGTCTTCTAAGAACATGGAGCCAGGCTCATCTCTCACCTCATCCTGGGGACCCCTGCAAACTGAACAGCTGTGCTCAGTAAAAATCCAAGCAATGGGATCACAGAGTCCTAAGGCTGGAAAAGCCCTCCTGGATCACCAAGTCCAACCATCAGCCAGCCATGGTCACCACTAAGCCGTGTCCTCTGTGCCACACCCACATGGTTCTTGGACACTTCCAGGGATTCCACCACTGCCCTGGGCAGCCTGGTCCAATTTCCTTTTTTGTGAGGAAATTGTCCCTATTGTCTAATCTGACCCTTCCCTGGCAAAACTTGAGTCTATTCCCAATGGAGGGTGAACACAGCAGGGAATGAGACAATTTTATGGATCATCTTAAGCCAACTGGACACAAGAATATGGAAATTAATCAGGGGCCTAGAGAGTGGTTAAAAAGATACCAACAACTCCTCTTTGGATCTGTCCAAACATTTGATTATTCATTTCAATGAGAAAACAATGGTTTAAATGATTCTTACACAACAAAGATTAAATCCTTTTCTTGTTTAAAATCCACTTTAGGTTTAGTGAGTTTGTAGAAATTCTATTAGGACATTATGTCAACATCAAAACAAGCAAACTGATTTTTGTTTTCTTTCCTATTCTATTGTTTGAACTGGACATGAATTAGTAAATAATTTGATCCACCAGAAACTACATTTTTGGCAAAGCCAATGCACATAAAAGAAAAAATTACATTTTTAATAAAAATGTGAGGAAAAAATACAAAAGTCACATTATGCCATTTGAATAACTTGTATAAACTCTGACTTGTCCTCTTAGGGGCAGAATGGGGGTTGTTTTTTCTCTTAGTGGTTAATATTTTCTTTTGTAAAAGCTGCATCCTCAAAATAATACTTTATAGAAGGCACAAGGATAGTTTCTGGAAAAACTAGGCCCAGCACATTTTCCTTGTTAAGTCTAAAGCTTTTCACACTGATCAACTTAAAGCCACAGAAGAAAGAATCCTAAATTCTTCTCCAGCTATCCATTCCCTTGACTTCACTGTTTTCAGTAGAATATTTATCATTGCCACTTATCCACAGCCAAATGTGCAAAAAATGTGGAAAGAACAGAGGCAGAGAGAAAATTATCTGCTTAGTCTGACCATTGAATTAATTAATTACTTGCACTAGTCCTTTCAGCACATCTATTACTTAAGGAATCAATAATTTATGCATTTTATTATACAATGCTTTTCTTGGATTTAGTCTAGAAGCAGCTTTATCCTTTAAATTATTCTGCAAAATTGTTGAGAATTTCAGCACATTTCTATTCTACATCCTGAACCTCCCTTCTTTTTGCCTCAGGATTTGATGAGAGCTTCTTGATGCCATAGCAAAACATTCTCCTGATCCCTACATGAGCTGCACCTTACACTTATTTCTCCTCATGTTTTCCTCCTTGGTGCCTTCCTGGGTTATTTTTCACCTGCTGCAGGAATGTGCAAACACTTCCACTATGCCAGCTGAAAAATCTGTTCCAATTTTTTCATCTACTGCATGGGTTTTCCCTTTTATTTCCTTATCCTATATTAGTTTATTTTCTTCAAGAGGTATTCCCTTCTCTTTTCCAGTGGAGTATAATTTTAACAACGTTTTCTTTCTGGTACTACTTATGTACAGTGGTACTCACTGCCCTTTTTAACTATTCACACTTAATAGATTAATTTCCCCCACAAACCTTGTGGTGGTTTATTAAGTATTAACTACTTTTCTGCAGTAGATGGCACATGCAATTCACTGTTAACACTCCAAGTTTTCTGCACTGACTGAAAATATTGGCAGAATTAAAAACAGGGAAAAGGAAAGAAATAATAATTTTGAAAGATTCCTTCACTGCAGGCAAATTCTCTCACTGAAGCTGTTCCATTTTGACTCTCATCACTAATGACTCATTTTTTTTTCCCAAGAGAAAGAGATGTAAGCCTAGATTTCAACCATATTCCATTTCAAGCAAATGCATTTGACTTAGTTAGAATGTCTAAAATCCTTTGAAATGAGGTTTGTTTATTTTCTTCCCTTTGAGTTTGGTGCTGAGACCCACCTATAAAAAGATTCCATATTCTACTTGGAGCTGAGGTAATTCCTTTATGGAGTGCATTGGGGTCTTTATGGATGGGAGCTGCCTGATACAATAACTTGAGTTCTGCTGCTGTTCTGAAAACTTGATTTAAAGCCAGTAGGGAAAAGTTATCTTTCCCTGCAGCCTCCTCCAGGAGGGTTTTTGTGGCCTGCAGAGAGCTGTGGATATTATTGTAAAGGATTATCTGCTACCTGGAGAAGCTGCAAAACTAAACACTTTTCAAGAGTTGTTCCTAGGTTTGAAGCATCTATAATTTCAAAAGATAACCAAATATCTAAGGACATGCCTAGAAGATCAGAGGATCTCCAAAGCAGGCCTTACACAAATTATTTGCAATAGGCACACTGAGCATCTGAATTTGTCCCCAACACCAGGGAAGGTGCTCCTTGAAATTGGAAGGGGCTGCCCAGGGAGGTGTTGGAGTCCCCATCCCTGGAGGTGTCCCAGGAAGGGCTGGATGTGGCACTCAGTGCTCTGGGGTGGGAACAAGGTGAGAGCAGTCACTCAATGCTCCTGCAGGGCTTTTTCAGTGGTTCTGTGATTGGGAGAATTAATGGTCCAAGTTCATTGGTATGACACAGCTCCATGTGGGTTTTCTAATGGCCAGGCCTTCAAAATTAATAGGACTCAGTGAGACCATTTAATTTTAGGTTGGAGATAAATCTGATCCACACCACCAAAGCTTTCGCTTATTTTGCAATAACCTCCATCAACACTTCACTCAAATTAGTATCAAATTAATCATTTGGACAGCATGAATGCAGGAACATAATCGTTTCTGAGCAAATGGCTGACTGGCAGCTGCAAGAGCATCTTCCCTCAGAAATGGTACCTTCAACCCAAAGACACAGAATCACAATCACAGAATCAGAATCATAGAATATTTTGGCTTGGGAAACCCTCCAAAACCAACCATTGCCCCAGCACTGCCAAAGCCACCATTAATCCATGCCTCCAAGTGTCACATCCAGACATCTTTTAAATCCTTCCAGGGATGGGGAATCCACCACTGCCATGGGCACTTGTGCCCAGGACTGACAACTCTTTCTGTGATGAAATTTTCCCTAAACTTCAAGCTAAATGTCCCCTGGCACAACAGGATAAAGATCAAACTTTTAATGACACCGAGCTGAGCTTGGAATGCTGCTAATCCCTGCATTTCTTTTGCCTTTTCCAGCTATAAATCAATATTTCCTGGGAGCCTGATTGTCTGACTGTGACATTTGGTCTGTTTGCAGATCAGGCTTGGGACGTTCAGTAACTGTTCTGATGACACAAGATGGATTTCTCCATGTCCAGGGAATTGCACTTCTGCAGAAATGGTTCTTCTTTAGCATTGTTCAAGCCAAGGTATCAGTGGTCTCAGAGGGAAGCTAATTTCAGTTTAATTCCCCAACATAATAAACAGCACTCTATTTATTTTTTTATAGCAAAATTTGTGCTTAAAGTGCTGTACAGTTTCGTGTTTCAGTATGTATGTAAATATGTACGAGAATTTTAAAAGAAAATACTAATGTGTATTGGAACATGTACTGGCACAGGGTGCCCAGAGAAGCTGTGGCTGCCCCTGCATCCCTGGAAGTGTCCAAGGCCAGGGTGGACAGGGCTTGGAGCAACCTGGGACAGTGGAAGGTGTCCCTGCCTATGGCAGAGGGTGGCACTGGATGGGCTTTGATGTCCCTTCCAGCCCAAACCATTCTGGGATTCTGGGATTCCATGTAAATGTCCACATTTGCAGTCCAGGAAGCTTCCCAAAATGTTAGTATTTATGGTTCTAAGCAAAAGAATGTCACAGTTTTATTGCTATTCTACTCAGAAAATGTAAGTGGAAATAACAATAAGGAAAGTACACTATTTTAAGTTGACTCATTTTATTTTCCTTCCTTCTCAAATCTTCTGTCAAAATGCAAAAAACCTGAGAAATGATTTTCAGCTCCTTCAAAATTTTCTCACAGGAACCATTTACTTTTATTCTTCATCCTCCCTACTTCACAAAATACAAGAGCTTTTCTCATCATAAAAAGAGAAATCTGCAACTCTCAATTGCCTGATTAACCTCTGAGGCTGGATTTTAATACTCTGAAAAATATCACTGATAATTTTATACTGCAAGATTACATTTTCTTTTTCTTCATTCAGGGGCTTTTAACTTAAACCTGTAGAATTAGATCATGTGTTTTCTAAAACTAACATAGTGCTGTTGATAGTATCCAATGGAATATTATCAGGGAAATGGAAAATGAAAACAGGGAATATCTAAGCATGGATAAGGCTGAAGTCCCAGTAACATTTTACAAAATGTATTCTCTCATATTAACTATTATTATACACAAACACTGATGAGACAATAAGAAGGTTCACCTTCTAAAGACAGTGTGAGCATTCTAGGCTTATAGAATTAGCAATTAACCTCTGTACAAATTCAAATAATTTATGTGAATGACTCCTTCAGCTTTAATAAATGATGCACAGACTAAAAATCACTGATGTCTTTGTCACTGATCTTCTTATAGAATTAATTAACCTGGAAATTTTTTATTTGTTTATTTGGGGTTTTGTGCACAGAGGATAGAAATGATGAAAAATTAGTCCATGACTTCAAGAAATGTTTTTTTAGCCTGGTTTCTCAAGTAACAGGTGGTTTTTTGATAAATGATTGGGGATCTAATGGAAAGTTCTTAAAAGTAACTGTAAAAAGTTGTAAGTAATCTCACTAGGCTATTTTTGTACATCATTGTAGAAGAGTTTTGTTATTCTACTGTGTACATCTGCAGTACAGAATATTAAACTTTGATTATTTCCACTACTTGTCCAATCTATAGATAATTATATGGTTAATGCAATGATTTCTACAGCAAATTTTATCCCCAAAATTAAATGCAACAATGTGGTCTATTACTTAGTCATTTTAACAAATGATTTGAATTTAATTTAATCTTAAACTGCACAATGTGCTATTTTCATTACACTTTTTAATTTCTTGTGTTTTCTGCAATTTAAATTTTAATATTACAGCTTGTACTCCATAATGAGTTTTTATGCTTTTTTTCAGCAAGGATGTTATGATAAGTAATGAAAATCTACCAGATGGCTTTTTATCTCGAGTCCTCAACCCAGCAATGCCTGACATGTAATTAATTTCATGTATGTGTAACCACACCATTCTCAGAAGGAGCTCAAGTTCTCCTTGGAGTGTCTTCAGGCATCCCAGCTTCCTGTTATTCCTCACTTTAGGAGAGCATTGATTTTCCAAAGGTTTTCCATTGGATCTGCCACCCCACAGCAGCAGTGGCTGAGTGGGAAGTGCAAAAGTCTCATGGATTGGGTCAATTCAAGCATCCAGCAGCTCAAACATTTCCTCTGTTGTTTACCCAAATTGTACCTAAGGACTAAAGGGAACAGCAAGGACACAACTCCATAAATCCCATAAATTTGCAGGTTACTGCAGGTGCTGTGTGGCTGTAACGTGGTGCATGCTACAAGCTCTTCTTAATTTTGGTGAAAACCGCAAAGGAAGTACTTAAGATGAGTCAACCCAAATTTTATATGCTGTTTATTTTATTGGGATCAGGGAAGCAAAATAAGTAAGTAAAAAAGTTCCTGAAAATACACACAGTACACTTCCATTGTGTTGGGAGTAATACAGACTAGTTCTGGAAAACTCTCCAAAGTATAAGAAAGTGAGTATGAATTGTTGACACTTTACCTTGTTTTAAATGCTGCCTGTTTTTCACTTTCAAAAAGAAACATCAGCAGCTTGCAGACAGCATCCTTAAACACCCAATTTCTAGGTGGTGTTAGTAATTTGTAATGAAAAAACTAAATATACAAAAGACCCTAAAAATTTATTTGGGCTATATTTCAGCCAAAGGAAGCAAAAAGATTTGAAATATACATTATAACCTTGATCATTTACAGAAAGTGGGTGTCATCTTTCTTGGAATTGTGGATTAAGATGCAGATTTTTTGGCAACAGCTGCTCAGTGACAAAGTGGGCCATCATAAGTCAGAGGAGATGAAAGCTTGGAAATTATGAATTTTGCTTTCCTAACTTTTGCAATTTGATTTATAACAGTTCATTTTGCTTAAAGGGATAACACAGTAGTTCCAACTCCATAATAAACTTTTGTGCAAAAATATCAAGGGCTAGTTTAAAATACACATTTTGGGATTCCACAGATGAGTAATGGGAGCTCAGAATTCCATTTGATCCCACACAACCAACTGTATTTTTCACGTGGTTATGAAGACAAAGAAATAGGCAATATAATTTTTTCTTCCAGTGAGATGAGAAAGGATTCAAAGCAGATACAGGGCTGCATCTCCCACTCCAAGCATATTGCGTGCAATACAAAAAATAGTAAAATATCAAAATTACCTCTTTTTTTCCTTCACTAATAGCTCTGGATTCTGGTAAACAGGTTGTTACCCTGTGATATCACACAAAGCAACTGCTTCTTAATATCAAAGTACTGACAGCACGTTCTATTGCTGAGCTTCACCATCTGGGAAGTTTTCTCCACAAATTGCCATTGAGGGTAGTGGCAAGGGGTTTTTAATATTTATTTATTTGTGCTGCCATGTGGTCACTGTTGTAAATTTTCTGTATCAGCCCCTCAGGAGCACAGGATGCCCAGAGAAGCTGTGTCTGTTCCTGGATCCCTGGCAGTGTCCAAGGCCAGGCTGGATGAGGCTTGGAGCACCCTGGGCTAGGGTGAAGTGTCCCTGCCCATGGCAGGAGGTGGAGCTGGGTGATCTTTATGGTCTCTTCCCACCCAAGCCATGCTGTGACCCTGTGGTTATATTAAACCCCAGAGCTTTCGCTCCCAAGCTCCCTGGCATCTGTCTTTCAGAAAGGAGACATTAATTTTTCACCTTGTCTCTTTTCCAAAAGTACAAACGTCCACATGCTGATCCTTCAGGAGTAGGAGGCACAGTGCAGAGGACAGCATGGCCATGGAATCCCAGAATAATTTGGGATTAAAGGGGCCTTGAAGCCCATCCAGTTCCACCCCCTGCCATGGGCAGGGGCACCTTCCACTGTCCCAGGTTGCTCCAAGCCCTGTCCAACGTGGCCTTGGACAATCCAGATGGGAAGGCTGACTGCAGGGAGCTGTGGTGAGGTCAGAGCTGACCTTACAGAACTGGAATCACTCTGGAGATCTTCCTTCTGAGCTTCGCTGCAGTCCCAGGCAATGTAGCAAAGACGTGGAATCACAAGGGTCAGTTTTCTGCAGGAACATAATCGTGGGTGAAAACCACAGATCTCCCTTCTGCTGAAACTCCTGTACACAAACGACAGGGATGGATGGAAAGAAGGATATCAAAAACTCTGCTGCTCAGAGAACCAAAACTTCAGCAAATCCCCTGCAGCCATGGGGCATGCTGAGAGCATGACACCAATTCTGGGCCTGGAAATGACACCAGGGCTCATTTTTTCACCTGTCCTACTTTGCTTGAGCCTTTTATTCTGCACTGGCTTAGTGCTGACATCGAATTGCATGAGGCATCTGCCAGGGATCAAGAATATCCGATGGAAAACAGGGACAGCTTCATGTTAACAAGTGCACTTTGAATTTCTGCAACTTCTATTCTCTTCTAATGCATAAGGAAATGTGGGTTTTTCCCCTTTTCATTCTAAGGGATAAAATTTAACCCTTTATATTAATAAATATTTTACATAGTTTGCAAGTACTCTTAAAATGCAAAATCAGCATTTCACATATTATTTTCCAAATTCAATTACTGATCAATTTGACATATTTCTTTTCTTTAATGGGATAATCCCTAAAATGTCCCTGTGATGAAGACACATTCACCTACACCAACTTAAATAAATTCCCTCCCATTTATTCTTTTCCCTTTCCTCTTCACTGAAATTTTCCTGTTTTAAAAATTACCTTAAAATTATTTAAATTTATTTATTGTTGCTCTTGCAAGAAATTCACACATACAAAACATGTTTTTCCCTGTGACTGTAACTTCAGCTTTTAGCCAAGGTATCAGTTTGTGAGCAGTCAGGTTCACTTGGAGCCATCTTAATTCTGCAGTCATTTATTGCTTGAACAAACAAATTTTCAGTTTTTATGTTAGAAAGCAGCTACTTCTCCAGGAGAGCTCCCCATTCCCACATTTTTCCTTGAGGAAGGTGAGCAGCAGAACTGAAAACTGAGTATGGCAGTCAGTATTTCCATGTATTTAGGAATCTGCCTCTTGTAGTTATTTTCTCAGCAACCACAATTTGTCCTTATTTATAGCTGTTCTAAATAACAGTTATTTAAATATTAATGAATTAACTTGCTGGCTCAACATATATTTGTAGGATGAAGAATTACAACAGAAGAAATCAAAATATTCTCTATCAAGGGACTGCTTGTGTGTGTATTCCTTCCTTGGTAAAAATCCCAGACAAATTCCAAGCATGGACCTGACATATGAGTGTGCAGGTGGCAAAATTTTGGAATAAGGAGTATACACAGTGTGGAAATGGTCAAATAACTGAGTCTGTGAAACAGATTAGGGGTAAATCCCTTTCTAATTAACCTTGAGAGGGCTCAGGCTGTGATGAACTTTAAAAGCAGTGCAGCAAATAACCAAAAATAACCAAATTGGGTTGGTGGTTTTTTTTTGTTTGGTTGGCTTAGGATTTCCTTGTAATTTATTTATTTATTTATTTGCTTTCTCATTCAACAACTATGGAATTTCTAAAAATCACAGAAGAATACTGGAACGATAGCTGCATTTTGTAATGAAGATTTATCACAAGAACTACTTGATTGCTTACTCAGAAGTGTGAGAATTCCTGACTTAAACTTTCTGGAGGGTTACATGCTATGAATAAAAGGGTGGTTATTATGATTGGTTTACCTACATAAAATTATTCTTTGAAATTGTTTCTGTTTATTAGCATAATAAACCTGGTCAGAAAAGAATGAGTCCCTTTGATATTTTATAGTGTGCTAACATTTTTATGCCTTATTTCTGAAAACTCTACCCCAGCATTAAAGAATGGCAATATTTATAATCTTGCCCTGTGTTTCTTTGTTCTTCTGGAGAAGAAACAAAACTAGGATCTTCTTTTCTTAACAAAATATTATCAATGCAGGAGAACAAATATTGTATTAACCATTTTTGATTATTAGGATCTGGAACTCTGAAAATTTTAGGAATATTTTCAGAAGTTACTTCTTTTCCAGGTAGCCATTCTCTCCCAACCTTTGCAGCTATCTCCTTTCATACAGTTCACTCTCATTCAAAATCAGAAAACACAAATTTTAACATGTTAAACCCACCTACCATGGCTATAAACAAATGCAGGGTGCAGTTTACAACATAGGTGAACAAACTCTACTCAGGTTCCCTCACAGAAAGATTTTGGTTTTTTTCTTTTGATCTTCACATGTCACACGTGATGAAAAAAAAGATAAACCACTTCAAATTGTATTTAATTTTCCCTAAATTTCTCTAAGTTTGCAGATTTTCAGTATATTCTCAAATATAAGAAGCCATAAACAAGGCTGACACAAAAGGAAAAGTCAATAGCAATGAGGATTTAAGCTCCCATAATTAGCCTGCCCTATGGAAATTAACCTGGCAGAGATTATAATTAAAGAAGCCAATATCTGCTTCCTTTGTTCAGTTACTGCAGGCAAACAGAAAAGGTTTTTTATTGGAGAGAAATAATTTTAAAATCTTTCATTTGAACTAATTTCTCCCAGGGAACAGGGACAGGATGAGAGGGAACGGCCTCAGGCTGTGCCAGGGGAGGCTCAGGTTGGACACCAGGAGGAATTTCTCCATGGAAAGGGTGGGCAGGGATTGGAAGGGGATTTTCAGGGAAGTTTGGAGTCCCCATCCCTGGAGGTGTCCCAGGAAGGCCTGGATGTGGCACTCAGTGCTCTGGGCTGGGGACACGGTGGGGATCGGGTATAACTTGGACTTGTTGGGCTGGGAGGCTTTCCCAACCTTTGCTTCTGGGATTCTGACCCCAGTGAGTGTTGCCTGTCCAGGTGTAAGAACATGCCACACTAAATGAAACAGGTTTTTTTCACTGTATGATTTTGGCTTCCTCCAGAACAGCCACTCCTGGCGTCACCACAAAGCCCCCCCAGCACCTTCCCCAGTGAAGGGAAACCAGCACAGCTCAGTGACAGGAAGATCTACAGAGGGAACAGAATTCCAGCAGGGAATGCTCAGGCTGGAGGTGCAGGAGATGTGAAAGGATAGAATGTAAGAGAGCAGAGAGAGTGCAGAAGGCAATCCCAGCCCTGAGGAGCTTCAGCTGCACTAATTACCAAGGATTAGGAACAGGCCCTTAACAGGGCACAGCTGTGTCCAGTAAGGATGGGAGCTGTAAAAGAGAGGGTTAGCTGGGTGAGAGGAGAGTTGGGGTATGTTGGTTGAGCTGTGAGAAGCTACATTAACTAACTCAGTGAGTGAGACATCACTGGGAAGGTGTGGAAGATTTGCGATAAGATGACAACCATGAGCTAGGGACTGGGGAGCAGTTGTGGCTGTGTTTGGCCAAATGCTGCTTCAGCAAACAGCTGGATAATGTCATGGAGGATAATGTCATGGAGAGTGCTTTATCCTTATTGTGGAGCTCCAAGCTCCCAGGGTGTGGAGAAAGTCTGAGAGTTCTGACTTCTAGAGTCACTTTGCAGCTACTCAGGAAAAGGGTTGGTGACTCAGGGCAAGTTGGAAAACATCCTCTGTTCTTCAAATGTCTTCCTGAATTCATTGTCTAACATTTCATTTTCCTGGGGCCAGCTCTGCTGGCTTGCTTGGAACTGTGGTGTCCCCCAAGCACAATTCCATGGATTCTGTTGGGAAAAGTGGCAGGATCTCACCTGTGAGCAGGGCTTCATCCGATGATGCAGGGAGCTGAGGGTTGTCAATAGCAGAAGTTTGAGGACTGGAACACAGCCCAGATGTAATTCTCCTCTAGAAGGAATAGGATTCCTTCAGATTTCATAGGTTAATGAATGAAAACTTCCAGACTTCCATATGAGGGGAGTCAGATTTACATAGAACTTTACTGGGCACAATATGGAATTGTGTGGGTCCACATTTCAATTGTAGGAACAGTGCCAGGAGGCAGACAGAATTCCTTTTCCATCTGAAAATTAAATGGGAATACATTGAAAGTGTTTCCTCTGAGAGTTGTACTCAACATTTTTATCTAACATCTGGCTGCATGGTAAACAGGGAAGAACTAATCCATGAAATTCTTCTCTCCAAAAATTAAGTTGTCAATTACATTTCCAATTTAAAATTATATTAATGGATTTGAAAATGGAGAAAATTTGTATGAGCTCTTGCAATTTTACAGCACCTGCACAACACTTTTAAGAAGCATCAATAATTAAATATCCTTATAGTCCTCATTAGTTTGGCATAAAATACAGGGTTCTTATATAAAACACAAATCCAAAGCAATTTCATATTGCAAACAAAATTTCCAAAGGTACTAATTTTCACTGCCTCAATTTTGACATTAGATGTAGATATATTAACTGTTAACTATGAATGATACTCCAAGTCAAATGACATAGCATAGAGCAGAGAATTTCAAAACTCCAGCTTCAGCTTCCAAACAAATTCTTCTTATGTTATAATGTTCTAAACTAAATAACACATATCTGGTTTTTTCCCTGTGGAATTTGTTCTATGCTCCATGATTTTTCTAGTAGAACTTATGTGTCTGTCAAAAAATAAATTTATGAAATAAAAGTATCAATCAAACATTGAAGAACAAAAAAACACTCTGTTTCTCTTAAGCTACAACAGTTTTTTACATATTTAACATTTTTATTTTTAAAGAGTTTACTGGAGATGGGTCTTCAAAGGAGGCATCATTTCAGAACTTCTGTGTCATTTACCTAAAAGGTGCCAAAATGTAAATATACTAAAGAATAGCTCATTTAAAGATGAAATTTCAAACCCATCAATACAAAAGTAGCTTAGAGTAGCTCAGTCATGTGACAGAAAATTCTGAACTTGGACACCTATCCCTAAAGAGATAAGGGATATCCCTAAAGAGATAAGGAGATCCTACTAGGTGATATTATAATGTTGGGTTTTTTTAAAATAAAGTCACTTTTAGTTCAGAAAAAATGAAGAGAGAAAATAACTGAATCTATCAACAAAATTTTGTCAAAACCAGGCAGCTCTGGAGTTTCACACAGAATAAACAGAAAGGCAAGGATTTTATGGTCCTGTGATTATTTTCTTGTAACAACAGCCAAACTTTTTCATAGTTTTCTGACTCGTCACAGAGAGAGAAGGATTTCAATGAGTCTGTGGAACTGAAATGGTTGGCTGAGTTTAATGAATAAAACAAAAAGCTCTGGGTGAAGGACACTGAAGTGAAACAGCAACCCTGGCCTTCCGAGGTTTCTCTGCAAGCAAGGCTTCATTAAAGGATTTGGAATCCCTGCCAGGGTCAGTCATCAAGGAGATGGATAAGAAGATAAGGCCCATTACAAAGAGAGTCAAAGAGCAGGTCAGGGCTTGCACTTCAGGGTGATGGCTCCTGGCCCCTGTGGGCTTCAGCACACCCACAAAGAAACTGAGGAGGAGGAGGAGGAGTGGTGTGGGGGTCATCTGAGGGACACAGCTCCACCTGCCAGGTCTGACCCCACAGACAGGCAGGCACACACCCCCCAAAGGGGCACTGAGTGTGGCACCTCAACCCCCCTCCTGGAATCTGGGGCTTGTCTCCAAGCTTGTTCTGTCAGGTTGATCCCTCTGTTCCTGTTTGCCAAGTGACAATGGCTCTGATCAGATCAACTCACTGGAATAAGTAGCTCCCCATCCTCCTCAGTCAGTGCCTTTGACCAAGCTTGCTCTGCCTCCCCATCGTCTGTGTCATGCGTCTGTAGGATGAAGAATTACAACAGGAGAGATCAAAATACTCTCTGTCAAGGGACTGCTTGTGTGTGTTTTTCTTCCTTGGTAAAAATCCCAGACAAATTCCAAACATGGGACTGACAGGTGAGTCTGCAGGTGGCAAAATTTTGGAATAAGGAGTATGCACAGTGTGGAAATGATCACATAACTGAGTCTGTCCCTGATTTGTTGATGGCTTCTCCTTTCTCCTATTGTCCCTTTTTGCACTGAGAAAGGTCTTTGGCCTGATACCCTAAAAGGAGCAGACACTCCCTTTCCATGGAACTTTACAAAGTCTTCTTTTGGCTCAGGAATCCCTTGGGACTCGCATTTATCCGGTAGCTTCCTCAGACATCAGTTTGGTCACATGGAACACAAGATCCAAGAGGAGAAAAGCTTTGATTTTGATCCAGTGTGGCCACTTCAACAACCAACTTACAGCAACTGAAAAAAATGGTCAATTCTTGGTCAGACAGCAGGAGAACAAAACCCACAGACTCAATTTGGTGCTGATGTGTCCAGTTTATTTCAGATATCAGATCTGAATTTTTTTTCACTTCAAAAATGTGAAGTGTTTCCTGGCTCTTCTTTAAAATCTGTTCAAGAAAGCTCCTGTCCAATTCTCTGTCTGATGCCAAGAGGACAATATTTGCCTTCCAGAGAGCACTTTTTCTTCCATGCCCTCATCTCATTTTGTTATTTCTTCCAGTTTGTAAACAAATCATAGCAAAGTATTTTTTACAACTCATCTGAATTAATCCTACAATACAGAATTAAATGCTTTGTGTCTAAGCCCATAATCAACTAAAAAAGAGAGAAGCTCACCCAAAACCAGCAATTATTACCAGATGATAATTCTGACTTTAATAAAATCCCTCCCCTATTCCACACAGTTTCAGCCAATGAGGAAGGTGCCAATGCCAGACTAAAAATAAGTAGATTTTTAACAAGTAGTAAATATCTCACAAAAGAACTTCTAGAATTTAACACAGCTGGATACCTTTTCTATATAATGCCATGTAATTCTTGCTCAAAAATCTTCACCTGTGAAGGTTCTAGAACTACTAACCCTTGGAGATAAATAATGGCCAGAACTGAGCATTTTACTGAAAAGCAGGCTCTTCCCAAACTGAGTGGCACCAGAATTACCTAGAAATAAATTGAACCAATTCTTTGACAAACACTTTGAGGAAAACTAGAATTATAAACTGGTGATGAGAGAAATAAAGGAAAACTGGTGTTCTGAAAAGGATTCCTGAGGCCTGTGGAGCTCTGAAGGATAACTTATTTCTAGGTAGGGGTCTGGCTCAAGACTAATCCTTTTCCAGGTGTTTTAGTCTCCCTTCCTCTCTTTGTTTTCATATTTCCATCACCATTTCCCAAGACTCACCATCAATTGAGAATGGAGAGAAAAAAAGAATTCAGACTTCCAAAATTAGTTCTTTGAGAGAAAGAAGTATCTTCTTTGACAGATGAATAACCTAGTCCTATTTGGAATTCTAGTTGACCCTGGATTTTTATCTTGTTGTAATATTAATATTTTTTCCCCTAATCTTCTGGTGCTGAGCACCAGCTGTCTTAGGTTCAGTTTTGGTTAAAGCAATATAAAACAGATGTCTTAGAAGCACAAATGGAAAAAATAATTTAATTTACTTATGAAAATATAGAATTAGGCAGGAAAAAAATTCAACAGGACAACCCAAAAATAATAACATGTCAAAATCCTTGATTGGCTGACACTAAACTCAAAAGATATTTTTATTCCTTTATCTTTAGCATCTTCTTTAAAGAATAATCAGTGCCAGAATTAGCAGCTGACCAGCACATTCTTTTATGTCAGAAGGAAAGGAACAGACTCCTGTTCAAACAAGGATATTTAGAGTTACCTAAAATAAAGCATATTCTGTGCTTTTTGCATTCATGTGCACTGTGTATTCAGCAGAGAATCCTTTGTCTCTCTACCTTTTTTCCTTCACATAATAACAGCATTTTGCTCAGATCATTTTCTTAGACTATACAAAACCTTGTTGCATTTGCAGACTGAAAAACAAATTGAAGAAATGTGCTTTTTAAAGAAATTATCTATTACATTTGCTCTAATCTCCATGAGAATTATTACTAGGAGACAAAAACCAGCAATACCTCTCTTTCTTTTTATCCCTCTCACTCCATCTCTTTTTCTAAATAAAGAAATAAATAAGAAACACTGTTAAGTTTTTTTCTTGCCATTAGTTACAGGAGGTTTCAAAGAGGGGGACTCTGTCAAACCTCCCACCACCCACAATCTCTCTCCTTATTAAAGCCGCAGAATCAAGGGACACTTGGATGTTAAATAAGATAAGGAGACTCTTGCTAAAGCCTGAACAATCAGCCAGGTCATTCGTTAATTGAAGTACAACCCCAGTTCTTCCTCTGTCTTTGAAAATAGCATCCATCTTCAGGCTGTGTATGTTAAAGTTGTGTTCACCTTAAAATAATTGGTTTGAATATTTCGTATGAAAAGTAGGAAACATCTCCTTAATGAAAGAAAGGATTTTGCAAGAGATAACATTGCCGTTAATGAAGTCTAATTAGAGATTCATTTAAAAAATAATCTCCTGTGCTAATTTTTCAGGGAAGGCTAATAGAGTTCTAACTTGAGACAAAAATAGCTCTTTGGAGTTTTATAAATGTTCTTGTCTAGGTTAACTATTTCTATTATTCACAACAAGAAACAATTAGTGTGTTAGAAATCTCACTATTAAATAAAGAAAATTATGTGTTGTACGTTATTTTTTGAAAGTTATTTTTGTGAGGAGGCTTGTCGCATTTTTCACCATTGTAGGTTTTGTAACAAAATACTGTAACTTTTGTTCACATTTGAGACATACAAATATTCTCCCTTAATTTCTGTCGACATAAAGGATTCTGTGTTTCTTTACAAATGACAGGGATTGCTTCCATAATGTACAAAGCCAATTTAACTCCATTCCCAGTGTGTCATCTTCCATGTTGGCTTGATGACAAAAATCTGAGAATTTGATTCTCAGATTTGGACTGCTGGAACTCTGCTGCCCTGGACTGTGCCTCTGCCTGGGACTAAGAGAAGCCAAGCTCTGTTAGAAGGTGACAATTGCTCTTTGCTAAGTGGCCATGGCAGAGATTGCTTTAAAAATCTCTCAGGATTAAAGAGAAAGACCAGCCTGTCTTAGGTCAAGGGGCACTTGGGATGGGATGGGATGAGATTGGAGACCATAAAAGGACAAGTGGGCGAATGCTGGGGCCCAATGAAAACCATCTATTCCCAACTGATCCCTTCCCAGAAAAGGTCTGGATTAGCCCATCCAAGGAGCATTCCTCCTGGAAGAGAAAGGAGATCTGAAATTTGAAGTGAGGTGTCAGCTCCAGGTTCTGGGGCTACCCATACCATGTTTGAGGTGCAAGGGAAGAATGTTTGGGCAGTGTGTAAAACTCACTTTGAGGTTTTGGAGGTGGTTGGGACTTTATATGGGATGTATGGATGCCTCTGGATTCCTGGAAGTGTCCAAGGCCAGGTTGGACAGGGCTTGGAGCAGTGGAAGGTGTCCCTGCCTATGGTAGGAGTGGGACAGGATGAGCTGATCCAATACAAACCAGTCTGGGATTCTCACCAAATGAACCAAAGGTGCAGAAAGGGAGGGATCAGCGTGGTTTGGCAGGACCAAAGGTTGCTAAAGAGAGGGTTGAGGGGTTCCAAGGGATGATCTGAGGGTGAGGAGGTTGCAGGAGAATATGCTTCTCTTACTAAGCCCTGTATCCTGTATCCTAACCTCTGTCCTCACTCCTCCCTCTCTCTGCCTGCTGGGTGGCTGTGGGGATTGAGCTGGGGTGAGCTGGAAAACCTCAAGCTGAATCAGCCAGCAAGGTCTGAGAGCCAGCAGCTGGAGTGGGACCATGGACAACCAGTGCTGTGGATCCAGCAGGAGCACAGAATCCTGGACAAGTTTTGTGGGGCGTTCGGGTGGATAAAGCGCTGCTGGATCAGTGGTAGGTGGCTCAAAGCTGGGGGGTGGTTGGGGCTGGTAAAGGCACCACTTTGTGCCTGGAGGGACCTGTGTGCCTGCTGATGCCCACATCTGTCCTGAGGGTGTGTGGGGAGCCTGCTGGGAGTGGGGGTTCAGCTGAACTGGGAACTGGGACTCCCAGCAGGATTGTAGCTCCCTGGAACTGCTGGACTTGGCACCCTCTAACACCACTCAGGAGCCTTTTTTGATGTATCAAATTGCTGTGATTAGAACAGAGATCTCCTCAGCCTGGCTGGTGTTTTCAGAATAATTTCCATAATAATGCTGTCTGGCAAACAAAAGAAGGAATACTTGAACATCCTATTGATTATTCCTGTCTGTTCCTGAATTATCTTCTCTAATGGGCACAGAGATTCTTTGTGAGGTAACAGATTTGGGATATGATTAGCTGATTATAAAGAAAATAATTATAAACAGCCTCTTGCAGAATAGAAAATGGATTTCATGGAGCATCAACATCTTCATTCTAGGGGGAATTTTGCAGGTGAATAACTTTTGTTGTAATATGAAGGAAATGGAGAAAAACACATCCTCCAGGATCTCACTGGATTGGTGTCTGAATGCTCGGGTGAGCTAAAGATGCGTGTATTTTATTTTATATCTCCATATTCCAATTGGATGGGGCTTGGAACAACCTGGGGCAGTGGAAGGTGTTCCTACCCACAGCAGAGGGTTAGACAAGATGAGTTCCAAGATCTCTTCCCACCTAAACCAGTCTGTTACTTTATATATTTATGTAGATATTCATCACATAGAGTAAATTAATATTCTAAACATAAAAATATAATTCTATCTTTTTTTAAAAAATTATATTATTATTTTTAGTCTGTGCTAACAGTTATTCTCAAGACTACACATAAATCAAGCTTAGTACCAGTCTTTCTACAATTTTTCAAATTAGAATTAAATTAGAAAGGAAAGGTTAAATTAGAAAGGAAAATGGACCACTTACCCCTTTAAAACACCTGGTTAAATGCTAGATTTTCACTTTTAATTTCTTCCTTAATGCCATTGCCATAAAATTAAGATACCTACACAGCAGTTTCCTGCTCAAACCCTTATAAACTTATTTTATCTTTATTAGATGGGAAATTATAAGATGGCAGGAGATCCAGGTAGGGAACAAAAACTGAATTCTATTGAAATCCTTCTTTCCCTATAGCTTATCTCTCAAAATATTGTCCCCTCTGTGACGCCTCCAGAGCAGTTTATTTGACTTAGGGCACACTGAGAGCACAGTTATTGCTCTGCAGCACAGCTGCATCAGAGCTTGTTTTACTGAAATATTCTTGAATCAGTATTTGGGCCAGCAGTGCAGGGCCCTGCAAGGGTCACTTGCACACCCTAATTCTGCAAATGGCAAACTCACCTGGTTATAAGTCACCAGCAAGTAATCAGCTGCCAAAATGTGGAGTTTCAGGTGCAGTAATAGGCTATTAAACCATGATATTAGCCAGCATATCTTCCCTAATCTGCTTCAGCTTCTTCTTGCCATTCATCTTCCAGAGAGTTTTGTTCTTTCTGGTCTCCAAGTTTTGACTCTATTACAGCCAAATAACTCAATAAGAAAGTCCTGGATCAGGTGTCAGACTTGTAACTGGGAGTAGCAGTGCAGTGTGAGGGAGAGCTGGCACATCCTCATCCTTCCAGAGAGAGAATCCTGGAATGGCCTGGGTTTGGAGGGACCTCAAAGCCCATCCAGTGCCACCCCTGCCATGGGCAGGGACAGCTCCCACTAGCCCAGGTTGCTCCAAGCCCTGTCCAGCCTGGCCTTGGGCACCTCCAGGGATCCAGGGACAGCCACAGCTTCTCTGGGCACCCTGTGCCAGGGCCTGCCCACCCTCACTGGGAACAATTCCTCCCCAGTATCCCATCCAACCCTGCCCTCTGGCAGTGGGAAGCCATTCCCCCTTGTCCTGTCCCTCCCTTTTGGAAATACTCTCCATGTTTCCTGTTGTCTCCTTCAGGCACTGCAGGGCCCCAGTGAGGTCACCCCAGAGGTTTTCTTCTCCAGTGAACATTCCCAGCTCTCCCATCCTTTCATCCCAGCAGAGCTGCTCCATCCCTCTGACCATCCTGGTGCCTCCCCTGGACTCTCTCCAGCAGCTCCAGCTCCTTCCCGTGCTGGAGATCCCATGAAAACTAACACTGGCCTGCAGCACCCTGGAGTCCACGTAATACAGGAGAACTTTGCAGGTCCCAGCTGTTGATCTCTACCCGAGTCCCTCCCGAGGATATCACAGCTCGTGGTGTCCTGCACCAGGCAGGAGCTGCATCACAAAGGCTTTCTTCTGCCATTCCTTGGGAGGGGCTGCCCAGGGAAGTCACCCACCCTGGAACGTGCTCAAAAAACCTGTGGATGTGGCACCTGGGGATGTGACTTAATGGGGACATGGTGCTGGCTGGGCTTGGTGATCTCAGACGTCTTTGCCAACCTTAATGATCAATCATTCTTTGATTCTGAAGGGCTCTGAAATTTCAAGAGGAAAAGAGAACGAAAATAGGTTTACGTTATGTCCCTCCAAAGCAGTACCAGTTGTTACATTAGCCACACATATCTGGTGTTCAGCAAATATTAGAGACCAAAGTGGAGCCTTGTTTTGAGTTGCATTAGTAAAGTCTTCCCTCACAGTCACACAAAGTGAAAGGAAATCCTTATTTCTAGCAGACTTTTGTAATTTCTTCCTTGCCAAAGACATCATAACATCATAAAATAAGACATAAAACATGACAGGTCAAAGACATGAAACATTATAAAAATATTGTAATTCTTGAAGCTGCAAATTCAAACTAAAATAGCCTGAAGACACAGCTTAAAAACCACTGACTCCCATGATTTTCCTGTATGTGTACCATGGTCCATAAGTTGTTATTAACCTTGGAAGAAGCATTTCAGGAGTTCTGTTCACAGATGAGTGAGCAGCACATGGGCAAAAAGCTAGGGAAGAGGGGTTGGTTTTGTGTGAAACACAAAATGTCTGTCAGTGGGTTCAAATGGGTACTGAGATATGAACTTTAATTCAAATCCTGGTCTAATTAAAATAACAATGGTTAATGCAACAAAGAAACAGCCTTTTCTACTCAAGCTGATCATATTCTTCTTCAAGGAGCTCATTTCTTAACATATCAGGGATGATATAATGGAAAAAGTTAGAACATTGTTCCCTAACTGCTCCCAGTTTGCAGCATTTTGATAAACAGCTTCTTCTGACAAGCTTTGTCTTTAAATGGATGTCCAGGACAGAGATATGTAGGGTGGAATTTTAACCCAAAATATTTGCTCCTAAATACTGAGAAATAAATATAGAAATATTTGCTGCAAATTGCATCAGACTCATGACAGAACAACCCCTAATACATGAGTTGAAATTTGGATATTTCTCATGTCTCAGGTTCAGAGTAGGGAAAAATATTTAAAGATGTGCAAGAATTGCTTGGACGTCTTCAAGGACTCTTTTGATTGCTTGATCAAAACATTATTTTTTTTCCTAAGCTGTCTAACAACAGTTCTCTTGCTCCTTAATTAAACACAGTGGAATAAAAAATCATCTGGACTCTCCAATTGTTGTCCACTTGTAGATGTTTTTTGTGTCCATCACTGAAATCTTGTTGTTGTTCTTTCTTTGATGGCAAAAAAATTTAAATTTTTTGGCAAGTAACAATGTAGCCTAATGAATCAGCCTGACTTGGGATTCATCACTTACTTTCCCACCACAGCCTTTACTATTTTCATGTAATATCTCTCTGTTTTTCTACCTCCCTTATTTACACATAAAGAGTAGGACTCATTGCAGATATGTTTGTGCAGTATTTATGAATCTGATTCATTTTAGGAACTATTATTATACAGCTTGAATCACAAGGGAAAATAACTAAATTACAAAGTAAATTACCTTCAGTCACCAAATAATTGTGCCATTTTCTCCCAAATGTGAAAGATGCAGTTATTAGCAGAGGAATCTCTCAAATGTATCATTTATTGGAAAGGCAGAAAGTTTCTTGTTAAGAAAGAAACTAGTGCAGATATACACAGACTGTGACTAATTCAACGAGGAAAATTGCAGCCATTGCCAAATCTTTTCTTTCCAGAGGGAATAAGTTTCCCCTCATTTTCCAGCCAGTGTAGCACAGGTATCTGTTCCCCTTGGGTACAAAACAGAGGCAAGCTTCATGGCAGATGGGCAGAGGCACTTAGATGCCTTTTTTTTGTATGTACTATACATATTTCATAGCCTGAAATCCTGCAGAAGTCCTGCTGAAGCTTTCTGTAATTTTTTAAAAATGATTAGTTGAATATGTCTCTTCCAAATATTGATGTGCAGCCGAGCACCTTTGGAGGAATGCAGTGAGAGTGCAGAACTGCTGGTGTCCATCTCACAAGCACGTTATTCTTTTATCCCATGCTACAGGAGCATGGATTCCTCCTTGGATTCCTACTTCTTACTCAGATTTTAAATGTGCTCTGTCATTATATGTGGCAAAGGGACACAGAGCTCATTCCTGAGAGAGCCTCCCTGACTTTCGTTTGTCAGGACTGGCAATCTCAGCCAGAGCAGGGAATCCTTTGCTTTGAGAAGAATGAGCTTGGCATTTACAATTTTGTTATTATTGCCCACTTTGGAAGGAGAAACTGAAGGGATCTTGCCAGGTTCCCTCCCACAGAGACACTGGGGCTGGAGCTCAAAGCTTTTCTTTCCTCTTGACCCTGATACACAGCTGAGCTTTAAACAAGTCATTGCCCAAAGGAATAACTTCTCAGGGAATATCCTTTTTGCAGTTTACAAGTTGTCTGATTTTCCTCTTCCAATCCTGCTTCATCTGAAGCTTAAGGGCTTTTTCCCCTCAAGCTGATCCATAAGCCCATCCTTAAGCCTCACACCAGCTCTTGCCTAGGCCTTTGCCAGAGATCTCAGACACAGCCTGGATGAAATACTCCTCAGGGGAGGTTTTGTTTCTGTTTCTATCTGCCTCTGGCAGCCCTGAACAGTCCTGGTGTGACCTGAGCTCTGCATTTATCTTGCTCTCAAGCAGCCCCTTACCTAAGCTTTAAAACTTTTACCACACTAAGGATGAGATTCCTCAGCTGTTGTCCAGATATAAAAGTGCTTGGGAGAATTCACAGCCTGGCCCTCCTTTTGCAACACTTTTAAAAACCAGCTCTGCTGGGTCTGGACATTTATTTCCTGCTCACAAACTTAACTTTACTGCTCAGATTAGACCCCAAATCATTGAACAGAGAGAGAAATCCTGCAGGGATGATTCTTCCCAATTCAACCTGTGTGACAATAAATCTGGGTAAGTCTAACTGGAGCTCTGGGCTTCCTCTTGCTTTCTTCAAAATTGAAACCTGAACCTTAATCCCTTAAAAAGCCTTTCCATAAGCCCAGAGGAATTTCCCAGATAAAAACACTTCAGTGTGAACAAAAGTAAGGGCCAGCTTCATCTGAATGATAAAAAGATATAGTGTAGAAGTGGGGTGACAGAGCAAGATTTTGTGGGTGACAGCAATGGCTTAGAGAACCAAACCCAAGGTGAAAAATATCCAGAGGCAAAACCTCCTATGGAAAGAGGGAAAATCAGAGTAAATGAGTGAAAGACAACACAACCCATTTCTCTTCCAACATCTCTGATCACCTTCATGGCCACAGCCAAGACCCAGCAAAGAGCCTAGACATCAGTGCTAGTTATACAATATTAATTGTGCTGTAAACGTGTGACCCAGGCAGAACACGTGGGGTAAAAATGGGCATTTCTGTGTTTGTGGGGATGATCATTAAGAACTCAATGTTAGCATGCACTGTGCCGTTAATTAATGAGCTACTCAAGTTTTGGTCCAGGTTTTTAAAGTTTAAACCTGTCATGGTGAATCTAAACCCTCCCTTCACAATGACCTGTAGCTGATATGAATCTCTTTAATAGGAAGTTGTAACTTCTTATTAAAGCACTGCCAGTTATTATTGTGGCTTTAATCCATAGCCCTTTTGATGGGAATCACAAATTCCTTAATGAGGAGTCATTACCTGCCCAGGCCTATCTTAGCCAACAGTATTTTTTCAGTGGCTTTAATATGTTTGAGTTTTTGGGTTTTTTTTTTTTTTTTTTTGTGACTTGGATAACATAAGCCTGCAGCCCACTGGCAGATTGCTACAGACTCTTGTTTGCATTTTTAACTGCAGGAATCCATTCTTTGTGCTGCTGATTAATGTGTGCTTTGTGTGGGAGTATCACTGCTGCATTGGCAGTGTGACATTGCTGGTGACTGGTGCAGAAAATGGCTCTTCAAAAATGCATGAAGCTTATCAGCTCGGAATGAATACTTGAACAGGTGTATCTTCACCAGGAATGTTTAACCTGATTGCAAAAATAAGGGGGTTTCTTGTTTTCCTTTTTAATATTTAGGTGCAGGATCATTGTGATGGATGAAGAAGCACAGCATATAAAGTAAGTGGAATTTAAAGATATGTAATGAGACAAAAACTCCCAGTTCTCTCCATAACTGGAAGGTGTGGAGTTGGTGAGCTGCAACCAGCTAATGAGTTGTGTTGTTTTGTGGCCAGAAAGCACAACTAGATAAAAAAAATTTTGCTTCATCAATTATGGTGTGTTTATCTGAATCTTCCCATTTTGAAATCCGTTTTTAGTACTTCTTGATTTGCTTTTGGAGGCCAACGAACCTGAGAAATATTGATTATATGGAAAGCTATTGCAGAATGATCCTTCTAGTTTATAAGGAGAGATGATGAATGATTTCACCACAGAGAAATAAAAATGGGAAGTCAGCAGGGTGCTCAGAGAAGCTGTGGCTGCCCCTGGATCCCTGGAAGTGTCCAAGGCCAGGTTGGATGGAGTTTTGAACACCCTGGGGTAGTGGAAGCTGTCCCTGCCCATGGCAGGGGTGGAACTGGATGGGGTTTAAGGTTCTTTCCACCCCAAACCATCCAGTGATTCCATGATTCTAAGATTAGCTTCTACCTGGAAAGAGCAGGTATAAGACATGAAATCAAATTAAAGGAAAATTAGCTGATTTTTTGACTAAAAGTCTTTAATCCCAAAAGGACCGTTCAGTGAAAAGCTGCTTTTCTTCCACATTTTGATTAATATTTTTGCTAATACCAACAGAAGTAAGTAAAATACCTTCAATGAGGGATTTTATGTATGCGCATGGAGTGCCTTGACTTCATTTCGAAGAGAAAAAACTCCTAATTAACAGTTTAATATTGCTTTTGTTATTTCCTTTATGATGCTCATAATTGCACTGCTGATTTTTAATTAAACATGCATTTTTGTGAAATATGTCACATAAATAACCCTTCTGAGCCGTGCTTTTAATAACTATTCATCATTCATTTAGGCAGTACAAAGGGCACTGGAAACAATTACTGAAATGTGCTTATACAAGGCAGAGCAGAGCTCAGGAGACTTCCCACAGCATCTCATTGTCTGATTAAAGCCCCTGATGGATTTACAGTGGACCCTGTTTTAGCAGATAAGATAAATCTACTGTTGTCCTTATTCCTCATTATTAAAACCAATATCCTAATTATTTCTGGCAGGTTATTTCTAAGGTATTACTTTGGCTCTCCTAAATTGAAGGTTTATACCCTTGCTGACATTTTTTTTTTTGCCTTAGGACTTCTTGTCCTGCTTTGTGCTAAGGGACTCTGGAATATGCAGCGGTGTGCTGGGCTGAGTGAGCAGATACTGAAATACTTTGGCAGAATCTGTGCTTCTGGTGCCATGCAGAACTTGAAGATGGACAGAGAAATTCTCTGTGTTCAATGAGACTCCATCACCTTTTTGACTGCAGGGAGCAATTTCTGGGTTCAATGCTGTTGAATTTCCTGTGACTGAATCCAGGGAATTGTTTCATGCTCCAGGACTGTGCTGCTCAAACCAGAAGGTCTCATGAAGGAAGAAGAGGCAGCCACAGAGGAGCCATATGGTTTATCTTTTGATTTTAAATTTAATTTTAATAAATTTTGCTTATTCTTCAGTTATTTTTTCAAGATCATTTTGTAAAAAAAAAAAAAAAAAAAAAAAAAAAAGTTTTGGTACATTTTACAGGATCATAGAATCATGGAATGATTTGGGCTGGAAGGGACCTTAAATCCCATCCAGTGCCGCCCACTGCCATGGGCAGGGACACCTTCCACTGCCCCAGGTTCCTCCAAGTCCCTTCCAACCCAGCCTGGACATTTCCCAGGACATGTTTATTTGTCATCCAAGGAAAAGAACATCACAGACACACCTGAAAGCTTTCTAAGCAGAAAAATATTCCAGACTGACTTACACTTCTCTCCACCTTTGCAGGAGCCATAATCACCATTAAATGCTTGTGTTTTCACAGTTACACTTCCATTTAAATTGATCATTACCCTTTATCCTGAAGTGCTGGATGAGCAGCAGTTTCACCCTCAATAATACACACTTATGTTCCCATGTGAATCTATTAAAAAAGAAAGGAAAAAGTGTTTGGAAGAATTTCTTTCCTTACTATTGCTTAATGATAATTATTTTCCAGGGATCTTGTCAGCAGTTCAGCCCAGCCCAGCCCCACCTGGATTACCTGGCAGTGGATATTCCTGGGAAGGCAGCTGGAATGTTGCCCCATCTCCCTAAAACTCTGTCAGCTTAATTTTAGTTTGTCTTTTCCCAGTGCCATGTACAGGAGAATTGCTTTTATGATTTTAGGCTTAAAATCTTCTGTTTAATCTTCCAGCTTCCTGATTTCTGTTGCTTCAAACGCATCTAGGGCTGAAAGCAGCTCTAGCTTTACTTTAGCTTTATACAGTTGTGTGGTGCAGAACCTACTCCTAATTAACAGGCAGGAATAATTATTCTAAGTAGAAACAACTCTGATCTCGGAATAAAAGCAGAGACACACTAGGGAGGTGATTTTCTGTATTTGGCAGGAGACTTATCTGATCCTGAGGAATAAAATATGACCCAATAGATTAATTATTTTAGAAAATGCTCAAGTTTTCCTTGCAATCTTTGGCATTTAAAATGAAAAGCTTTTTGGCTGGATAATTTGAGAGTAGAATTTCTGTTGATGGTTGTATTTACCCTGAGAGGATGTTGTTTAGAACACACTTCTTGAGACTGAACGATTCCATATGTTAAATACTGATTATTAGAAAACAAAGCCTTAGGGAGAAGTTCTCTGAAAGGGATTTGTAGAACCTTTGAAAAACAGACTGGTGGAAAATCACCTCAAATTCTGGCAGATTTGTAACCAGACTCCCAAAGCTGAACATTCCTCTGCAAGGGTTCTACTCTTGAATGTTCCCCCCAAGCTTTTTGTTTGCACAAGTATTACAAATAAACTGAGTGGGTTGCTCCTCTGCTTTTTCTGGGATTGATGGTGGTTCCACATTTTGTTTAATTGCAGATGTCTCTGGGAATAAAATGGTGCAGAATTAATTCTGAGTTCCTGGCTTTTCATCCTGCTCTTAACACCTGCTTGTTTTATGGCCTGCTGCAAGAACACCCCAACATCTGGTGGCTTCCCTCTTTGTCTCACTATGGAAAAGCCTCCAAGCTGTTCTGAAAACTTTCCCTGAGCCTTCCTCCTGAGCCTTCCTTCATTCCAGCATCCATGTTCAGAACACTGATGCCAAACTCTGGAAAAACCAAGTTTTTGCTCTGGTTTAGAAAGCTGGCCCACAGTGAAATTCGAAAGCAGCTTTGGAAAAAAATGTTCTGGTGTCTTTTCAAGAATTAGAATTGAATTATTTGTTTAAGTGCTCAAAAACCCTGTAGATCTGGCACTTGAGGACATGGCTTAGAGGGGAGCACCATGCTGGGTTGATGGTTGGACTTGGTCATCTTAATTCTGAATTTTGCTTAGCCAACTAAAGCAAGTAATTTAGGTCAAAGTAGAAGGAAGATTTGGGGAAGGAATAAATTTTACTTTGAAAATCAAGGGGTCCTGAACCCCATCATGCTTTAAACATTTGACAATTAGCAATTTAGTGTTAAAATTAGTAATTTAGTGTTACAAATGGCAATTTAGTGTTGCAACGTGATTATGTTTAAAACCTGGATTCCCCAGGGACAGCCACCAGTAATTCCCTGTCCCCAGAGGAGCAACATGGTGCAGAGAAGAGCCTGCAGGCTTTCTGGACACTGAAGTCTAAAACACTGAGAGAAAACAGATTATTAAAGTCAGTGCTTTTTGTGAAAAATGAATTAAATCAGAGAACATCCAGTGTGTACATTGAGAGTGCTTTATTGTGATTGTAACATCATCAGACAAAAGCTGTCACATTAGTAATTGGACTCTTTAACTCCTATTCCAGCTGAGGAAAGGGTGTAATATGGAAGAGAAATTACTTGCAGAAGGAAAACAATAATTTAAAAAGCATTCTCCTGCTCATTTTAAAAATAATATCCCAGAGCTCTGCATAAATTCAGCCATGGCCAGGTTTCACCAGTTAGAATGAGTTCACAGGGCAGCTGCTCTTCTGTATTACACCTGTATTTACAACCTGGGCACTGCCAGTGGCACTGCAGATAATTCCATGGCTTTATCCTGGATGTTTGACTTCTCAGCACTGAGAAAGAATTCAGCTCTCTGAGCTGAAATGTAGAAAACACCTGCAGTTCAAGTGGTTCATCTGGCTTAATATGAAGTGACATGAAGAAAGGATGCTTCTGAATGGAGACTTTTTTTTAAAAGAAACTTGTAGCTCTAGATAATGTATCACTGGAGTTTTATTCAGAACAATTCCTAAGTGGATGCAGGAATTTCCCCTCCAATCCAAGCATCAATGCTGCAATAATCTGTAAAGAAGTGCAGCTCCCTGCCTGCTGTGGGTGTGTCATGCTAAAGGCATTTCAGGATGTCACTTTTTAGTGAAACTTCTGCGTGAGAAAAATGAGTGAAATGAAACTTGGGAAGCAGATCTTGCACTGGAAGGGAATGCACAAAGTGATTATATTCACACACTGACCATTGGTCCAACTTTAGCTCAGAGACAGCACTGCAGTTTCCAGAATCTCTCCTAGTTCACCATTATTCCATATTCACACTAAACTATTCCTCTCCTTTTTGTACAAACTTATGTGCTTGAAGATTCCAGAGTTCTCTCTTTTTTTTTTTTTTTTTTTTTAATTTATTTATTTATTTTAATCCATCAGTGTTGAGCATTCCCAGTTTATTCAATCTTTCTGGAGGAAAAAAAAAATCTGGAAAAGGGCTAATGGGATAGGACAAATTGGCTCAGGTGACTCCTCCAGGTCCTGTCTAATCCAAACTTTGCTGTGACCCTACAGATGTTCCTCATGTCACCAGTGCAGCAGAATTCCTAAGGAAGAAAAATCAAAAGCCTTGTTTGGAGTGATGTAAGTGATTTTAATCAATCTGTGTTGAGCATTCCCAGTTTATTCAATCTTTCTGGAGGAAAAAAAAAATCTGGAAAAGGGCTAATGGGATAGGACAAATTGGCTCAGGTGACTCCTCCAGGTCCTGTCTAATCCAAACTTTGCTGTGACCCTACAGATGTTCCTCATGTCACCAGTGCAGCAGAATTCCTAAGGAAGAAAAATCAAAAGCCTTGTTTGGAGTGATGTAAGTGGGAATTTATTAGATTTTAATGCACTTTGTCTTTCATTTCACATCACATTGGCTTTAAGATTTTGTTTTTCATTTCCACATCACTTGCTTTTAAGTAAATTGAGAAGATTTGCTGATCCTTAAATGAGGATTTTACCCTAATTTATGTTTTCAGGTCTTGAGTTGTTTAACTCTCATATCAGTATTTTTAAAAACACCCCAAAAAGAGCCATGCTGGGATGAGAAGACAAACCAATGATCTCTAAAATGTTTTTTCTGCTTTTTTCATACATAGCTAACAGTAAAATAGGGTTAGACTCATAAAAATCTGTGTTTTCCCTTATTTTAAAAAATGAAAATTTGCCATTTGCTCTAACAGCTTAAATATAACATTATTGGAGTCTGGGAAGAATTGAAATAACATACTTCGCCTGCTAGAATCAATTTCCTAAAATAAGGGTAGGCTTTAAAATCATTAGAATAGACAGAGAAAGTGCCAAGTGAAGCAGAACTTCTTTTGGGAAGCAGCCAGCAAATATCAGAAGGTGGCTCCTTATGTTTTGAAGAAACATTTGTAGGCTACGGATACAGTAACCAAGAAAAGATTTAAATCTATTAAAATATGGTAATTATGAGGATGGGGGAAGCTCTGGATATTTACATTGCTCCCAAAACTCCTGTTCCACTGTCCCCAGGTGGCAACGAGCTTCCCACACTCATGCCACGCTGCATTTATTGGGAATTTTTGCCTTCCCTCTAAATTCCAGGAGATTATTTTGTTAAATTAAGAATTAGGGGAATGTTTCAGTTGAATGCAAGGCTCATTCCCATTTTCCCATTCCCAAAGTTTATTGAGCTCCCTGTGCTACAGCCTTATCCCTGGCATGGACTTGTAGAGATGTTTGTGCTTAAGTGAGGGTTTTGCTTTTAGGAAAAGGAAAAAAAATAATATAAAACTCAATACTAAACATCTAAAAGTCCCTTAGTTTTGTTTATTTGGGGTGGGGGGGGGTATTTAATCAGTAAATGCTCGTATTAATAATTTATTGCAAAAAAATGAGACTGGAAGTATGACCAGCAGAGAAATTACCATCTCCCCTAATTCCGGATGGATTTCCAGTTTAGCCAGAAAGAAACTTGAGCTCAAGTACTTTTTTCAATCCCACTGAAGAGTTTTCATCTCTGCCACTGGTTAGTGTGAGCATTTTTAAGGATTCACGGCAAATTTTGGTTCAGCAACCTCATTTACATAATCCACAGGTCCATCATTTCCTCTGTTCAGAATGGTGTGACTAAATGGAGACTAATTTGGAAAATACAACAATTTGAGTGCTACAAATAGAATTTTTACTAAAAAGAATATTTGGCTATCTCTGAGTTTTAATTGTTCATGGAATCACAGAGTTATTAAGGCTGGAAAAGGATTCCAAGACCATCAAGCCCAACCTTTGCCAGAATCCCACTGCGGCCACTCAGCTGTGTCACAAAATGTTTGTGTGGACTTCTAGGGACCAGAGCAAGGATTGGGGCTTTTCCATACCCTGGCACTGTTTACATGTTCATATTTGGGGTTTTTTTTTGTTGCAGATTAAAGAGAAAATTTCCTTAAATTCTTTGGAAATACCTATTTTCTATTTTCTATAAAACAAAGACAAAAGAATCCCTAAATTTTGAAACCATCTGAGATGAAGCTGGGACAGATTTTTTTTCATGAGCTCTATTTTAGTTTTTGCACAAAGAGAATAATTGATGTGCTGAGCAGTAAAAGTTCATTTGGAACTTGATTATTTTCTCTTTTAATACTTTGTCCTCCGTAATTAATTTTTAAGCTTCCTGTAATATTTGAAAATAGAATTAATTTGGTGGTTTTCTTTAAAAATAGAAATGTGAGAATTTGAAATGCCCTGTTAATTTTAAAATTGATGGGAACCCCTCTGGTTTTCATTTACCAGCAGTGCAAAACCTGCCCTATATTATAAATGCTAATGATGCCACAGACATTTCAAAGAATTTTATGCCCAAACTTAAAGAAAATACGTGACTTAGTCCAGTGCTAATCTTTTCCTTTCTATAATGCTAAGCCTCATTTATGCTTTTAAACTTCATTAAAAATAACTGTAGGCCATATTATTTTAAATGGTCTCCCTGATCAAAGGAAGGAGTTTTTCCCCCCCCCAGTACCATTTTCCTTTCCTTATATTTAGGACTTTCTATTGATTTTTGACTTTCACTTTGCACCTAATGTTATTTTTTTCTTAAACAATATTTTTTTCTCCCTGAGGGATCTTTTGTAAGCTGAAAATCTGACTATGTGGAAGAGGATAAACATTAGGAAACTGTCCATGTCATACTTGGAGCTGCAGAAATTGCTGTGAAAATTATCTGCTGTACAGGAGGAAAATTCATGCACAGTTCCTACATGGAGCATGTTCTTAAAGCCTCCTGCACAAAGAAGTTTCCTTTGGTCAGTCTGAGACAAGGAATTTGGCATTTTAAGAGACTTTATTGTGTGATTCCTACCAAAAGAAGGTTCTTGTACATCTCTGTAAGTCTGGCACAGTCTCAACATAATCATGGGGTATTATGGGACCTTTGGAAAAAAATATTCTGGTGTCTTTTCAAGTACTGGAATTGAATTATTTCTTTAAGTGTTCAAAACCCTGTGGATGTGGCACTTGAGGACATGGCTTAGAGGGGAACACGGTGCTGGGTGGATGGTTGGACTTGGGCATCTTAAAAATCTTTTCCAACCTTTATTATTCTTTGACTCTATTTTTCCTCCTTTTCCTTATATTTGTGACAGGATTAGCTGGTTCATTAAAAATTCCACATAAATGTTCTGGAAATCTAGGAAACAGAGGCTAAGAATTGCTATGATCAAAATTCACAGGAAATTCAAATTAAAACACTGTAATTATTGGTCAAATTATTCCTTTTATTTGCTCAGACTTTTTAAACTGGTACCTCTCAGTATGAGTTCCTCAACAACTCTAATTCTCAATCTTTATTTTTTTTTTTTTTGTTTCAGTAATAGTTGAATGTGTTTTTCCAGACCTGTTTGAAATGAAAAATGGATAACAAAGGTATCTCTTGCCTCCTTCTCCTTCTGCTAAATTTGCTGCTTCCATAATTCAGGAAATTTTTTACAACAGTAAATACTTGGCAACAGGAAATGTTCCTAAATCCTGCAGAGTCAGAACTCCTGATCTGATTCTGATTGGCACAAGATTGATCTAAATCGATGCCTGACCTGAACCAGGGTGGTTCTCCAGACTGGATATCGTAAATGTGGAATTGGATGAAGTAAAAATCCCCATTATCCCTTCTGTCAATAATGGAATTAGGTTATTGCTCTGGCAGTCAATTGTTGTTTGACAGCCATGTGTTCCTCTGGGAGACTCTAAATCCACGTAATTTCCTACCACTCCACTGGAAAGATGAGGTGATTATGACACATAAACCTGTTTATAATTGGTCTCATGTTTAATTGAAAAGGAATAAAAATCAGTCTGGAAAATCTTAATGCGACAGAACCTTATTAGATAAATTTAAGGAGAATCCAGATGCACATTGAAAATTAGATGATCTAAAATGCTTCCTTTTAATGTTCTCTCATATACAGAACAGATCTTTATGCACAAAAAATCTTCCTCAATTTCCTAAACTTTCAAAAATCAGCTCAGGAGTATGCAGCAATAAGCTGTCCATTTGAAATTTCCTTCCTAGAGAATGTTTTCTTTAATTATTGTGAAGTGACAGGGGATGCTGATCCTTGAGCCAGTGCATTTCTGAAGTCCCAAAAATATTTAAAATATCTGATGTTAAAAAAAAAAAAATAGCCCCAAACTCAAACTACTCTATTGCAACACCTTTCTTTGGGGGATAGGTAATGGATTAATGATTTTTAAACCACAGCAGCAAAGTAAACAGATAAATTTCAATCACTGAGGTCTTTTAAAGTTTATATGGATGATTTTAGGTAAGTTTTATGGCTGTGGAAAGTTGCCCTCTTAAAAGAATTGGTTTATGAAAAGGAATAGCATTTCTTCTCCAAAGTTCTTAGCCTGCGATGTGCAGAAATCAGTTCCAAACCAAATGACAAACCAGGGAACAGTTGGTCATGTTGCCTGGTTTGTAGACTTTTCTTCCAGAAAATTAAGAAAAAAAAAATAGAAAAATGGTACTGTTTCATTGCATTCCTGCTCATGAACTTAACTCAAGGTAGGAAGATGCTAAAAAACCACGGAAAAGCTGATCTCTGCTGAATTACTTTTTGCTTTTGTTTCCAATTTAATAATTCTGGGAAAGTCTCATTTTGGAAACATTATCAGCACTGTGCTTTCAAGTTTCATTACAGACAATAACTCAGGGTTATTGTGGAATAGAAAATGAAAATATTGCAAAGTTTTATAGGCTTTCAGCATTTTTTTTTTCTTAAGGTGGTCAAGAAGAATTGAAGCTGGGTTTTTTAGACTATGCATTATCTTATTTATCACAATTAAACAGATCCAGAACAATGAAAGAGTAATTCTCAAGCAGTGTTCACTCTAGAAAACTGCTATTTCTTTTAATCAGTGCAGGTTGCATTTTCAGCTGAAAGCTGGAATTACTTAATAAAATCACAAGGCGAATAAATATCCTGATATTCATTATATTTTTAAATAAATTATTGCTCAGTGTCCAGAAGGAATATCCATTTTTGTATCACAAATAGCACTAAAAGGAAACACAAAGTAAATTCACACAATAAATTCACAAAGTAAATCAGCTTTTGCCTAAAACTTGATGCTGTTCTGGGCTATTCTCTCAGGATATTGGTCTGTAGATACCAGCAGTAAAAATACCTGTTCTGCAATCTCCTGGGCCATTTCACAGAGATAATTTGGGACAGACATTTAAATGACAGCTCAAAAGAGTATTATAAGATATTGATTAAATTTACCACTGGAAAATGGTTTTAGTTGCTGACAGAAAATTAACAGAGTCCAGGACTTGAAGTTGAACATTTCTTTTAATATCTTTTGTGTCTAAGAGAACTTATAATGTAACATTTTATGGAGATCTTTCTTATATTAATGATGCAAATCAGAAGCCTGAAGCCTTCTAAAACATGTGAATATTTGGAATGAAGCAGGTTAATGACAAGAAATGAAGTGTTTTCTTGAAAAGAACATTTTCTGGATAGTTCCTATAGGCAAGGAAAGAAATGGAAGACCCCAAAATCATCAGGAAATTCAATCCCATTGCAGAGATTATTCCTAAAATTGGCCTGTGTCTGTTACTTTAACATGGAGACTGCAAAAATGCTGATAAAATTTCTCAAGGCCAGGTGGGGTTTTTCCCCCATGAACCTTGGGGTGTAGTTTTATTTCAGGCTGGTGCAGAAATGCTTCTGCTCCACGTGAATGCCCAGTTTGGATGCACAGCTGTGTCTGTCTTACCAAAAACTGCATCAGGAACAGATCCAAGCAGCAGAGCAGGGAGAGACACCCAGAATTTGTAGGATTTGGGGTTAGACTGGCTTTAATTTGATCCTGTGGGTTGAATTCCAGTTATTGCCTAAAAATCCCTCTGGAGAGCATCTTCTGGTTAGGAATTTTTCTAAAAAAGAACTGAATTCTTGTGTGTTCCCAGACTTAAAGAAAATGGACAGAATGGCTGAGTGGGGGTGGTGAAGAGCTGCTTCAAAAGCCAGTGTACCCTCCATAAAACCCACACTGCTGAGAGTGATGTTTGCTTTAAGAGCTCTTCCACCACAGGGTTTATAAGGTTACCAGAACCCAGAAAGAATATCCATTTTTATATCAGGAAATTTTTATACCAGGGCCTCAAGGACTGTGGAGCTGGGTTGGGCTCTGTTCCCAGGGAATAAGTGATGAGATGAGAGGAACCAGCCCCAAGCTGTGCCAGCAGAGGTTCTGCTTGGACACCAGGAGGAATTTTTCCATGGAAATTGTTGTTAAACATTGCCAGGGGCTGCCCAGGGAGGTGTTGGAGTCCCCATCCCTGGAGGTGTCCCAGGAAGGCCTGGATGTGGCACTCAGTGCTCTGGGCTGGGGACACGGTGGGGATCGGGCACAGCTTGGGCTCGATGATCTCAAACCTAGATGATTCTGTGATATAAATAAAATTATGATTAAAGCTGTATTAACACTGAACATCCATTACTACTCTTGTAAAATCTGCTCTGAAGGAGTTCTCAATATCAGCTACAGAAACTTTGCATGGATTAGGATCCCAAATTACACCTGAACTTTTTCCCTTTATGGGAGAGTTAATATCTCCTGTCAGAGCACAAGGCACAGGAGGACAAGAGATGTCTGTGCAAAGCAGCCTGCAGGCCCAGGCTGAGCAGCACAGACAAAGTAATTACAGGCACTTCAGGAAGAACTAATAAACGTTTCCCAAATCCATTTTAAAGGAAATTGGAAAAGGACTTTGTCAGCATTCAGACAGGCCTCCAGGAGAACAGAGCCTCTGACATTTTCATTGAGCAGTCCTTTCCCCGCTCCTGGCTCCCTTCAGCAAACGGGAGTTTTTAGAACTCCCGAGTCCAAATGTCGAAGATTACTCATCACTGCTTCAAATGCACAGCTCCTGAGAACTCCTTTGGCACAAATGTTTCTCCTAAATTGAAGGAACTTTTTGAAGATTGAAATAGACTATAGACTAGAAAGTGCAGTTTCTGTCAAGTTAGAAATATGACAATTTTGTGACTATTTCAGAAATGAACTATATTGATGCTTTATTTCAATTCCCAGATCTCTGTTGGTTGAAGTGAAAATATTACCTACTGGAGCAAAAGCTTGCAGCAGTTCTTACAGAGGGCTTTAAGAAAAGTGGATCAAATATGTTTGCAGTGCTGGAATTCTTTCCTCTGAGTGTGGGCAGGCCCTGGCACAGAGGCTGTGGCTGCCCCTGGATCCCTGGAAGTGTCCAAGCCCAGGCTGGATGGGGCTTGGAGCAATCTGGGCTAGTGGAAGGTGTCCCTGATCATGGCAAGGGATGAAAAAAGATCATCTTCAAGGTCCCTTCCAGCCCAAACCAGTCCCTGATTTTATATTATACATTGAGCATTCCTGCAGCCGCTCTCCTGTCTGCAACAATTTGTGTATTTCCATGTACTTCAAACCCACATATTTTATATTTGTTCCCTGTCAGACTCAAACCTGCACCTAATTTAAACATTCCCTTTCCAAACCATCTGCGTCAGCTAAATATCCTTCAGGTCCTGCTGAACATGTGGGGATGAGACAATCACACAATTTAACTTTTTCTCTCAGAAAGTTGTTATTTTAAAAAGCTACCCAGGAAACATTTTATGACTTTATAAAGATCTCTTACTTATCCGTGGATTCAAGGAATTGTGGCCCTCATGAATTTGTTTGCTTAGTTTTCCATTTGATAGGTTTGTGAGGTTGTGCTTTGTGAGCTCCTGGTGGGAATTAAATTCCTGGGGGTGAAAAAGGGGACAAATCAGGAGAACAGAGCAGATGGGGAGCAGGGAGTCTTTGTTTTAAAGCAGAGTGTACTAAATGAGCTTAAATGAGACAAAAAGGGTAAATGAGAGAAAAACCTGGAAAATAATAACAGGTAGAGGTTTCTTCTTCTTTTATTATTTAGGGTTTGATATTGGAGTGTATTAAAAATCCTTCCCTGCCTCATATCTCACTTATCTCCCTTGTAACAGTAGAGGAAAAAGGTTTAATTTCAGTCTGATAGTTTTGTTTGTTCATCTTCAGCTATAATAGACTAAATTAAGGTTTATTCATGTTAGAGAAACACATATTGTTGTCATCACCCTCTGAATTCTTAGGCAAATTCCTTCATAATATTTTAATATGCTTAATTTGGTTGGTTTTTTATTGGTGTTCTGGGTCAGAGAGAGATGTAGGTGCTGCTTAATCTCTAGGCCATTCAGGCCAAGATAAAAATAGGTTATATATTTAATTATAACAGGGAATTAATACAGTGTAGCAAGGAAGGAAAGCTGAAGAACAGATTTCATGGCTGTGACCACATAATACATCCAATAACTTCTTAGGGTTGTCGTTCATTTTTGTCTTTTGTTTTGGGAGTGTTTCTCAGGCAAAAATATACATAAGAGAGAAAAAAAGAATTTTTAAAAAAAAGGATTTTAAAACTTTGGCCACACATAAACTAGATTTTACTGGGGACATGGCCAGACATCTCTTTCTGTGACTGTGCCCCATCCCAGAGACAGGGATCTTCACAAACAACTTGGGATAGGCTGTGGTGTGTTCATTTTAGTAAGGAAAACATGAGCACAAGTGATTACAAGCAGATTGAATCCTCCTGAACACCTGAAAAAAATAAACAGCAAAGAAAAATAAAAGTCGGGATCATTTAGAGGAGATGGGATCCTGCTGTTTTCAGACAGTAGGAACGCAAGCAAGCAAGATGGGAGAAGGAAGAAGAAGAAGTTGAGGCCACTGTGGATCCCTCATGTCAGAGGGAATTCCAGCTTGACCTTCTCAACCCTCAGGACTATGAGCAGGTTCTGCTCTTGGCTGGGGTGGGGTTCACTTTCTCCACGGCAGCTTGCGCGGGGCTGTGTTCTGAAATGGTGTGAATAATGCTGAAAATAGTGCTGGTGCCCCCCTGGCACCACGCTGATGTTTCAGTGGCTGCTGAGCTCTGCTCACGCAGCATTTACTCCTCCTCAAGCGCACAAGGATTTGGGAGGGGACACAGCCAGGACAGCTAATCCCACCCAACCCCGACATCCTGCTCATAAATAAAATTAGGTAGGTGGAGGGTGCTGGGTTCTGCCATCACTCAGGGGCTCTTTGGAGGTGAGCAATTCTTTTATTTTTCATCACTTGCTTTTCTTGGGTTTTATTTCCCTCTCGTGTCACCAACAATTCAGCATTACCTCCAAAACACTGTGTAGTGAGAGCTGGGTTAGAATTACTGGGGGTTGAAAGCTACTGATTTTGCACTTGTAGTCCTGATCTTAATTAACATTTAACAGTTAGCAGGAAGTGCCTTCTGAGTGAATGAATCCAGTGAAGTTTGGTGCTGGAAATTGGCCTGATCAGACATTCTTTTACGTCCTTCCTTCACAGCCATCTCTAATTTCCCTGGCGATACAAGTCCAAGAGCAGCACCTCCCACTTGTGAAGCAGTAAGACTATTAGGAGAGGGAATCTCTGATTGAAGTCATGAGGCTGCTTGACATCTGAGAGGCCTGCAAATGAAACAGCTGTTTCCCACTGTTTCTCATAGATGTGCTGGAAATGATGCCCTGTCTGAGCTCATCCAAGGAGTATAAGACCTGATACTCCTTTATTTTCTGTGGGCTGGTGTGAAGCAACTTTCTCATTTTACCCACAGAAGTTTCATTATTTTAGTAATAGGAGATTGGGGTTTTTTTGACCTTTTCCCCTTGATTTTGTGGAGCATTAATTAGGCACCCTGAGTCTCATTTCATGTCTATATCACTTTTTCTCTGGCTTAGATTAGATGGGTTTGACTTTCTCAGTGTCAGAGCTTAAGAAAGCTGGTTATATGTTAATCATTCTACATTTAATTTTTTTTTCTTTTTTCCAAAAAAACCTGTAAAAATATATATTTATGGAGAATGTGATGGAGGAAATATTTGCCACAGGGAACAGAATTTAGCTGCCAGTGTTAAGTTTCCCCTGATCTTCCCAGCTCACTTTCCAGTGTTTTCTGTTATTATTAGGGATTCTTTTCCAGAATATTTGTGTGAAACTTTTACATCTGTGAATAGCTCAATTCAAAAATTAATATCGTATTACCATGAACAAGCCTTTGGAATCCCTCACACAATTGGTTTGGTTTTTTTTTTTTTTTTTTTGGAATTTAGAATTTCAGCTTTCACAATGAAGAAATCAGATAGATACAGCTCTGGAGAGATTTGGCAGAAAAATTGACATGGGAAGACTCAAACTTTCTGTTCTCTCTCCATGGAGAAGAAAAGAGGGAGACTCCTAACACCTGTGAATTGTTCCATTGGTTGGGAATTCTGCAGCAGTCACAGCAGAGGATGTGTCTGGTGGGGACAAGGAGCCAAGGAGCTGCTGCTAAAATATCAGTGTTGATCACTGTCATGGATTGACTCTGGCACAGTGCCAGTGCCCCCATGAAAGGTGTATCCCCCAAAATGGTTGCTGTGAGATGTGACCCGGGAACAGAACAAAGCAGGCTCTAACTTGGGAATGGAGGGAAAAGACAACACTTTATTAATCTACACAGACATGAAAAGGAAGGGGAAAACTATACACACACACAACAATCCACAATAGAACACTTTCAAAACACTCCTCCTCCTCCTCCCCCCAGTCCCTAACATTCAAATCCCCTCTAACACATTAATACTCAATCCAATACCCTCCTTTCACACAAGCACCCCCTAGTCCACCAGGAGAGAGGAGCCTCCCTCCCGCACCATAGGCCTCCCCGGGAAACACAGTAAAACTTCTGTGCTTCCATGTCACACACGGCAGCTGCTCAAAGAAAAATCTGCCATGGTGACCATCTTCCTTCCATGTCCAGTGCTCTCACCACTGTCCATGGATCCAAACTACTCCTTAGGTTTTTTAAGAATGCTTTCCGCCCAGTTCCAAGACGTGGCCGCCTCCCACCATTTGGGACACCTGTCCCCCCCATATTCACTCCCCTGGGGCCTGGGGCTCAGGAACGGAGATTCTACGCTGAAGGCCGTAGAAAGCCTTTTGCTTCCCAGTGCTGCACTGGCAGTGTGAATTTACCTGACAGCACCAAAACCAGAAGAGATTAAATCCACTTTCCTGCCCACTTTGTCACTAAGCAGAACAGAGGAGTCCCTAATGCTGCAGTTGTGTTGGATCAGCTCAATTTACCTCGATTTTTCCCTTTCTGGAGCAGTTCTATTGGACAGTCTAGTCCAGGCTCATCTCCCACTGCTTTAATGGGAGAATAAAAGTTTTACACTCTAATGCCTGGGCAAGTGTGGTAGTTTTCTTAATGCCTGCCCAGAGCTGCAACATTCCAGTGCAAGAACCACAGCTGGAGGAAGGACAGGAGCAAAGATGTTCTGTACATGATCAACACATTTTGTATGAGTTTGTAGTATTATATGGCTATGTACATAAACTTTCTTCTCATTCTGTGCAAAGGTTTCCCATCAGTCATCAATCCTGAGCTTTCATTAGTGTGTATTCTCATTTAATGATGTTATAGACTTCACTGCAATTCCTCTCATTCTTGCTTTTTGTGAGCTTTAAGCCAAACATAATGACACTTACATAAAACTAAATTATTTTCCCTCTCATTTGTACAACCTGTTCCAATCTTACTTTGTCATTTTCAAAATGAGTCTTTAGTTAGAAAACTACTCCAGGTGAGGTTTCTGTCCCTGATTCCCTAGTATTCCTCTAATTTTGGGGGAAACAAGTCATGACATTCTCAGAATCAGATTATTCCCAGTTACTATATAATTCTGTGATTTAGTTTCATTATGTAATATTGGCAACAAGAAGATTCTTAATTAGTTGCACTTGCTCTTTAGAAAAGTTTTTAGAAAAGTCAGTAAAATCAAAAGTTCGACCTAAGCATGTTTCCACACTTAAATTAACCAGATTAATCACTAGAGTAGCTTGGGGTTATAAAATGAGGGAAGATGTGATTCTTAGCAAAAACTGCACATGGAATATTATGGGGGCCAAAGGCAATTCCAAGGAGAATCATTTCCCAAGGAAATCAGGCTTTGATTTGGGGAAGAACACTGGCATTCCACGTTTCCTCCACTGCAGCACTATGGGCTGCTCCAGATGAGCATTGGATGACAAACAAAAAATGAAATATGGCCTCCAGGCTGCGCAATTTAAAAGAGATTCAGACAAGACATATCAAGCAAAATCAAATTTTCCCTCATGAATCACTGCTTTTGCAGAAATCTCCTCTTCTTTTCTCCCCGCTCTGGTTATTTACAATGATAAATTTGATTCAAAACTCCTGCATTTAAGTAAGACAGAGCATAAGAAAGAGATGGAATTGTATGAATGATTAATGTATACCCTGTCTATGGAGCACTGGAAGGAATCTACAGCTTTTTGAGTCTGTACTTTTTGCTTGTTCCTAAGTTTTAACAAACTTCCTATTTCAGATTTCTGCCAACTGCTGACAGCAAAGACAATCTGTCTTTTTTCTGCCTGTATGGAGAAAGTGACAATAATTTGATTAGGCTGATTTATAACATTAGAAAGCAAGAAGAAGATGAGGAGGGAATTAATCAAATTATGACAAACTGATCCCAGAGAAACTGTGAATTATTAGAGTTTTCTTTTTTAGTCAATAGGATACATCTGGAAGTAAACTAGACCATAGCTGATTAGATTAAAAGAATAATAGCTTTGATTTCTGCTTGATAATTGTCACCTAGAGCATATAAATTAAAGCTCCCACAAAGCTGAAATCACCTCATCACACAGGAGGGGGTATTTGTAGTATTTGTTCTAACAGTGTGTTTTCATTCTGTTAGAAGGGTTTTAAATGTTATTTCCTTAATATATATTGCCAGTAGGAGACTTGGGGTAAGCTTTAAAGGAGCTCATTAATGCTAAAGTAGGGGTCTTTTTGGCAAATACCCTAAAATTCTGAATATCTGCTTCCTCTTCCCATGTTGGCTGAAGTACATCTTTTATCAAGCTGAAATGTGGTGCTAGATAAAAGGCCACCCTGATGATACCAAATATTTGTAGGACTGGACCTTCTGGAGAAACTCTTTGCTATATTTTCCCACCTGAATCTACCAATAGTAGGATTTCCAGTGCAGACCCCAGCCTTGCATGAGCTCTAGTTGGGGAAGTTTTATTTTTGATTACTTTTTGCATATGTGAAGATTCAGACCAAAATTTTGGAGGGGAAATAACTACTAAGAAGAAAATCAACACTAAGAGCGATCGAAGAACCTCTCTCAAAATGACACCTATGCATGTAGAGCCAGGACAGAGGGAATTGGTCAAAAGCAAGCAAAGAACCTCTCTCTCAAAATGACACCTATGCATGTAGACCCAGGACAGAGGGAACTGGTTCCTACTGCCAGAGGGCAGGGATAGATGGGATATTGGGGAGGAATTGTTTTCTGGGCCAGGACAGAGGGAATTGGTTCCCACTGCCATGGGCAGGGTTATATGGGATACTGGGGAGGAGTTGTTCCCTGTGAGGGTGGGCAGGCCCTGGCACAGGGTGCCCAGAGAAGCTGTGGCTGCCCTTGGATCCCTGGAAGTGCCCAAGGCCAGGCTGGACAGGGCTTGGAGCACCCTGGGATAGTGGAAGTTGTCGCTGCCCATGGCAGGGATGGGCTGTAAGGTCCCTTCCAACCCAAACCATTCTGGGATTCTGTGGACAACAGAAAGCAGTGTTTTTTTTTTTTTTTTTTTTTTTTTTTTTTTTTTTTTTTTTTTTTTTTTTTTTTTTTTTTTTTTTGGGTTTTTTTTTTTGATCCCTGGAAGTGCCCAAGGCCAGGCTGGACAGGGCTTGGAGCACCCTGGGATAGTGGAAGTTGTCGCTGCCCATGGCAGGGATGGGCTGTAAGGTCCCTTCCAACCCAAACCATTCTGGGATTCTGTGGGCAGCAAAAAGCAGTGGGGTTTTTGGGTTTTTTTTTCTGATCTTACAAATTTGCTGACATTGAGAAATAGGAGAAAAACTAATGAGGGAACACCTCCTGTGGGGAGCTAGAAAACATTGTTGTAAAGAGTATTGTCAGATTTTATTGATCAACGTGGAGCATTCTATAGCCACAGTTGTGTTCCATAATGTCCTGAGAAAACCAGCAGCTCCTGTGAGAACATTGCATTAATAATACTCAAATCTCAACGTTATTGTCTTCCATTCCAGTGAGACTGGAATGAAATATTGTGCAGCTTTGTAGGATTCACTAAATAGCACCTGTCTGAAGAACACCCCCCGTGGGGAGCTAGAAAACATTGTTGTAAAGAGTATTGTCAGATTTTGTTGATCAGCATGGAGCATTTTACAGCCACAGTTGTGTTCCATAATGTCCTGAGAAAACCAGCAGCTCCTGTGAGAACATTGCATTAATAATACTCAAATCTCAACGTTATTGTCTTCCATTCCAGTGAGACTGGAATGAAATATTGTGCAGCTTTGTAGGATTCACTAAATAGTTTAATTCTCCATCTGGACACAGTCTGACCTCATCCACTAAAGCTGGGTGTTCTGAGGTGCACAAAGAGAAGGAAAGGGGGCAAGGAGGACAAAGAAATCTTGTGAGGATCCTGTAGGAGAGAAAACCAACAGCATCATTTCTCTAATAGGTGCCCTGACTTATTTCTTTGGGATGGAACTGAAAGCAAGAGTCAGTTTAGACAAGCATTAGCCAATTATCCCAGAGCAAATGCTCCAAGTCTTGAAATGCCAACAAGAAAAGTGGAGGCAAACAGTCAGTAAACAGCTGCAGTTGTTCTCTGTGTCTCAGAAGGCCAACAAATAAAGTGATTACCAAATAATTCAGAAGTCAGTGTCCAAAAAAAAAATAATATATAATCTACTAGAGCTGCCTCCTCAGGGCAATAAATTTGCTATTGTTGCATCTGCTGCTAAATGCATTCTTGAGCCTGGTTCTGCTCTGGAGGCTTTTCTGGGAATGCTAAATAACAGAATTTCAGGTGGAGCTGCGGAATGGAAAATTGTAGTAAGATCCAGGGAATGCTTCTTCAATTCACAGATCTGAGCCCAATTCCCAGAGTTAACATTGGACCCTAGGGAACACATTTACAACAAAATCCTGAAGTTCAGTTTTTGTTGTCTTCTTTTGTTCCAATGAATCTAAAAGTGTTTGCAATATTGTTCATAACTCTCTCCATTCATAAATCTCCAAAGTGTAGGATTCAATACAGCACAGGATCTTGGGGTCACCTGGGAATGTCTCTGCAGACAAATGAATCTTACTGATAACAGCCTCAGATTATCAGTGTAAATAGATCATTTCTCACTGTCCTAATTACATGGGCCAAACAAGCATGATTTGTCTCATACTGTCAGGACTATTTATTTAATCCAAATGCAATATTTTTACATTTCTAGAATAAAAGAGTGATTTCCCTGTGATGACTGCAAAGGTAAACCAAGGGATTTGAGGTTGCCTGAGGCCAGTTCACTTTCTGTCTTTTCTGGCTTGGGCACTTGGGAGAAATTAAGTGAAAATTTATCTTCAAGTGCTTTCTTTGAATGCAGGTATCACTCTACTTGCTTGAGAGAGAGGTTGTGGGAAATGCATTTATAGAAATTTTTTTAAGTTTGATAGAAGGCTTACATAGTGTGTACTTGTATGTAAACTTTGAGATAAAAAATTTGACAGAAATACAATAAGTTTGATAGAAGTCTTACATAGTATGTATTTGTATGTAAACTTTGAGATAAAAATATTGACAGAAATACAATGGAAGAGGATGGATATTGTTGAGAGAGAAATTGAATTAGAAACAAGTTATAAAGGAGACTTAGAAACATGATGGAAGAGGATGGATATGGTTGAGAGAGAAATTGAATTAGAAACAAGTTATAAAGGATGGTTTTGTAAAAAAGACTAGATATTTTGGAGAAATAGAACTATGAAAGATGTATCGTAGTAAGATTTCTGAGGAGTAATTTTAGATTATTGGTTTTAAGGTATTTATAGTATGGTGTGGTTAAAGTTGATAGGTTAAGAAACATTTATAGTGTATTGTAATTAGGAAATAGTTGGCTTTGGATTGTGATGGTGTGAATTATAACATCTCTATTGTCTCACCCTTCTCATGAGACTGAAAATGGAATAAAAGTTTTTAAAACTCCTCTCAGTTGCCCCATCTCTGAGTCAGAAAAGGGCATAGTCTGACAAGAGGTGTCTTCCTGGGGTTTTATAAATTGTTGGAGCATCTTGCCATGTCCTGTGCTTGCTGGGTTTTCCAAAGGAGCAATCTGGGCTGCACACCCTCTCTGAAGAAGAAGCCAAGAGCAAATGCCTTTGCAGTTATTCCTCCTCTGCCATGGGGATGCCTCACTCGTGGTGGGGAGTGTGCCACCATCTCCCCTGGGGCTGTGGTGTGAGTTACAGTGCTGGCAGAAGGATAAATTCCCCATGGGATGAGTCTTTTGCAGCTGTTTCAGGTATGTTTTGGGTATGGACTGCACCAGTGACAG